>NC_091942.1:31806727-32145045 GCF_041260155.1 Ptychodera flava | reverse complement strand
TAATCGTGAAATTTACTGCATTTCCTTCCTCACATAGTGACCTCATCAGGATAAAGTCACTATTGAATTAGACAAAATACATGTATGGCAGATTGGCAAGCTGAGAAGTGTAAGACAATTATTCAGAAATTTTTAAAGCTCTCTAAAACTTGTGATATCAGTAATTTCAATCAATATGATAAATCATTTTGGTTATTTTCTGGTCTGTTTGCAGGTTTTGCTTGCAGTGTTTTTTTTTCCTTTGAACTATTATTTTTCTCTGCATTATAAGAAAGCATGCATCGAGACTAGTCCTATGCCCCGATGTCTCTGCAACCTCCAGGCAGTATCTCAATCAGTTACCATAAATTTATCCCATCTTTCCTTCACATTCTTCAGTTTCCGTGAGGAACAACCTCCAGAACTCTACGCTTTACAACAAAATGAATGGGATCCAATATTAGAGTGGGTAAACAAACGCTATGAAGTGAACATCCAGGCTACTACCAGTCTCTTGGGCCCAGAGATCACACCAGAAATTAAACATGTATTTGAGCAACATCTCAGAGTGTATAACAGTTGGGCTATCGTAGGTAAGGAGTCAACCACAAAATATCAATGAAAAGGTGTCCACCTGTGGGCTATATATTGTTTTGTTAATATCATTTGTTTCTTTGTTTTTTGGAGTAATGGTGGTGGTGTTCGATGTAGAAATGATGGTTGAATAATGAAAGCAAAGCATTCTCTGTAAAACAAGCGTCAGTTTTGCCTAAGATATTGATCAATTTATTCCTTTCACTTCATGGTTTGACCCCATCCCATTATTTCCTATAGTAAGGTAGGATTTCTATAGAGGGATATGTGGTAAAAGGGTTAACAGTCAGAGAAACTCAGATAAATGTGTACCTCACTGAATTGAAAAGTCACTTTATCAGTCTTCTTAGGGGCCATTGATCTTAAAAGTTGACGTAGTAGAAATGTAATTCCTGTTTTGGGAGAGAGGGGGTAAGACCCCAGTTTGTTTTGCCAATGTGAAAATTGCAATAAGGATTCTGCTGATCAAAAGATTTTTAAAAATCAGATCACAAAACCATAATAAATATGATATTTTAATTGCAACACATGACATCGCTACAAGTCATGACCCTGAGTAATGATGTCTTTTACAAAATAATGAAATGTCTTTTTTTGACACTTTTGGATACATTTGTACAAGGAAAATTTTGATAGATCAAACTTTCTAAACTTAGCTATCTTCACACGATTCGAACATGTTGTGTCCTGCCATGAAGAAAATCACACCTATTTTTGGGCAAACTACTTGTTTTAATTTGTACAAACATTTAGTTGTGTGTGCGTTGAAGACTTGTTGGAGTTCTCCATCCGTAGTAAAGAACACAGTTTTCCTTAAACACCTTCACATTAAGTTTTTTTTTAAGGGGGAGGAGGGGGGATTGACACCATCGCTATAAAAATTACATTTCTAGTGCGTCAGCTGTTATGATCGACTGCCCCTTTCAGTGTCAAACATTTTTTGCCATATCTCGGGTCAAAGTAAAATAAATATGTCTGACATTGTTTAGAGAAAGCAACCGGCTGAATTTTTTTGTGGATAACTTGGAAACAGAATTTTAATTTCTGTTATTGTTTCTATGCCTTACATTTTTCTCTTCAATTCAAAAAATCTAAATTTTAAATTTGTTGATTTGGTTAATTGCAAAGTTTCTATGACCAAATTGTGAATAAAAGTATATTTTTAAAGTGCATGATATGTCTAAAGACAGCCCACAAATTGATGTTGAAAGAGTAGAAGTGGATGTATGAAATATTTTCTGAAAGAGAAATTTTACCATTGTGTGGTCTCTCATTCATCTGAGGTTGAGGATAATCAGGATCAACATTTTTCATTGCAATCAAAAGAAGCGATTTCCTTCCCTCCATCTCGGCAAAAAACGTTCTCCTTTGAGGATTGCTGGTATTATTCGATGACACCATAGAACTGCCATGTTGTTTTAAGATTTATCGAAGTTCCTTGGTTTTCACTTTTAAAATTTCTTTCCTCACAGGTTATGAATCTGCCGTACAGAGTTTGAAATCACTGATACTAACAGCAGCTTTGATTGACCGACACTTGACCGTAGAGGAGGCTGTTTCCCTATCAAGACTTGAATATGCATTTCAGGTAAACCCGTCTTTCAAGGACAAATTTAGGGTTGCCAAATATGAACTAAAAATGAATGCCAAAAAAAACATATCGTTTATGTTTGTAAATTGCAAGCAGCAACAAAATTTCCAAAACATACACATCTTTGATTAGGAGATTTCGTATGGTACATCATATAAAATAAATTACATTACCAAAAGAAAAATACCACTTTGGAAATATATGTAAAATGGCCATATGAGATTTTAATGTAAGAAATTTTAATTTTCATACTTTATTGCACATTTTTCCGTCTTGCAAAATGTTCACGTTTGTTCTTACCTTGTCCACCAGATATCACCCACAAGAAAGCAACTTGTTAGTTGAAGTGTCATAATTTTTAATATCAATAAAGTTTTGTTGTACCTGTTTTTCTTTTCCACAACACTCAAATTTTCAAGAGATTCAAAGACTGTATCCATTGTATATTTAGTATTTATCACATGCACAAGCCCAGTTTGTCGTCTCCGAACAAAAAATACGGGATTTATTCTCTAGTCGTTCTACGTCACGACAACCCGCGTCTATGTCATCAATTTTGGTGCGTCGGACCTTTTTTTTTGTCGATCTTCGGTGTGCTCGTAAATATGTAAACAAACAACATGGTGGCCGATGTTTCTCCCACGATCAAAAGTCATGTAATGAAATCGATATTTTCACAGACTACGACATTACTAATCCGAACAATGAAAACACAAGAGTGTACCGCCTGTATATTCCGAAGGAATTACATGAATAATTTGCGGAAACAACGAACTCGAAGCTGGTCGCGTATACCGTGGGTTCCGTACGCATTGCAAACAGGGTCAGGCGCGACGTTTACAGTGTTCGCGCCGTCGAGATTCAGTCGATATTTGTTCCCGAAAAATAGCGTATCTTCGTCTGTGATAAATTTCTAGGACTATGCTATCTTTGAAATAGAGTATAACTTTGCGGAAGGTAGCCTACATGTAGACCGAGAGCTGTCATTTGCTCCACACACGAACGAACGTGAGCGCAAATGCACACGACGGACGACTGGAAATGATTGACAACTTATGCACGGCGTACTGATATTTATTCCTAAAGTAGTTCAAAAGTTTAAACGCGGAATCGTCATGGAAAACTTATTTTATTTTGCAAAAAATAACGAATTATTGGCTTGTGCATGTGATAAGTATATTATTCCCTAATATTTTTCTTCATTCAGCTCGGAAAATACTCGTGACGTAATGACCGTGTCACCACTCGTCTTCGACTCGTGGTGACACGGTCATTACGTCACGCGTATTTTCCTTCGCTGAACGAAGAAAAATATTAGGGAATAATATCTAATTAGCAGTTACACAGAAAGTTGTCCACTCTTCATCACAATCTTCAATATTTCAGCACAAAACATGCATGTTTCTAGAAAAGTAATAACCAAGTCAAATGCTGCAATTATTCAGAAGCTCCTATTTTTATCATCTCCATGCTACAGACAGCACAGTGGGGTCGTGTTGAATGGGCACATGACTTGGATGAAGCCGAGATGAAAGCCAGGGTCGCTGCAGCCACACTCTTTGTCCATTTTTGCTCAGAGAACAGCAAGATGGTGGAGAAGTTGGATGCACAACAGGAACAGTCACAATAGTGTATGTCCATGGAGAGGGATTTCTAACACAAATGTTGTCAGTGTGCCAACAAGATACCCCAGAAACAACATGGAAATGTCATGACTGAATTGAAACAGACATTAGGACTCTCAAACTTTTACAATATATCTTATGGCTACCTCTCATGGAGGTTTATTTTGAAGCTAATGGAGTAACGTTGTTTTAATTGGCTGTTTTTGTTAAAACTGAAAATAAGATTTTTCCTCATACAGTTAACACAGGGATGCTGGCCATTTTTAATGTCACACATCTGTAAATATTGGGTAACTGGTTTCTCCAGTACCAAATTTTGCACCATGACGCCTGATTGTTATTCTTAGTTTCGAAAGGGTGTCAAGTTTCTTTATGGAAAGTTTGAGCGAAAGTCTAAGTTTCGAGGCTGGTTCTATCTTAATTGCCATTCTAAGGGCATTATAACTTCTAATTTTCAATGCAAGGTCTATGCCAAGGTATGGATAGAATGTAAAAAATCATTTCAGTGTGGTAGAGGAAAAGAAATTTGTTTTATTGAGATCTTGTGTGTTTATATTTACCGATTTTAGTGCGGCATTGCTTTGAAGTTTGAAAAATAAATTGTCAACATCTTTCTCTGGTGTGTGACTTCATATGAGAATTGATTTAGAAATTACAAAAACTGGCACTTTTAACATTTGATATATACAAAGACATGTTTTATTTCCAAAAGTACAAGTCATAACTGTTTGTGCTTGTTCAATAAGCATGTTAATAATGTACAATAAAATTTCTGAGTAAATCTACATAATATGACTTTTCTTTCTGACTGCACTTCATTGGAGATCAACTGGTCACAAAAAATTACAAATATGGCAATGTTGCAAAACTGATTTTATTTTTATTCGTGGAAAGGAAAATTCAGGATGCAAAATATTTACAAATAAGTACACAGCCAGCCAAGCCTTAGCTGAATTTATCTAGAGTGGTTTGTAAAGGACTTAGAAATTTGCTATATCTTGTATGCAACAGCGTGGATGCACTTCACTTTTTCAATTAAGGCTTGGTTCTCCACCTCTTCCCCCTTACACTATTACAGTATGCACAGAGAAACAGTTCCAGGGTACACTATTGCATTCAGAGTCCACCATGCAAATCAAGGTTTTCAATTTCATCATTGAGATGGTCAATGAGATTGTTGATCTCTCCAACTCTGTCCCTGTTTCTCTTGATTTCCTCCTCCTGGTGGATTTTCTCCATCAAAGCCCCCATCCAGTTATTGGCCCTGGTGATGATGTCATCCTCTCGGTTGTCAATCTTCAGAAGATGCAAGTCATGTGATGCGCTCACAGCATTCTGAATGGTGTCCTTGTCAACCAATAGCTGGTGAAAGAAAGTGTAAATGTTTTGTTCAACAGGATTAATAGGAGTATGGGCAGAACTGTAGAGTGAGGTTTAGCAAAGGGTACAATTATCATTCCAAATATGTTTAGATTTTGGTGATGTGCTGATTGATATTGGTGTTCATTTCACTATACAAGTAAAGAAATGCCACTTGATTAAACCTCCGGAAAGCCATAAGATTTTTCAAAGTACAGAGGCATTATCTGTTTATTAAATTACACTAAACATTCAACAACTTGTCATATGGAATAAGACACTCTTCTTTGAGACTGTTACACCATAGACCCTTGCTTTTCTCAAGGTCTATGGTCACACTTTGGTTGTCCAGGGTCCATACTACACATGAAGGTTACATGTATGTCGCATGGAGTGTATATAACTCATACTGGAGAGACTCATTTCTGCATTGTTGACAGTATTCAAGCATGTCGGCACAGAGTAATACATAATGATATGAACATTCACTCAAACATTTCATTTTGAAATTAAAATTTACTGGCTCTTTTGAAATTTCAGCAAACCTTGTTAACATTCCTAGTCTCAACTTTTTAAGTCTTTCAAGTTGCAGTAAAAGTTACTTTTTGGATGCTACTTTTAGATGATGGCAAATGACAATTTGATTTTATTGAAGAAAATGACAACATGGTAACACAAACAGACACACATACCACTTTTAGATCGTCTGGGATCTCGTCATCCAGTTCATTCTTCACAAATTTCTCCAGAGTGATCACTGCTATTTCAAGCAGCTTCTCATGATGTTGGTTTTCAAGTTCACGACATTGTGAAATACTGATACATTAGGTTGAGAAAAACCACTACTGTTTAAACTTGTATCATCATACACATTTGATAAGCAGAGTCAGATGAAAAAAAATAAGTGTACAAATCTCTGTAGAATATCTACTCTGCCATGTATAGTGCTTTCTGCACTTTTACAGAACTGAATTTTATTGAAAGGCAGTTGACACAGATTTCAGTGGTGATCAAACCTACAAAGCAACACCCAGTTTTCACCTGTAATAATTCATCACAAAGTACCTTTTCTTTAGTATGATGATACTGTAGATGACAATAAGCTCTTCAGCGATCAAGACGTGAGCACACCAAATTACACGATGAAATTCAAAAAAATGAATTTTTGTTTGTTGCAATCAAAGGATACAGGGCTTGGACATTTTCCACAAATACAGACACCATGTCAGCCATATTTCTCTCAAACTCTTTGATGGTTTCCTGCAAGTGCAAAACATCAGAATGAAGTTGGCGGTCTAAACATGAATAGAAATCATCTAATGTACAGTAATCAATGCAATGAAATACATTACACAAGCAACAGGGTATCTTGAATATATTTGATCAGAATTTCACATTATTATATTGGTATTTGAGGTATAGTTAGACCAATAAACGAACGGGGAAAAACTCTGATATCCTGGTGTGACTGCTTGCACAGCATGCATTCTTGAAAAACATTTCAAGGGACAAGGATCTGACAAATAAAGATATTTACCTCCAACTGGTCAACTAGCTGTAGCTCATAACCCATGAGTGTATCCCAGATGTTGCTGACTTCCTTATGATATTCATCTATCCTGCTGTCCAGTACCTTTTGATCGCTGATCAATGGCAATTCGGCAAACAACTATGGAAGAAGAAAGACACAGGAATTCAGTATTGGCAATATATGTTACAGATGCTTTGGCTGTAGAAGTTTACCTTATAAATTCAAGGGATAATTCTTGTTATGTTAACTTATTTACCGATGCTGAAATGACCAATAAATAAATAACCTAATAAAGGCCTGTGCAGGTGTCAGATTGTCTTACAGGGAAATCTACTTATTAGATTACAATTTCAATGGAAAACAAAAGGCTATGACACTCCATAATCCTCTTATAGACTAAAACAAACTTGATCCCGGGATCAAGTCCCTGGCCTTTAACACATCTTTCCGACACTAAACCAGGTAGACATTTTTAGGAACAGCATTTATAACTGCAGTTGAGAGTCAAATCACTAATAATCTGCAATAAGCTGGCTCCCTTACTGTTTCTTCTTGTTATTGCGATTGAATTGGTTGTCATGATGTTTGAGATTTTAATAGCAAATTCAGCCCAAAGATTTGTTACTGTGTTACCCAAATAGAGCGCTAGCTAGTACGGTCAGTTTGCCCAGATGTACCTGTAACATTGTGGTATAACATGACTAGGCACTATGGTGCATACTTTCAAAACATGGGTGAAAATATGCAGTCATAGAAGCCTAGTTTGGATTGGTAATAAAGCCATTTTTTTAAAAATGTTAATATGAATATTACTACATGCATGGAAAGATAATATATTGATGATATATATCAAAAGAATATATATCAAATGATATATATTCACTTTCTGTCAAGTAGCTTCTGAGTTATATTGAAAAAAAATACTATCTTCTCATGAATATATTCTTTGTTGATCAGGAAATAAAATTAAAACAGTGCTCAGATGGCACAGTATGTGGGAATAACTGAATGCATAACAGATTTTATTTTCTGACTATTATGACAGCTGGAACTTACATTGAATAATAATAATAATAATAGAGTTAAAAATAGTCTGACATGTTATGATTCTTGTACATTGTATTTTACTATGATTGAAAAAATTTGCAAGTTTTTATTTTCATCCCTTGTTCACTCGTTTTGTCAAAATTTTTACAAAATTGGTTAAAACTTCCTGTGATGATATTTTGTGCACATTAAATGTATTGAATCACACAGATTCTCTTTTGCAGTAGCTAACTCACTGTATATAATGTGGCATATATTTGACAAAGAAACATTGTTTCCACCCAACTTCCATAACTTTCACCGTCTACAGTGTCTAAATTATTCACACTGAATTGCGATACCTTATTTCACAATCAAATCTGTTGAACTCATATTCAAAATATATTTAAAACCAAAACATTAAAACATACCTTCTTTTTATATGAAAGGAAATCATCAATTTTCTTTGTGCCAGCTTCCTTGTTTTCTGTCTTGGCTTCTTCAACACACTCAAAGAACTCATCAACTTCTTTCTGTCTCTTTTCGTGTTCTTGAAGACCATGTTGGAAGAGTTGCTGGCAGATTTCTGTGAATTTGTCTTTGTAAGTATTAAAGAATTAAGGAAACAAACACTATGGACCATAAAGAAGCACTTGTTCACAATACAGATATGTAAGAGTTCAATCTGACTTTTCAGAATAACTCACCTCACTGGAGAACCTGACCTGACTGTTTTATCTGTACAATTTATTCTTAATTTGTACCGATCACTTTTTAGTCAATGTCGACATAATTTCAGTTTATTTATTTATTATGTGTACATCAGTTTTGGTCTTTGCCTTCTTTGAGTAGGATCTGTAGGTTGTAAGTTTGAATCAAATCAAGAAAATACTGAATTTTTAGAAGGGACTTGCTGAAATATGCTCTCATGATCAGAACGAACGGTTCAGAAATATTGCAAGAACTTCTTGCCAACAAGCAGAATGTATGTAATGAAAACTGAAATATGAGTTGTCACTTTGTACTCAAGGCATTTCCAAATATATGGGAAGCCCCATTATGGCATACAGCGGGTTCAACCACGTTCTAGGGGTTACTGGGAACATCTGCTTTGACTGTTATACCTTCAATGGATGTCTTGTTCAGGTCATAACAAAAAACTTAATATCTAGTGTGTAATTATCTGTGAATGTAAAGGATATACAACAAGGAGTTCTTCTACTCCTGGTAACGCTGCCAACTTTGGTGCCTCTGCATCATCTGCAAACATACTCTCAAAGAGATGTGGACCGTTGAGATTCTCCACATAGGCAGCCTAGAACGGAGAACATTAATTCTTGTTACAATCATTTTCAAGCCAGAAGGTCATGATGCTTAATGTTTTGTTTAAGTTAACGTTTGAAACTCAAACAAGAAATGTTTGCCCTGGATGGTTCTTGGTATCTTCAGTCATGTTGCGCAGTGAATTTCTGACAGTGCATGTGAATATTTCAGCAAATGGAAAACATGTACAGTTGTTATCTAAATGATATGACATGTGGCCCACTAAATAATTCCAACCTACCTTCTGTCTTTCAAATTCTTTACGTTGTGCTTGTTCCTCCTCTTCTTTCCTCTCTGCAGCTTTCTCATCAGCTTCTAACTCCTCAATGGAGTATTTGTATTGCTCATTGGCTGCTTCCCTCTATGAATAAAACATTTTAATTTCTTTTATCTAACTACTCCTTTTCATTCACTTAATATTAAAATCAAGTACTATAAAGCTTTCGTACTGAAGTGAGTGTATGCCAGCATAAGTTGTGTTCAAATTTACTTTGATATAGTGATACAGTTATTTCCAAAGACTATAGTTGGTTTTGATATTTCTGGGCCAGTCTCAACCAGTGTGACATACCAATAGGCCAAAAATGAGTATAGATGCCTGGTACGGTCACTAATTATGATGATTATAACAGCGTGAGTTTAATTGATTGATTGGTCTAGAACACTTTACAGTTAAATAATCTATATGGAATTTACATACCGTACTTTCATCTATTAATCTAAAATCAAGGTAAACAAGACTTGGAATATGTGCAACTACATAGGCTTTGTAATTAGGATCATCACAGAATGCATTGCCAAGCAAATTCAGGGTCTGCAAGTTCTTGAATCTTCTGAGATATTTGACCTGAAAAATGGTATGGAAGGAGAGACACATTAAATATTAATACCCTAAAGTATTAAATTATGAAAAAGTAAAGCATTTGTTGTCTCAGTTGATGATAATCATACACAGCAACTTCACTATACTAAATTGTAAAGATATCTAAATTTAACCCTTTGAGCACTGTAATTTTCTCCTGCCAAAATTTTAGTGCAAAATTTTACCAATTTTTGTGAATTTTTCTGTAATTTTTTGATAATTTTTGACCAACTGGCACTCTTAGCTGCAGTTTTTTCTCAAAATTATGGCAAAAATCTGAGAAAAATTGACTGGGGTTTATTTTATAAAGGAGACAAAAATAGACTTTGGTGCTCAAAGGGTTAAATAAATTGATATTTGCTATACAAAAGTGTAATGATATCTAACTTAACTTGACATTGAATGTTTTCTCAATATCACAATATAGCCACAATACTTACATTTTCCAATGTTGAAATATTATTATTTCCGATAGAAAAGACATGCAAGTTGGTAAGTGCATCCATGTTCTCTATTGTGGATATTCTGTTATTGTAAAGAGTGACATCTTCAAGTTTTGTGAGATATTCCAGCCCTTCTATCACTTCTATGTTGTTAGAAAGAAAGGTCTGAAAATTGAAATGAAAGAACAAAATAAATATCATTATATAACTATAACATACGATAACTTTATAGCTCTGTTATGATCATAATATCAAAACATATCTCCCTAGTTTTGTTCATGGTATGATTAAACAGCATGTCTGTGTACAAGAAAACGTACCCCAAGCAAAATGCAAAAACATTGAACTTCAGCCTTTGCCTCAAACAATTACTCTTCATATTGCCTGATCAACTTTAAGACAAAGCAAACCTACTTCATGAACTTGTACCAGAAGTTCAAACTATTTTCAATGATTTCCTTTTATTTGATAAGTCACTCCTTCTATGCCCTTGAGAGATCCCTATATGATCAGTTTTGGAATGTCAAAATTACACTTTTGTGTTGGCTGTTTTAAACTTGACTTTCATAACACTCTTTTTGAGTGTCTCAAGCAGAAAACATGGGTTCTTTCAGATTCAACTTGGTCAAAAGATTACTAAACTTGCAATGCACTATAAAATGCCTGTTGAGTTATTCATTACTTACCAAGCCATATCAAGTTGACCAGGACATCCAATCCCTCTATCCTTTCAATGATGTTATTATCTAGCTGAAGCTTTGTGAGGCTTGTAAACTGCCACAGGTTGTCGATCCTCAGGATATCTAGAAGACGAATTTGGCAAGTTTTGAAAAGGTGTCCCACAACAACAATTGTTCCACGGTCAATCGCAACAGAAGCTTGACAAATGTTAAACTGTTTTATTCTAAGGTTGTGTAAATGCATGTTGTACGACAGTAAGCATGTATTGAACAAAACTATATGGTGCTGAGATGACCGTTACCCCTCCAAACCCTGAAACTGACCAGATGACCATATATTGACTATTGTCTTTTGTGCTGCATCCAGGATTTTTCAAATTGTCATCATCAGTCACAGATGCTATGACACAAGTCTTGTGCGTATGAGATATACAGAGCCCAACAGGTTTTTGTAGGACTATGCATAAAGTCCATTTCATGATAAACAATAAATAACAGACACACTGATTTAATCTGTACCTTACCAATACGCTTTATATTCCCCCCTCATAATTATATACTATCATATACAAACTGGAATATCCAATTGTTCAAAGAAAAGACTGTAGCACTTTTCAATATCCAAGTACTCACTTTTGAAATCTAGTCTCAGTTGTGTGACATCACAGAAATCAATCCCTTCCTGTTTTGCTATCCTTCCAGCTTCTTCTTTTGGTCCCTGCTCCTCTACAGCCTTCTGTAACATGTCCTCATCAATGACAGAGGGCTCTACTGTATCATACAGCCTACTCATTTTGATTATTTCCCTTACTTTCCTTCTGCATCAATGAATATCAAATAAATGCTTTATTTCCTGTAGAGACAAATACGTATGAATTATATCGGTTAATGTTTTAGATACATAGTAGAGTACCATCAGTAGTGTTATGATAGCTGGGGTTAAGAGTGTTTTCTCCAGGACACGCGATTGCATGGAACCCCCCTATCTTACTTTATCCCCCTTTAAATAATCACAAACGTGCAACATGCTGTCCCCCTTCTACAATGAGGTTTGAGATTATGATGTACACAGAGTATTTACAGAATGTAATCTAAATTTTTGTACAAATATTTATTTCTGTATATCAAAGAATGAACAATAATGTCATTTGCAGAATACCCTTACTTTATACCACCATGTAGCTGTGATATCGCAGCGGTGCTGTGGCTTATTGATCACACTCGGGTCAAGGCTCATCGCCACAGAACCACTGCAAGCCACCCCACAGACGTTTTTGGTAGTTTACTACGACACTGATTGATGTCGCTGATTTAGCTCGCAAAATAATGAACTGTATAAGTCTTTGAATAAATCAACTTGTACCCACTTTATCATAGACTATTTATAACTCATTCTCTACTCATGCCAACTACCTTGACAATAACAACATGTGTTTTCAACCATCTTCCCATCAGACGTTGATGCATCAATTCATGCGTGTCATTTGCCCTCTCGTGTAAAACGTATTGAATACGTTGGAGGTCAACAGTTCAAATTCGAGCAGAAACAGTTGACAGCTATGTAAAAAACATTTGAAAATACATGTTGTCACTGTCAAAATAGTCAGCAGGAGAAGGTGATGAAGTAGGTAAAGGTTGATTTAGATAGTCAGTGATAAAGTAGATACACATATTCAAAGATCAACCTATTTCATTATTTGTGCAGCTACACGATACCGATCAGTGTCGTAGTAAAATACCAAGAAGTCTACGTGGTGGCTGACAGTGTAGCTCTGCATGGCAGGGCTGTGTGTTACCAGCACTATACGGCCTCCCACACCACGAGAGGCCGTATAACACCGGTAACACACAGCCCTGCTATGCAGAGCTAGCTCACAGTGGTTCTGTGGCGATGACCCTCGATAAGCCACAGCACCACTCCTGCTGCGATATCACAGCTTACCACCATGTTGACAGGTGAATATTATTCACGGCCTTGGCAATCAATTGTTTTTTAATGTACTGTTCCTGTTTTCACTAATGCAGTTTGTGAACCGTCAAGCATTCCCTGACATGTTTTCTCTATCATTTCTGAACACTGATGGTAACAAAATACAATTTCAATAATGCTCATTTGCATAATCTGAACACTTATATTGTCAAAAGCTTTCAAATTACCTGTGGCAGGGTGAGAACATGTTGTTATTGTTTTGGCAAAATGGCACGAGGTCCCGTTATGTCAATCATATATAAAAATAATTTAAATTAACTACAATATGCACTGCAGTGCTGACATTTTCGAATCATAGTTGTGTAAGTGTATTTGTGGCATAGTGTTGACCAAAATATCGTTCTTTAAAGTTTGAGGATGCAGCAGGTGCAGTGTCACGAGTGTGTAAGATTATGGAGGCACAACGCACTGTCATGCAGATGAATATGATCACGGACGTAAATGTTAGAACCAGTTACCTGAATAGAAGACAAGACACTTACTTTCGGAAAATGACGTCGTACAACAAAGGCACATATTTCGTTTTCACTTACCTTTGCAGTGTGTGGCGGGTGTTTTTATTCGACCACTTTTATATTTCGAAAGATGGCAGCTGTTGTCAAGCAACGCTGTTCCCACAATGCACCTTTCATTACCTTCGACCTACGAACCTTACGAAAAGGTCATAGTGACTGGTTTTTAATTATCTCTTAAATTACTTACTCATACTTCATTATTCATACACATTAAAACTTATAAGATTATGTAGACTAAGATTATTCGTTAGGATACAATTTTTCAAAAATGTATAATCGCGCCATGTCTACGTCTCGTATCACGCGCGCGTATCGGCTATTTTCGTGCACATGACGTAATCTAGCTGCGCTGCGCATCGCAAGTAAATCCAATATGTCGTTCTTCAACTCGAATCCATACAGTACCCAAGTTGGTCAAAGAATAGGTAAGTATATCAACAAATCAACGAAATTTCGTGACATAATTACCTCCTGTAGTATAAGTATTTAGTATTATATCATATAATGACAACCTGACATCTAAAATTGGAAGTTTTGACTTGTGGTGCGTTACGGAGATTTTATTGATGACCCCGCCTTGCAAAGCTAGCCTCCAAAATTTATGGCCCACACAGCATACATTCAATTATGTTGCAGACGATGCGAATTATGTGAACGTGTTTTTAGTTATGATTTTATATAAAGCGATCGACAACATTTCCGTGAACAAGTTGCATACGAAACTTTTGACAACGAATGTTATAATTACTGTGTTACCCAAGACTGTTAATACACCTTATCGGAGACCTGAGGCTATATAGGGCATGTATCGTACATATACATGTATAGTAGTAGTAGTCCATAGTAGTACACTGTAGGCTAGCTAGTTAATAGTTGTTTTAAATCCGGAACTAGCCATTTAGTGATGACGGAATAGGATGTAAAGCGGCAAAGGAACACTCATAGCTAGCTCCATGTATGCCATAAGAAATATTGATGTGTTTAAGTCTTTCACACCTGTCCTTTTTTATTGACAATCAACCTCAGTTTCTCGGAGACTGAATCTGATTGGACGCAAGTTATCTTCATGTCCAGAGATAGAGAAGCATATTTAGTTGAGTTATACAGGTCGCCCCCGTTCATTGTTTTTCAACAAAAAACCCCAATCCTTTATTTCTTCCCTTTTCCATATTCTCCCTAGCTTCTTCATTTGGCAAATCACAGCAGTCAAGATAGAAAGCCTTTTACTAGCAATAATTAATGTGTGAAGGAGTAACTCTGAAGTAATTGTTCACCTATTAACTTAACATTATTTGTACTGACACTGTGTACTCATCACTGTGGTTCGTGTGTATCATGAGTAGTGAGCTAAATTTAAGATAATACACGGGAAGTTTGGAAATTTTAATAGCATCACCATGAAGTTCATAGTATATGATGGCAGTGACAGATCCTTTTATTGTACTGGCATATTGATGCCAGGGATTAGCAGTCTTCCCATGCTTGCTTGGACAAATTTGATAATAATAACACATAGATGTTTTTCATGATATGTCACCTGCTGCAGTAGCCAGCTATGAATGATACCTACAGTGATATGTTTCTTCTCTGTAATATCTGTCATTTTCCAGTTCCATCACTTGTTCATAACAATTACAGTAATTTCTGCAGTTCAAGTGAATGTCTGTACTTTGCTTGATACAGTTAAGAGATACAGAATTAAAGATGTAGGGCAATGTTTATGTCTCTCTGTATGACTCTGAGTCATGTAACACTTTGAACTCAGTTGCTATTCGCCTGAAGTAGTTTCATGAGGACAGTATCTAGTTGCTTTGTACATTTTTAATGAACATACCGTCGGGAAACAGATAACAGATGCAGCACTTAAGTCAAAAATAAAACTTAATATAATTTTTCAATAATATTATGTGTAGACATGAAATGTCAGGAGTATTTTGATAGTATGGAGTTTGAAAGGGACATAAAGATATAACTTAGATGGATTTGTTTACATATACTTGTAACATGCTATTTGCTTTCAATTTTTGCATGGCAAATTATTTAATTTTGTAAACTCACAAAATTATGCTTGATCCTTTTTGTCATAGTGTTATCACTCAGCAGGAGTACACATGGTAAGCTCTGTGACTAAGGATCATAAGTTTAATATTTGATGGTACTTGGCATGTTTACGGACACCATCCGTAGATATATGGTAGTTAGATCACCATCTTCTTTGTTTGAAATCTGTCAGCATTAATCATGAGTCAGTTTTGCACATACTGAGGTAAACAACGGTCTGAGTTATGATGATATGATAATAAATAGGAAACGCAGTGACACAGTAAGATGTTTTGATCAGTTATAAATTGTTAAAAGTGTTGTTAAAAGATGTGGTGAGATCCCTACATGAAATTATCTTTTTCGTTCCATAAATTTTCAGGTTACTCCTTTCTCTAAACAGTAAACCCAAACAAAACTACCGCCAGGTGTGACCTGCTGTCTAATTTATTTTTTACAACTGATCATGAAAAGTATTTTGGGTTATTATTGTTCTTAGAACTTAGGTGTGATAGCAATGTGTAGTATCTTGTTTATTGTGTTGTTTGTCTGTATTAAAAACCTTTTGCTTGAGTTTCCAGCAAGCCATCAGTTGTCCAGAACACAGCCTGTCAATAAAGGTTTATAATGAATAAAACATCACAACATAACCATTTGACGCACTCGATGTACCATTTTGGTACAAATCTTTCCATGTGTAGAGCCAGGATAATAATATGTAATACATCAGTCACCCAAGGCAAAAGATTAATCTACTCATAACGTACTACCAATAATGTTACAAATTATTTAGTAACTGTCATTGAAATAAGCTTGCAATTTTAATAATTTGCAAGGACATTGTATCTACATTTTAAAAGGAAAATCATAAACTAAACATCAAATTTATTAAATGTAATCTTTCAGAACGAGCGACCAGCGAAGGCAATGCGTCAGAAGATTGGGCTTTGAATATTGAAATATGTGATATAATAAATGAAACAGATGAAGGGTAAGTTGTTGCAAATTGCAGGTATTTGTAAAGGTTGCAGCAGATTATGTCATGTAAACTCTAGTAAGGTCACAGTGATGTGTTTATTCTGTCACATTGTATAACTTGGTACCAGTACAATTCATAAATCTAAAAAATGAAGTGTAAATTCAGCAATATCCGCTGAAATATATGTATGATGTTACGCAGTATGTAGATCTTTCTTTACAGTCTGATTAGTAAGTAATTACCGCTGGCACTTAGGTCTGATACAATTTCAATGGTTCTAATCCGGAATAAAAATGATGCACAGCATTCTGCAGACTCAGTATGCATGGAAGAACATGTGATTCCGGTACAAACAAACCCATGTGTACAAACGCGTTTAGAATTGCATGTATTTCAGTGAGTGTTTGAGCGCGTGGTGTTGTTTGTACCGTGGTCCATTCCAATTCCGGGTTTAACCTATTATAAGCAACAGTTAGCACAATACTGAAAAATTAGATAATCACTTTATAATGTCTCAACTGGAGGTGCAAATGTTGTCTAGAATTGACCATCAATTATTGAAATTTTGGATAATTTCAGATTATTTGTACAAATTAATCCTCTTTCTCCCAAGTTGTATTTATTTCTGTGGTTTGTCTATGGAACCTGATAGAAAGAGGATTAATCATCAAAATTATAATTTCATATTTTTATGTCAGATTTTGGCATACTGTTGGTCTTGGTAGCACCCAAGACAAAGTTTGTGTTTTTGAATGGCAAAATAACTTTTGTTGAAATTGGATCAATTATGAAATATACAGAAAATAAAAAATTGAAATGAAAAAATTTAAAACTGAATGAGAGTCCGAGCCCCATACTTGTATAGCTATCTTGTTCCTGCAATTTTTTACAATCCGTAGGAATACAAATTTACCCTATGAATTGTGGCTTACCTATTTGACAGACCCAAAGATGCTATGAAAGCAATCAAAAAGAGACTGGTTGGAAATAGAAAATGGAAAGAAGTGATGTTCACATTAACAGTGAGTATGATCTTGAAATAGTTGTCTAGTCACTTGTTTTACTCCCTGAAATTTAACTTTATCAATGATTATTGCAATAAGATCAGTGTACTGTGGTAGTATTTCATCCTCTTTTGGTTTGATTGAATCTTATGGAACAACTGTCTCTGCCCAAGACCCCTCCAAAAACATTACTATTTCAAGTTCAACTAAATTATGTTATGTAGAGATGTGAAGTTTCAAAAATGGTTAAGACTACAAATAGGTTTGAGATCGATAACATATTAAGTCAAATGGCACTTGAAGGAAATAGTTCAAAGTTAAGTTCATTGCCATTTTCTATGAGCACAAATATCTCTTATCATTTCTCATAAACTGACAAGCAACTTTACAAGATACAATCTAAAAGTCTGCATTCTACCAACAATGATGAAAATATCAAAAACTTTGGAAAGAGTTATTCTTGTAGCCTCTTGTCTTTTTTGAGAAAATAGGAAAAACTAACTTCAAAGTGATGCCTGTCAGTCACATTTAAAAGGGTATAATCTGAAGCACTCCTTTCAGCCTTGTGTTAAAATGTAACAATCATAAATTTCAGAGTTAGTGGTTCTTTGTGTGATGACCACATGTGGAAGACACAGTGACTAGTCCATAGCGTAGTGTTCCAGGTATTGTAAGATACTGGATAACAAGAAAATGTGATAATTTGCATTTTACAAAATGGCTCTTGTATATGTAAAGGGGTCAGGTAAATTCTTATTGAATTATAAAAGTATTGAAACAGTCACCTTTACTTCAGACAGGTCAGTGGAATCATTTAATATGCAGTCTATTACAGCTGCTGTTCGAATTCCGTAAATTAATACAAACATAAAGTTGACCATCAATGCGGTAACTTGTATCTATGTTACATAGGACATGAGCAGCAAATGTATGATGTACCTACCATTACAGAAAACTTTCCAAACATCAGATCCCTTTCAAAGATTGAAAATACGTTCATAAAGATATATGTTCATAGAATTTCATCGTCAAATGCAAACTGGGACATTTCTGTTCCCATGAACTCGGGAGGAGTGTGAAGTTGCACACTTCAAAAAGCCAGTCCAGGCAAATTTGACCTTGTGATTGCATATGTGTTTTGATTAAGACCCAGAACATTGTAAACATTGTAAGGAGTGCTATCACATGTGTAGAGCATAGTAACATTCTCGCAATCTCTGTTATGGTAATCACTTTTCAGTGAAATACTTATGATACCATCTTTCTAAGAAGTGGTTACAATACACACCGTACATGTTAAATAGGCAAGTCTGATTTCAATCATCCTGCAGTCGAAAGGATATCCATCCAGTCTTCCATCCAGTACCCATCAGTAGTGTAAATATCTAGGTCTGTTTTTGAAATATTGAAATTGCTTATATGACATAATTTGATTGCTTTGAACAAGTATTTCAGGTTTGATCTTTGGTATAGGTATTTGTCCAACGAGAGAATTTTATGTTGTGAGACAGGTTGTTCACAGCAAAGATTTTGTGAAACATATACAGATATGCTGAAAGTAGGAAATTTGAACTCTGCGTAGTCAATCTGTTTAATGAACCATTCCCAGGATTGTTTGTGGTGTCTTTGTCAATTGGTTTGCATCTATCACTCAGTCCATACAGTCACGAATGCATGCATTCCAATTCTTAGACATGCCCCAAGGTATATGTAGTTTCCTGCGAGACAAGGTGTGCAGCATTTGTCAGGACTTGCACATTCTTTTGAGTTCTGTCTCAGACAGGGTACCAAACCATGGAAAGTTCAAACCTTTTCTGCTTACTTATCATTTGTTTTTTCATTATATATGTGATACACAATTTATCATATGCAAAGTTCAGAATCTTGGACATATTATACAAAAATCATCTTTTTGCCAACGCCCACAAAAGGGCCGGTAGATAGCCATCTTTTTTGGTATGTCTATTTCAAATGTATTACATTACAAATTAAATTCATGATCCAGAGGATATCCACAAACCAAACCTAACACTATACATAACTTATTCAGGTCTATATCACTCTCATGTCTGGAACATGATATTGACACTGTTTCATGTCGATTTTGCAGGGATAGTTAGTACAAGGAAGCGAAATCAGGAGACTCAAGTGATTCTGATGTTATTTCAGTTTTTTGCTGAAAATTAATGTTTTTCCTCCCATTTATAACAATCTGGTGGTTAGGTAGAACATGAAAAGTGCAGGCACATCGATATTTGGTAAATGTAATCTGGGTTGTATTAGCAACTTCTGGCAATGATTATGTGAGCACTTTTGGGTAAACGGTATGTTGTCTTGAAAATGCAGGTTTTGGAAACGTGTGTCAAAAACTGTGGGCACAGGTTCCATGTGCTGGTTTGCAAGCAAGAATTCATCAAGGAATTGGTGAAACTGATCCAACCCAACAACAATCCACCAACATCCGTACAAGAGAAGATACTCAGCTTGATTCAGTCCTGGGCCGACGCTTTCCGCAGTGCCGCTGATTTACAAGGCGTTGTTCAAGTGTATACCGAATTAAAACAGAAAGGAATTGAATTCCCTGCAACAGATTTAGATTCTATGTCACCAATATTTACACCAGACAGGGTAAGATTACTGTCATACGTTCTATTTCATATCAGTAAATATTCACTTGGGATGGTCTTTACCACAAATTACAGTTCCTTGACCTTTTTCAACCTTAGTTGGCAATGTATCTGTATAAAGTATATGCTTAGCTTCAACTTGCTATATGTATGGAAAGCTATTTGGTTCATTGATTAAAAGTAATAGTCTAGCAAACTAAATGGTGAATGTTCTGCATCACATTTCTTATGCTCTTTAATATCTGAAAGAGTATTTTACATTCACGAGAAGTGGTCAAAAACATTGATCGCACCTGATTTTACAACAATTGCATTGATATTTTAATCAATAGACAGTGAGCAGGTGGACAGAGGCATTGAAATAAATATGAAATAGACTTGACTCTTTTCTCATATTAAGTATTTTGTAGATTACCTTATCTTGGCCTATTGTATCCTGTGTCTCTTGTTTGACTCTTTGGTCATATTTCCAAATCCAAATGTCACCCTTCAACTTGCTATTTATTTTCTGGAAAAAACCAACTGTTAAAAATGTTCACCCTTTCAAGACTTGAAAAACCTCGTAGTCGACCTTTCACTTCTTTCGTAAGCAAATCTGTTTCATTCATTAATTTATCCTTTATTTTTACCAGAATATTTGCACTGTGAAATGCATATATAGTTCTTTATTTCTGGGAGAGTGAAAAGCATAAGAATCATAACTATAAAGAAATAAAGGCATGAAAGATTGTACTTTCTTATGTTGATTTTCTTGAATTACAGACAATTCCTGCCTCTACGCCCCCACCCAGGCCTCAGACTGGCCCGACACGACAACCTACTCAGCACCAGCCCCCTCCACAAATGGCCCCTGCACCCCAAATGATGCCCGCACCACAGATGATGCCCGCACCACAGATGATGCCAAGTCAGCCGGTACAGTATGCACCACAACCACAGGGTCCTGTCACAGCAAATCCCGAACAGCTAGCCAAACTTCGTAGCGAATTGGATGTGGTTGTAGGAACGTTAGAGTCATGTCTGAAATGCTGAATGAATTGTCACCAACAAGTGCCGATATGAGCGATGTAGAATTGTTACAGGTCAGTTTTCAACACGAGTAATATCTTGGCTGGGATCTTTCATATTTCCATATGAAATCCACAATATTTTGTCTTGTCTTCAGCAAACTCTGGTCCACTGTGTCATGACATAATGCAGTCCTGAGAAAACAGATCATAGAATGATTCATTTCTATTGCTTTGAATTACTCGCTGATGTGTAGTAGAGCCCAATCTTACCTGAAGATCATCATACAGGAAATAATTATGTGTTCTCCACAATGGAAAGAGGAAATTTTGAAGTCCTGTTCACAAAGCAGACACGGATATCTCTTAAACCAGCCTGTTTCAACAGCAAGACAGTTATATAACAGTGTAAAATTCAGACAAGTTTTGTAAATTACTGTCAATTTTATCAAATATTTGAAGTGCAAATATGGGAAAATGAACTTAATAATGCCTCTACATTTCACATAGTTCAGTTTTCAGTATGTAACCTGTATTGGTACCTGTTACATGGATTTCATCCATTTCAAGAGTGTGATAATGCTAACCCTTCCAGTCCTGTTTCAGAGGTCCAACTTTGTCAAAGAAAACAATTGAGATATTCAAAATCCATTGATGAAAGTGTTCAACATAGCTTGGAAATATTCAGTAAATAATCACAAAGCCAGCTTTGTATTCCGGAAATTTGAGACACCAATTTTATCTACCCAAAAGCCAGTTACAGAGGAATCTTTATAACTGTTGTTTTTTTTCTTATTCTTTGAATTACTTTTTACTGTAGTAATTTCTGTGACAAAGAAACATTTTGTACAAGAAAATTTTTAATTATACAGTTAGTTGTGTTTCCTTTGTAACATTTGTATTTTACTTTCTGACCAGGAATTAAACAGGACATGTAGATCGATGCAGCAACGTGTATTAGATATAATAGACAAAGTTACCAATGAGGAAGTCACAGGTAGGTGTAATGTTGCCATTTGGCTGATTCTAATAGTACCCAGAAATTAAAGGATTTTAACTATGAATAAATACAAGGAAATGTTGCCTGTAAGATTGTTCAATCTTCAATAAAGAAATTAAAAATACACAAGATATTTTAGTTGCTTTCACGTCGGTAATTTTGTAACCAATTTCAAATACGATGTTTGAATCCGTACTGAAATATCATTGCATCATTGCGTTGACTATGTACTAATGCAGATATATCACAAATGCGGAATATATCATAAGTGTGGTTACAAATCTTCTTTACAAGTTTTTTTGTCAGCAAATGAAATCCTCTCTTTCACTCTGTTACCGAATTGGTCAACCACTGGTCTTCAATTTATTTTTTTCTTTTGATCTTCAAGATCTATTTTGCATCTGAAAAACCATCCATACCTGTGATCAGAATATTCTCAAAACTTGCCAGCATGCCAAATGGAAACTTCTCATGTGCTTACATACAAATCCTCTAACCAATTTCATTTCCATTCATACAATTAAGATGATTGAGAAACTCTGATCTATCCAAGCTTAACCAGAGTCACACACAGGCTATTTTTATGCGAGACTCACTATCTTGTGTTTTGATTTTCTTACAGGAGAATTACTGCAAATCAATGATGATTTGAACAATGCCTTTGTAAGATATGACAGGTTTGAGAGGTATAGGTCGGGACAAGCTGGCCAGCAGCCACAGCCTACCAGTGCTCCAGCGACACAACCGCCACCAATGATAGATAGACCACCAGCATATTCTGAGGTAATTGCATTGAGTGGTAAAGACTGACTGAATTGATATCCATCATGTAGTTATGATCATCTGTTTTTCTGTGGTGCTTTAGGATGGTTCATCGGCTGTCCAATCAGGACTCAGTAGTGTACAGATTCAGTATTATATTTTCCTCATACCTTGCTTCCAGAACATTACAAGTGTGGTCTGTAGCAAATTTAGAGTCAAACACAAATAAACATTTAAGATACTGGTACCTCTCTTCAAGAGCTATGGTCAACTCACAGTTTTGAAAGAACTTTGATCACCATCCCAGCAGGGGTGAAGATTACTACCTCAAGTGTTCAATTGCTTCATAAAATGTTGATCCATAGCCATTTTACACCCCATGCAACAGAGTGAGAAATGTGAATTTGTGGTTGTTAGTGGTAGATTTATACCTCAATTAACTGATAAATAGTTCCTACCGTAAGTGTTTCCTTATATAAGAAAATGTAGACCTCCAGTGATCTGTGTTAGAGCTGATTGGACCTGACCCCAGTATGTAAAAGGTGATGGTCCTCTTGTTTTATGGTGCCTATCCAAATGTGTGTCAAGTTCATTTCATTTATTCATGTTCCCCCGTCCTTATTTTTGTATTTATTTGTCTCTTTTTGTGTGTGTATTTGTGTGCTTTCCCGGTTTTGTGTAGGCTATACCTTCCCAACCAGCTCCAGCGGCAGCTCCTGCAGGACCTGCGACAGGGACTCTTATTGACCTTGGTTTTGATCCGCCTCCTTCCCAGCCAGCACCGCCACAGCCAGTGCCACAGCCAGTACCGCAGCAAGTACCACAGCCAGCAACCATGCCAGCAACCATGCCATTGTCCTCACAGACAACGGCTCCTGCTGCTGGCAACCAGTCCCTGCATCAACAACTGGCTGGAATGAGTAAGTTCAATGTTTAAAATAGAATTGCTTCTAGTACTGATTATCTCGCTCAAGACCTTGTTCTTACATAGTATTCCTCCAAATATCGCGTTACTTGTCTGTAAATCATTTCAGTTGCTTTGTATAAATATTTTGAAAGATCACCAAGACACACCCATACTTTTGCATGTAACTGCTTGTAGGATTTCATGACTTTATTTTGCACAGCCAGTCTCTATAGTGTTTGAAAGTCTCAAACAACAGGGAAAAAATATTCATAAAATTTTTAGGAAAAAGTGTTCATAAAACTTTGAAAGTCTCCAATGTTCTCATTTTGATTGGAGTTTGTATTTCTTTGTTGTTGTTTAGCTGTAACGGAGGGCAGTGTCAGTAGTACCCTTGGGCAGTTGAACACAACACCGGCTACAACTCAAGATGAATTTGATATGTTTGCACAGTCAAGACAGGTCACGTACCAAGACAGGGGGTAAGTGACTCACAAGGTCTGTAATCTCCAGGAAGGTCCCTTGATCAAGTCTGTGGAAGCTCTGTGGAAAGTTCTTGAATATTAAATTTAGTCATGGAAAGTCCTTGAAAATTGATAAGCCAACCCTTATTTTCAAAAGTCACGAAATGATCACTCATGATTTTGTGAAAATTATATGTAAAATGATATATAACAATGATATTTTGTAAAAATGATACTAAGAAAATGTTTTTTTGTGACCTCAAAAACAGTCATTGAAAATTGCAGGAATAGTCTAGAAATTTAAGTGACTTTGAGTGGTATAGACTTTGTAATGAGGCTGTTTATAATTAAAAACATAACTTTATACCATTTATGTCAGAGAGTCTGATTTCTTTCATGGTCTTCATTTTGATGAACCATGGAAGATGAAATCCCAGACACTCCAATGTGTAAGGGGACCATTTATCCTTTCAAAAATATGGAAGTCTTGACATTTTTGTGGAGTTCAGTGATTGCTAAATGTCTAACCTTCTTTTCACCCAAATCAATACAATATAACAAAAATACATAATTACAACTGTTGTAGATGGTATTTTATCACCATACAGGCAAGCCAGACTTCATAACTGCCAAAGTATATTGAAACCAGTCCTAAAATTTCCCTTTTCTTCCCTTCTTCAGTGGCAGTTCTTACACAGATAATACAAACATTGATCAGTCAGGTGGTCTGGCTGGTCTAGTAAACTCCAGAGGAAATCCTGGTCAACCAGTAAGTAGTGTTTATTTCCCTCTTGCAAATACATCAAGCCATTTTTTATTGCACAAAATATTATTTCAGTATCTTTCAGTGTTTTTGTTAAGGCCAGTACCCCAGTAAATGTTACCACCGCCCCCCAGTCATTTTACCTGGGTTCCCCCATGGTATATCAATGCAATCAGATTAGGATTAGACTGGGGTTCCCAAATCATTTACCAATATTCCCCAACCTGAGCAAAAACACTGTCTTTATCATATTATCTATTTGCTAGCTTGCTAATTTATTTTTACATGTCATGTCATTTTGTTTTTTTATTTATATTTACGTTTATCTTTTTTTTATTTATTGTAACACTTTCACAGTTTACTTTTGTATACTTTAAATTGTGATTTCAGTTTGCATTGAAGGCACCATAACATATTTACTCTCCAAGAAAAGAAATGTTTTTTTCAGAGTCACATATGGACTTGTCGAACAAATATTTAAAAGGGTAGAGACATGTAAAGGGTAGTAGAGTTCATCTATATATATATTTCTATGTCTGTGGCTAGATTAACCCAGCCAGTACACATCAACTGGATGAAATGGAGAAATGGTTACATGATACGGATCTGGTAAGGAGGGTGATGATTCAAAGAACACACTGCTTGGCTGTTGGCACTCATCACCTCAGACTTAACTCATGGAGTGCCTAGTCTCTTCTTATACCCTCTTTCAGCTAATACCTTCATGTGATTCACGTGTATGCCTTAGCACTCTTATCATCCAATTAACCTAAACCCTGGGTGATGATTTTAAACTTGTGATCTGCATCTACTTCCAAGCCCTGGGTGAAGATCTTTACTTCAAAATAGTCATGGGTGCCCTTTCCTAGATCATTTCCGGCATTCAGAGCTTTGACTTTAGTTTGGTTAGATTTGTTGCGCAAAAACCTGCTAGTATAGGGTTCCTCTGTCTCTCTACCTTGGAATGTTTGCCGGCGCCTTCTGCATGGTAAGATATACAGCTAGACTTAGGGGGCAACTTTGGTGCTCACTGCAGGCTTTCAAATATATTTGCAATGCGTAAGCTCATTACAGTGAATAACCATGTTTCGACTCCTCTAAGCAAGCAATGGTACCGGTCTAATTCTGAAATTCTTTAATGGTTGGATGTGGTGTAAGCAGAAGTGCATGCCCATTGCTAGGACCTACTCTTAAATATTTGAAATGCAGCAAGTTTAGTATTGGCTTCTTCACATCTGAACTACTTTCTGTTTTACATCATTTTTGGCTCCATTGAAATACATAATTCTGTTTTATCAAAACAAATTTTCAGCTGCTTTAATCAAATTTCATATGCAAGTTCTAGCACAAAACATTGTAATTACTTTGATAATTTTGTACCATTCCAAAGAAGCGTTAAACCCCATAATCATGAAATCAAAGTATCATCATGCGAGTTTCAGTCTGTGAACATAAAAGTATAAAGTTTCTCCATGAATTAGGATGAAGAACTATCTCCGACACACAATAATACTTGACCCACCTTCAGCAGCCATTTCTGTATGCAAGAATTTAGCCTTTACAGTTGGAATATTACAGTTCAAACAGAAATCCATTGATAAAATCACATACATGCAAGGATATCTTTCAAAATCAGAAAAGCACTGTTCAGTATAATCAACCTCTCATAAAATAGTCAACTCATGCAATTTAAACATGTCAGTAGCTGTCGATAGAATTGCACTCTTCATCTGTGTTTTTCATCACCAGAAACACTCACAAAGTCAAGTAATTTCTCTGTCCCACTATTAATGTGTATCTGAAATGCTAATCTGTAGCTAGCTTTACCAACTGTTCTCTGTAAGATATCAACAGCATCTACAATAATTTAGGAAGCATAGATTTAAAAGTAACTGCAAGGCTATTGATAACACCAGGCATATAGAAATGCTGTATTTTGTTCATGAAACACACATTTATGAAAAGTGAACATTCAACATTTTCAATAAAAAGCTTTCAAACCATAAAGTCATAATTTTATCACTATATATCCAAAACTTTAATAATCAGAGTCCCTTGTATAGTCCTGTTGGTTGTAGTCATCCATCAACTCAGTATTTTGTGACAATAGGACACTTGGTGTGTGTCTCAACCTGTGTACACGGCATCATACCGTTTCCGTTAATCATTTGAAATACTATGACTGCTGAAGCTTTGATAGACTATAATGCAGTACTGATAATTTGTGAAATTATACTTATTTGTCTCTAGGAGCATAACGGAGAGGAAGCTGAGAACAACTCAAATCAAGAACCAATGACAAGTTCAGGTAAGTTGATAAGATAATGGCTATGATTACAATTGTATTTGTTACCAAATGTGGCATCATGTATTACATTTACTATGCCTATATTAACAGCAATTAAAGCAAACTTTGTTGCTGTCATGCCATTTTTATAGCCGAAGCTTGTGCTTGTAGCCCATGATGTCATTGTGATGTTATGATGGTAATGGTGGTACAAATATAGTTTCATCATTCTTGTATGTATGTATTGCTGAAAGTCTCATAAAATTTTTATCAAAATGTTCGTTTTTCCACATCATTCCTGTTAGCCCTCTTACATCTTGCCAGTGAAATCACAATTGCCACATTAAATGGCCAGACACTGCACCTTAAGTCACAGTTCAACTTTTGATAAAATTGGTGAGGATGTGACTTTATATGAGTGAGCACGCGGAAAGAAATTGCAAACAAATGGAGTTTAAATGTGGTGGATTTGACAAATTTCCTCTTTTTTTAAACCAGAATTTGATCGATTTCTTGCTGAGAGGGCAGCTGCAGTGGATGCGTTGTCGGATTCGGTGACCTCAACAGGTCAGTCACAGCCAGCGGCAGCACCGGCACCATCAGCCAATAGGAGGGGACGACAACTTCAGCTAGAAGAAGCAGACAACACCATGTTTGGCCTATAGACTTAACACAGCTTTCACACCAGAAGGGATGGGAAGGGGGGAAAGTAGCTAGTTGGAGAGGAAAAAAAAAATTTCAAAAGGGGAGCTTTTGTATTTCTCAACTTTAGGTATGGCTCTTTGGAAGAAATGCTCGGCACTTTATTTAATATGAAGATTGTTTCTGTGTCATGATGGTTTCTGTTCCAGTCTGATTGATGTAAAGCAATTCTGTCAATGATGCACGGAAATTTTGTGTAAGAATTTATAATTTTTAACTGTTTAACTTTCAAAAAGAAACAAGTATTGTAAATAAATATATTCTGAATGATATTCTTCTGAAAAATTATTTAGCTTCACTGTAGATCATGACTGTAATACTGATATTTGTCAGCTAGACGAACCCTTCGCACCTTCATATTGTGAATAGAATAGTCCTTGTTAACCCTTTGCACCCCTTAGTTGTGAATAGAATTGTCTGTATCCATAGCAATGGAGGGAATATTTTTGTTGATAAAGCAAAGGTTGGACTCTTCCGATGGCAGTGTGCCCTCTATATTTTGTAACTGTGGCAATCAGAGGCCAGTGATAAGAGAGACGTAAATTTGACAAAATGCAATATTTTTTGTGAGTAAATTACTGATTTTGTGTGCCAAAGTGAAAGGTTTTCTGTACACAGTTTTCCAGATTTAATAAATGAAATACCTTTGCTGATAAATTTTGCAGATTATATTAAACACCATGTGGGGTTTATGCTTATAAATGGCTGTATCATACAATTTGATTGCAATACCCTTCCATAGTTATAAGTACCGGTAGTTGACTGCATTTTACTGATTTTTATGTGGTAGAAAATTACATTAGATGTTGTGCGGTTGATGAAGCCTTCCTTTGAAATATTTGGAAGCTGAATCTTTTTTTGCTTGTGTTGTGTTTTTTGAATCAAGCTTTGAACAATATGATGAAGGTCATATATGAAGATAGTTTTTGTGTTAAGCAGACAGGAATGGGCAGTTTCTGGAATGGAACAAATTTTTTCTATTTGATAGAACAGAGGGCACACTGTCTCAGAAATCAAACCATATTTCACGGGGAGTTGTAAGGCAATTAAAAGAACACTTCAGGTGTCCTAATATGCCATATGGTGTTTGATTCATGGCTATACTAGCAATTCATTTGCAATGGCTTACATGATTCTGAATGTATCAGGTCATTTGAAATTTGTCATCAATGACGAAGTTACATTGGGAGCCTACCCTGGATGAATTTCTCTGCTTGTCACTGAAAATGCATGCCAACCAACATGTGAAAATCAATTGTCATTCCAAGAGTCTGATGGCCGCACACTGTTCAGTTATTATCTACTCGTAACTACGTGTAAACACAGCTACAGCTTGGGTCACCCAATACTGGTATTTTGTCCACAATTGAAAACAATTGTGTATTTCTTATATTAATATTTGTCAGACATACATGGGGGATAAAGCACAAATGAATTGTCTGCAGAAGTAAGCTTCTTGCTTAGTATCTTGTAATCAGATTGTTATTACAAAAAAACCTTGCATATTTGAAACCCTTGTTTTTCAGTTCTCAAGAAATATATACAACAATAGAGCTGTAACCTCAACTTTCACAAATCTACATTTCTATACATTGCATTGTACATTGTAATCGTTTGGCAACTTTAAACTTGGTACCATCATCAGCGCTGCAGTGATCTGAAATTTTCCAATGTACAGTAGTACGTTTTCCCTCTATTAAAATAGGTGTTGTTGATTGATTTTTGATTTTCAATCATTTTCAATTATTTCATTTGAGATAAAGTGGAGAATTAAATGATTCTGAAACATTTTTCATCGTCTGTGTTGTAATTTCATGTTTCCATTGATTACCTTTGACATCCTATAAAATTGCAAAGTCCCCACCGTCCTGTCTCAAAAATAGCGTCAATGACGCTTTGCTCACATTTGGTTAAGATGTGGCAGTGTGAGTTTATGTACCGCATTTAATAGCTTCTATGGACCTTAGTTGTAATATTCATAATGTCAAGAGCATTTGGACACATTTTGATGCACTGTCCATACAGTACCAAGGCAAAGTATATAATGGTCGCAAACTGTTGCAATGGACAGACGCATATACAACACCATGCAGCCTGGTACATCACAATTTGTGATACAATCTACCATACCTAAGTAAAGACGTCCTCTTGTAATATTGCATTGTATGGAATTAATGTTAACAATATTTGGTAACTCCTCCAGCAGTAATATTTACGAAAACACTATTGGCTTGGAGGTTTTTGGTGGCTTTTCTATACAAATCATCACCAACATGTAGAATGTTGACTCACAGTTATTGAGATTTCACAAAGTTTATACTTTTGCTTGTTCATTCAGCACACTTTTGGTAAATGATAACGTCATTTGAACAAAGTCCCATTTCCAGTTGAGTATGCATCTACACACCAAATACACATGTAAATTTCACCACATTTCGAACACGTGACTGACGTCACCTGTTTAGATCATGCATACCAAGTTTTGTATGCATCTGTAAATTTTTTTAAGTTTCAGAATACTGAAATGGTAGTTCTCTAGAGTGAAGTGCACTAAAAAAGGCCTTTGCTATGTATTTCATAAGTGGTCTTTATGGCCTCAGTCGGGACAAACCAAATTTCACCTACTTTTACAGAAGCCATAAGCCATGAAACAAAAGTGACACAACAGAACTATGGTTTATGGAAGAACAGTGGCCAACATCCCTCTATCAGTTTCAAATAATATAACTTTATTTTTTATCTCTACAAACCATCACCATAACAACATTATCACCCCTGATGAAAAGCTGATTGACATGTCGCCTGATGAATTCACCATGCTCAATTATCCTTTTCCCACGTTTCTGTCTAACTACTGGCTGATTGGTGGATGCTTTGTCAGGAGTATGTTCAGAGTCTTTCATAGATTCTGCAATTACCCTGGCCTTACTTTCCGAATCTGGTCCAGTCTGACCGTTACTATGTGTCCGCTCAGTGGCATTGTCTACATTCTGTTCATTGTTTGATGGCACTTCCAACGTAACAGCTGAAGTTTCTGTGAGAATTAATCCAGATTTGTTTGTGTCTTGGCATTGCTCTGTACAGTCTCTGTCACTTTCAGATTGTTTCACACCACCATCATCATGGTGGTAATCAATATTTTCATTGCCACCAGTGTCAACATCAACACATTTATCAAGAATGTCATCCCCATGGTCACTGTAAATGTCATTATCATCATTGTCATCTTCAGTCCTATTTCCTGCACTTCTATCAACAAGTACATCTGGATCATCTGGTAATTGTTCATCTTTGTCGGCCTCTTTCACAGTGGCTTCATCATCAACTAGATCATTGTCATCATAATCATCATTGTCATCTTCAATTCTATTTCCATCATCAGCATCTCTATCAACAAGTGCATCTGGATCATCTGATAGCTGTTCAACTTTGTTGGCCTCTTTCACAGCAGCTTCATCATCAATGTGATCAGTTTCATTGTCATTATCATCGTCATCATTATCATCATCACTGTCGTTCCTTTCATGAATATTATCGCTGCCATCATGATCACCATCACCAACTTCATCACTGTTTTCACTGTTTTTATCTACACTATCTGGCGATTGTCCACCTTCATCAGCTTGTAACAATGACAGCTGCTGTTTCAGAGTGTCTAATTCTTCTTCTAAAGTCATTATCTCGCTGGAATTTTCACTCATGCCAGATGCTTCCTCACCAGCTCCTATTTTCAGTCCCTCTCTGACAGCCTTTCCCTTGTCTGCATGTTTTCTTCTATCTTCCTTGTCTTCTGAGCATTCCTGGTGATTGGAACCAACCATTTCGCTTGTGCCTTGCACAGTTGTGCTTGTGACTGGCTGTCTTTCAGGTACAAAATCACCATGATCACTTGTGTACTTTGGCGGTGAATGTTTCTCTGCCTGAAGATTTTCTACATGACCACTTCTGTTGTCATTGAGCTTGTGATGAGAATAAATATTGAAGCAAGATGCTTAAAATTTTGCGCTACAGTTATGATTCTTAATTGCAGTATCTGTATACAACATTCATCCAACAGTTTTGCATGTGATGGTCTCCCACACAATCTTCATTAAAAATTACAAAGTCAATTTCTGTTTCATCATAAATATAACCATTTCCCCTAGCATCATAGGCACTATTACTATTTATCACAATGGTGATAGCAATGTTTAGTATTCTTCTTTGAACAACCGGCACAAAAGTATTGGCTTACATATTTTCTTTACAGGTGTCAGCACATCTTAAACATCACAATGGGCAGGGTGAACGGAGTACTTAGATAATTCACAACTCTACATGCCACACATTTTTAAATTAAAGCAATGATTTGATTTGTGAAACAAAAACTATGAAACCTATTTCAAAGGACAGTATACTTGAATTTACTATACTGCTGAAAATCCAATGTGAATTATATATTGTTTTATTGGGTAGTAGGTGATGGGTACTCAATCTTATGAATGGGCTGTTGCCCATTGGATGATTGAGTGAATATGACAAAAATATTGTATCAGACTGCAGATACCTTTGAGAATGTTAGTCGTTCTTCATTGAACAATTTCTTTCCAAGTGATGGCTTCTTGTAAACTTCATCAACGTCTACCATGGCCTGACAATGAACATATGAAAAAATTATTGTTATGCAGTTTACTTCTTTTCAGATTGCCATAAATGTTAAAGGAAAAAAAACCGTTACTTTTGATAATATTTTCATTAGACTTCCGAGAAAAAAGCCTATTTTTTTTCTTCTTTCTAGAGTACGACAAAATACTAAGTATTCTCCCTGCAAACACAGTGAGTACAACACTGTATGTGGTGTTATTGTTGACAATGAATTCTGGTCCAGACTAAATTCAGTTGTCAACAATAAAATAAATTTACTGACAGTAATCTGCCAAGCTGATGAATATCTTTGGACAATAAGATTGGATATTACACCCATAGACTTTGCTGGCAAGTTGAACACCATGCATTTTGACGCCCTCTAGAGGAGAAACAAGAGAATGTTTTAAAACACATGAAAATAACAGAAAATACATAAAAAAGGTACAGGCAATGGAGCTATAGCTATCAAGTAAATACTTGGTACAAACTATCACTGAATTTCCATGATGAGAAATAGTCAGAAAGTAAGTATAGACCATCTTGTGACTCACCAAATTCCAATATTTGTCATACGCAACTAAGTAACCACTGCAAAGTCCTCGTAGACCTCGGAATGTGCGAGTACAAACACGGATAGGTATCCTGTCATAGACACACTTGTACAACAATCCCATCGGCCCTTGACTTTCAGCTGAAAGGAAGCAAGCATTGGTACAGACAGTTTTAGCATTATATGACAAGCCTTGCTTTTTCCACACCTTCACAAGGGAAATAGAAGAACTTGAAAACTTTTCAACCAAATTTCATAGGATAAATAACAAATAAAGAATTATCATGCACACCTTCCATCCGAGTAAGAACATTTCTGTACGAACGGCCTCCTCGACCCGCACCAGACCTCCCTCTTCTCGGTTCATCGGAGTCGTCTGCTGCATCTTCGTCGTCTTTCGAGCTTTGCTTTACAAGGAGCCTCTGAAAGACAGATGAAAGGCAATGCAGAGCATCTCACGATAAGCATTAAAAATATCAACATGTGATTACCCATATAAGTTTTATAATTTAATGAATAACATTAAGAATTTCGGAAGACATGGTAATTAAAAGTTAGCAGAAGATACCTGGAGCGCTTCTGCACGCGTCTGTGTTTTCTGAGATGTCGACGATTTCTTTTTGCTGTGAGCTCTGGGAAGCTCCCCAGTCATCATATACCTTTCATACTCGAGAAGATTGTTTAGCTGCACCACACTTGGGAAAGGGGGAGTTACTTGGTCTGAGTAAAGGGCGGAAAGTGGGTCAAATTTCGGAGATGTGAAATCGAGTTTTTCATCTTCATCGGGGGCCGCCATTTTTCGTACTGAAATCTCGCTATGAATGAGATCTCGCACTTTTGTCCGTTAACGTATTAAATCCAACAATCCTGTTCAAAACATTCGCCGATTCGTAATGTGGTCCTTTACCATAAGGGGAAATACAAATATAAGAAACTATTCAATAGTGCAAAAATATTATTAAATAATTTTATTTCACTAAATTTATAAATAATCCGATAAAAAGCCGGAATACAATAAAATTATGAACGTAAAGTAATGTATATAAATACAAATTGCATTCACTATTGAAAAGTTTATTTTCCCTTGGCAACCAGGGGCTTCGGACATTATTCCTCTGCTATTACGTCTTTCATTCATATTTCTACCACAAAATGCCACCCAAGAAAGGCAAGGGTAAAGGAAAAGGCAAGAAGGGAAAGAAAGGCGGGGCTGCGGGAGGAGAAGGGGGCGATGACGGACCTATAGAGCCACCAAAGCCGACAGAAAAGGAGCTCCTACTCCGAACCGAGTAAGTAATCAGACCTGAATGTCGTGGTTTCGATCAGATCAGTGCAAAAAACAACAAAGACCATGCCACCATTTCATAAATATTCGATGATTCAGAAGCGCAAGAAATATGTTTGTTTATTTAACATTGACCTAAAAATAATGTATGGGATTTCCACATGAATTTTGTGTCTGCTAAATTTAAATACAATTTACAAATGCCAATGATATGGTTATGTGTGTGTGATTATGTGTCTTTGGCAATGGAACCAGGAAGAGATATAGAAAGATAAGACCAAAATGTCTGTGAAGACTATGAACAGCATGCACCTCAAACACATTTCAAAATGTTTGTTACAATGCCTTAGGTAGCCCAAAAGTGTGCAAAATATGACTGACTATTACCCATGCAGTTACAGTCTACTTACACGATGGGTATGATGATGATGATGATGATAATGATGATGATGATAATGATGATGATGATGATGTCACATCATCATAATCATCCAAGCCCCGTTGTTCTCATCAATAACATACTGCAGTAGCAATGTTGATATGCATGTATCACCAACACTTAGTGTTGTCAAGAACACTTTAAACTATCCTTTCTCTACACATCAGATACAATTTGGGATTATATTATTAGTAGTATTGCTATGATTATTTCAATCTTGCTGCTGTGTGAATATGTAATTTTCCAAAGTCTTTTCCTGATGATTTAATAATTTAGGAAATTTTTTTGGAAAATAACTTGCTCGTAAATGACAAAGAAATCAGGACTACACTTTGATTTTATTATATTTTTGTTGTCTTTTGTCACTGAAAATACTACAGCCATACACATAGAATAAAACTTGATGTTTGCTTATTTTTTCAGATTAGAGAATTTCACTGAAGAACTTGTTGTATTGAAGAAAAGAGTTGAGGAGTTGTATCCTTACATGACATTACAAAAAATTAGAGTTGAACATTTTATCTTTGGAAAAAATAATTTGATGGGTGTACCAGATGAAAGTGTCTCAGAAGGGGAACTGGAGAATTATTTATCAAATGGAATGTATAGTAGATGTAAAATTTATCAAGATATTCATCTGAAACACTGAAGAAGAAAAGACAAATTGTTACATAATCACTTGAAAAAGGAAAAAGTTAGGGTATATATGTCATCCTCTTTGAATTTGAAGGAATATAATGGTCTCCAAGTGATTTATAAATATGTCAATGAAAAATGATTCTTGCCATTGCAATGATTGAGCCTGAACTTAATAATTTCTAAAAATATTTCCTGATAAATTTATCAAACAATGATTACTGTGAACAAAGATTGCTATTATCAATGTCGTGCAACTGCTTTTTCAAGCAGACATTTTTTTTTCACAAGAACTGAGAAATAAAAAGGAACTTTCATTGAGAGAAAGAGATTGTTGTTAAAGACAAACTTTGTTGTTGGATTTGACCTTGACATTTATTCAGGCGAAATGAAAATGAATGGCTTCAACAAGAAGCACATCAAACCAGAGTTGAAAGTGTAAGTATTTTTGCATTTTTCATTTTGGACAGAAAACAAAAATTTTAATTTATGTATGTTTTGCATAGTTATGTTACAGATTTTGATTATTACAGAAGTCATATTTGAAACTGGTCAAATCTTCAAAAATACCGTCAAGGACAGTGTGCTCACATTTGGTTTGAATTGGTAAATTCAAGAAATATTTAAACCAGAAAAACAAGAATGACAAAAGCAAATAAGGTTTGCAACTTAGGTTATGGAGGTCGTCTTTAGGAACATGCATATCAACTTCTATAGCAATGGGACAAGCAGATCCTACATACATAATCAAATGTCAACAAAAAAATTAGCCAGAGAAGGCTTGACAAAAAGAAAAGGTGGGAGAGTGGGGAAAAAATAAAGAGTGGGGAAAAATGTACAAGGGATCTGGTAAAAAGTAATGCTACCTCATCAATCTTCTAGACCCTACCCCCTCCTGAATATCAAATGTTCCACCCCTTGGTTGACCACGTTTACATAAGACCAGCAGGCACAGAAATTGTCAACTTTGGGATGTTTTAATTAATGCTATGAGTGCTGTCATTCAACTTTAAACAGCACTTAAATCAGTTACAGATAGTGAAATGCCTGCCACTGTGGGGGGATTACAACATCTGGAATTATCCTGGATCCAAATTTCTCATCAGTTCTTGTGTGTCTTACATGCAAAAGTTGCAAAAATTGGTTTGCAATGAAAAAATTTACTTCAGCTCTGTTTTCTGGATCAAATTTTACAAAAAATTGATACCAAATATGACAAAATTATGTTCACAGCCTTCAAAACTCTCTCACAACATATCCTGGGTTGGTGTAGGTCATTTAAGGTCACAAAAGAAAATTACCTAAAATGTAAAAATTTGGAGGTTTCCCAACACTTTGAGCTGAAAATTTATCTAATAACATCCCTCAGGACTTTTGTACCAAATTACAAAGCTATCAGACAAGTAATTTTGAGAATAAGTTTTCTTAACCAAAAATGACAGAATTGTCTTAAAAATACAAATTTGTATATTTCAGGACAATTTTCACATATCTAACTATTGTCATCTCTAGACATCTGTACACCAAATATAAAAGCTGTCTATCAAGGGGCTTTAAAAAGAATATATTTTTTAATATTTTTTGACCAAAATGACAAAAATTACCCCAAAACAGTAATATTTCCAACTTTGTTGTAATTTCAACAGTTAGAAGGGTAACACCCTTGCAAACATCCCATCCAAATTTGAGAGCAATTGGGCTAGCGGTTTCAGAGAAGAAGAAATTTTACTTAAAATGAGAAAAATAACCAAAAAATTCAGCAAAAATACAAAATTCAAGATATCTTGACAATATTCATTAAACTGATTTTGATCAACCTTAGGAGCCTGTATACCAAATGTAAAGCTATAAGATTAGTAATTTTTGAATAAGAAATTTTTGACCAAAAATTTGGAAAAATAGCCCCAAAATTACAAACATGAAAATTTCAATTCAATTTGATTACACTTGACTGAGGTCATCCTGAGGAACATGTATGCCAACTTTCAAAGCAATCAGATGAGTGGTTTCAGAGAAAAACATTTTTTGACTAAAAACTGAAAAAACTACCCTGAAAATAGAAACATGCAAATTTCGTCCCAAATTTTAAACACCTACTTTTAGAATGCCTAAAGGAACCTGCACACCAAGTTTCAACCCTATCTGACCAATGGTTACAGAATTTAAGCAATTTGCAGGGTTTTTCCTTTTTTCCCCTCATTTGCATATTTTTGACACTGGCAAGTTCATTTGAACAAATTCACATCTCCACCCCTAGGTGCATCTGTACACCAAATACTAAGACAGTAGGTGCTGCGGTTTAGCTGTTTTTGATGTGGACGGACATACATACATACATACAGACATGCAAATGGCATGCAAATGAACTGATTCAGCTTATACGATTACCTCACATTGGTATACCAAATGTGAGACTACAAATAATTAATTATAACAAAATGATAAGTACCTTTACACTAGTCACCTGTGTCAATGAATTAATTTAATACTTGAGTGACCATCTAGAATTTAAAGTTTCACTTTCAGTTTTTAACAGAAAAGTTAACTATGTGTGAAATGTGATCCATGAAAGTTTGCAATGATAGCCTTCTAAGCATATGGGGAGTTTTGCATTCATATGATGAGATTTGCTGTAACTACCCAGAAAATCAAATTTTCTGATATGTAACTGCTTTCTGCCCATTCTTTCTGAGAAAAGCTACAATTTACACCAATGTCATTCAACTATTCTGTGATTTTAATTGTGTCATCAGGTCTTAAAATTTACAAATTTAAGCTATCATAATTTTATATCTTTTGTAAACAAGATACTTTCTTGCTCATTAAAGAAAACATAAAATGTTGCATTATAAACAGTTTAAATGCTAACTTTTTTAAAGCTAGGAAAGTTTTGAATTTCACAGAAATATTTTTGTGAAGACTATAATAAATTTTACTATGGTCATGTCAGCAACTGTATTATGACTTGTATACATCTATCTTGCTTTCTCAGCATGAATACATGTCGTACATGGCCAAGAAAACACACAAGAGACAAACTACCATCATCACACTAACAGATCAGAACCAAAAGGAAATTGAAGACATCAATAAGCAAAGAGAAGAAATGCTGAAAAGTTATGAAGGGAAAAAACAAGGTGAGTTTAGAAAGCTTTTGAAGGAACCTGGCTACTTCCTACCAGAAACTTGTTTATTCTGGTACTTGCATATCAGAGAAAAAATGAGTCACCTATATTTTTAATTTAATTGTAATGCATTGTAGATTACGATTCAAAAAGTGAAAGTTGTTTGAAGGGACTTGACTGCTTCCTGCATGCGGCATGCTTATGTAATTCTTCTGGTACCAGCATATATGTGTAAAATTAGATTATGGTTCAAAGAAGTGAAGAGCTTAAATATTTTCTTTTTCAAAAGAGTAAAAAATTGGATCCAAGGATGGATTTCAAAGATTTATTAAGGAACAAGTCAAAAGAAGTGAATATTATAGTAAAATCAGAATTTGTTGTAGTCTGCTATGGATGTCAAACATGTTGAAATGAAATGTTGAAATGGCATGTAAATTATCTCTCGAAGAATCTATGAAAAATAACAACACTGAGAAGCAACTATTGATATTGATTGGTCGCTTATTCCTCAAGATGAACTAGTCACAAGGATGTTTTTCCCCTGTATAGATTTTGATGTAAAGCAGCCCAAAATAGATGCATACTTTAGGGCATGATTGAGAGTTCGTTCAGTGAAGTAATTCTGAAAATTCGAAGCAATATTATGATTTGTCTATCTCACCTTCACAGCAGCAGAGATACATGCATTCAATCAGACAATGTCAACCTTTGTATGAAGTTATTAATAGTTGTCATAATTATTTTCTCTTGCAACAGAACTTAGAATAATTTTAATGGAAAAAGAAGCAGCATTAGCAAAGACGAGAAGAGAACTTGATGAACTTGACGAATACAAAGTAAGTTTTACCGGCAGATTCAAAATTGATCAGTATAAATAGATCAACATGATAAAATGATGAAAACCAGAGGTTTGCCTAAGAGGATACCAATCATTGCATTATGGAATAGAAAATCCATAGCAATGTTTACCAGAGATGAACAGAAATTATTGTTCGAAACACAGTGAACTTCTTTTAACAGTACAGAAACATCATTTTTTCACAACAGCCAGTGTTACTGATTGGCCCCTTTTTCTGAATGAGTTACCATAAATACAGACTTCACAATTTTTTTTCTCCAATCAACAGAGACTTCAGATTGATCAAGTCCATAGAATAAGAGACTTGGAGAGAGAGGTGATGAAAATGCGAGGCAAACACACAGACACCATCCAGAAACTCAAAACAGAATTCTTGAAAGAAAAGAGAGAGTATCAGCAGGAGTCAGAGGCCAAGGTCAACACACTTGCCAAGCAAGCGAACAGAGTAAGCTTATATACAGATATTGTTTAGGTATTTCTGCCATACCATAAACTGTTATCACTATTTTATTGAAATCAATTGTTGTATTTTAAAGCAATTCTTCATACATCAACTTTAGTGCCCTCTACTTTTTAAGTTTTCTAAAAAAAATTTGTTTTAAATTTAGTCAATTTGGGAATTTCCTGAAATTTCTGCGAGTCAGCCCCACACCAATATATGCAGGATGTAAAATTTTCTTGAACTGGAGAGGAAACTCTTTTGAGTCCTTGGGGCATCGAATTGGCTGAGAGGGCACACTGGCATTTCCAGCTAATTCTGTATACCACCATAGTTTCCTTCCTCCCACCTGCAATACAACCGCCAACCACAGAAGTCTGACCTTGAAAAGGTAAAAGGTCATGGCAATCAACACTATGAATTCCAAACCATGAATGGTTCTTTATAATATAGTATTTGGCGATTTATTGGATTTCACCCTGACAAGATATCCCCTGATAGTCAGAACTTTAGTTCATTGTACATCCTGCCAGATGGGATGTTCAAATTGCTAGCATTGGCCACTCAGTTCACTCAAAGCATTTCAAAATTAAATATAATGTTTAACATCCAGTCTTTGCAATTCTGTTGTTGTTGTCTTTGTTGTTTTGGGGCAAAAGTATTTGGAAATGATTATTACTATTCCAATCACTGTGATGATCAATACAAATGTTCAGTTGCAAAATTCCCATTTTAACATTTAGTTGTTTTTAATGGTATCAACAGGAAGCCTTACACTGTCTGAATGAGCACACAAGCAAAATCAAGGGAGAAAACAGAGAGCTGAGAAGAGAGTTGATGAAACTTATACAGACAACGAGGGCGCTCCATGAACACAAGCAGGAACTTGAAGAGCAAAGAAAGCAACTCCTTAGAGAGCAGCAGTATGGGAAAGATTTGAAGAGATTAAAAAATACTAGACAGCACAAAGTTCTAAAATCTTTTGGACTGTTAACAGATGAAGATCTTGAGGTTGCAAGTAGTGTAGGCAGTGGAAGGTCTTCACTCAGAGACCCTACGCAGTAAAATTCAAGCTGTGTGCACATCTAGTGCAAACGGCAAAAACTGGACTGATGGTCATAGAAAGTTTGTCATCTTGCACGTAGTATCATACAAATACACTGCTAATACTGTGGAGTATTCAATAAAACTGCAAGACACAAAACAGAAAGCCAAACTCAAGGAAAAGAAGTTAAACATCGCAATTCAAGCTTTTTTGATGCCAAAAGCCATCATTGTGAGAAACTTTATTATTTTGCATGTATATAGAAAAAATCTGTTTTTAAAGTGTTGCATATTAATGATTTGAGTTCATTCATCTGTATGGGCATTTAGCTCATATGATTGAAACAAAATGTATTATGGGAAATAAAATTACTGATATTATTTCAGAATTTGCATCCTCTTTTTGTGATAAACTGAAGTGTTGAATGTCAGTAAAGCATGGCTCAAAACAGGATGGAAAATTGAGCATGTCCTAAGTTTTCAGTGCGTGCATTTTTCTGGTATCCTGAGTCAGAATCAGTGTGCACATAGAAACAGGCAGCAAAGACAGATTGGTTTTGTCAGGAAAATTTGCTCTGGTCTTTGGCAAAAAGCACTGTGGGTAAAGTAGATGAAAAGATACCTAAGGGAAGGCAACCAAAAGTAACAATTGTTGTCAGGCTGTTACCTTGTGTTGTTGGAGCCAGAAAACATGCATTTGACATACTGAAAAATTTGACTATGGATAAAATACCATTCAGGTACATAAATTGAGACTTGAAAAAAGACGACCCATTTATCTTTATCATTTTTATTGAAATCATACAAAAAATTCAAAAGCAAAGCAATAATTAGTACTGAAATTAATACAAGTCATGATAAAAGTTCTCAAAGAAAAGATTTTCTGGATTGCTCTCAAACAATGAAAAATTGTTTTGACAATGGTCATGGTACAAACTACTGGAATGCCATTCTTAATAGTTTGGTTGATCATAACTTGCAAAAAGATGAAAAGAGTAACGTACTGTGGCAAAAGAGAGATATAGGCAGTGGTAAATTTCAGGAAGGCAGTGTTTAACAAGACGTTTTGGCAGTGTTCATTCAGTGTAAATTTGCATGTTCCGAGGATTCTGATAGACTAAAAACTATAACACATGAAATTTGGTTAAAACCAAATGTAAGATGTCAAATATAACAAAACAACACAAACTTTTACATCAAAAGATGATAGATGTTGAAAAGCATACAAAGTCTTCAGTTTATAAATGTTAATAACTCTAATAATATAACTATCAAAAGTGTTAGTACTATCTTCAAAGTCACATTTAGAAGTTTAACACAAAAACACAACTGATAAACCATATGCTGCAGATTATTGCCGTCATAGTCTGTCAGATCATCCAACTACTTTCACCTTCTGCAAGGAATAGAGAGTCTTGATTTCTTTGTCATATCCCTCACTGTAAAAGAGAAAATAAAGACTGAATTTGAATGGTTTTATATGACCTTCAACAATCTGTTTGTGTCCAGAGGAGGCCTTTCTCAGTGGGTCATTTTGTAGAAGTTACAAGGTCACTCAGGTGTCACTCTTCAAATTTTTTCGATGTTCCATGTTACAGGCCATTCAAACCAGTGTATCAATTTCCCCATGTTAGTTGACTCATACTGGCATTGACCAATTTCCAAGCTACAAACAATGAAATATACTTCTCTACCACATGACAGCTACGGTTTCCCCTTTTTCCCCAAACTGTAAAGAAGTTTTATTTCTTCCGCATCACTTAAGCTGTTGCCATGGTGACAGGATGACATGAAACAAAAGAAATGTTTCCACACCGTCATAGAAGACTCAAAATGAAATTTTTGTGGTCTAGGCCTAGGATTAGGAAATATTTCAATTTATTCTTGACTTTTTTTGGTCATTTGATAATATTTTGCTTGAATTCTACAACAATTTAAGAAAACTGACATTCAATAATTATTAGTTGAGATCTCATGAAATCTTGCTGAAAATCACCCCAAGCAATATTTGAGTAGCTCATTGAACTTTTAATGATCTTGTAATTATTTTTATTTTGTATGTCAATTGCAAGTTATTGTTCCGCTGCCAAAGCATGTTGAAACACCCACTATTTAGCTTGTCATCATAGCATTATGTTTAAAATGCACTGTTACATATTGTTTATATTTGAATTCTGGTCTGGACCAGAATTCACTTGTCAACAATAACAATGCAGTTTGTACATGTACATGTTTGTTGTACAATTACAATGCAGTTTGTACATGTACAGGTGAACACTGTGTATCTCAACATGCACTGGGGAGAAGAACAAGAAATTACACTTGACATAAAAAATTTATAGTTATTGTATTTGTAGTTTTTGGTACATGTGATTGTTGCTCATGCTGACATTTGTTATTTTTAAAAAACATCAATAAGGAAGAGAGAAATTTGTATTGAATAATCCATATGTATGGAAAAATCTACAGTGATCACAAATAACAAACATAAACAGTGAAAGTAATACCAGTAGAGTGAGATATAAATTGTATAATAGAATTTCCTCAGGGTTAAAATGAAGTGCCTTTGTAATTCTAACAATGGAACTTTTATGATTATTTTTGAGAGATAATTTGTCAACTTACACCATGGGAGTCTCCAGGACCAGTGGAATGTTATCAAAGCGTGGATCATTCATCATACAATGAAACGCTGTGATCCCAATCTTTCCTTTACCGATATTCTCATGTCTGTCCTGATGACAGCCAAGATCACCTACAAAGTCAACAACATCAACAATGTCAAGGACATCGATGAAGACAACAACATAAACTTCTTGTTATGTGACTTTCATGACTAGAAGCTTACAATATCAGCTGTATCAAATGCTAAGAGGGAATATGATACAAAGTTATTTGTTATTATGTACAGTAGGGTTTCTTTGAGAACACTTTCATGAAATTGGCTCGTCATACATGAAAGCGAATTAATTGTCTGATCATGGTTTTTACAGGTTTCTTTCTAATGACATCAGTAACTAATTTGCTACAAAACTTGGCATGTTACTTCATCATCAAGATCCATAAAAGTAAAGGATGTACAGAATGTGTGGAGATGATCCCCCTCTTACTTACAGATCCACACCTTTGCAAGGCCTAGTCCAGAAAAGCTTGCAGTTTTATCAAATGTTTTCGTTTGTAGAAACTGATGCACAGTTCCTTAAAATGTTTTTCTCCACTTCCTACCCTTAAGAATGAAAGCTAGTAACATACACAATCCTCTTATAGGGAAGTTTCAAAAATATGGAAAGAGACAATATCCATATACTATGGTGTAATTCAGAAAGTGAACCAAGTTTGATGGTGCATGACAGACAGTTACAATGTTATGATACAATAAACACATACTACAAAAGTCACACTTACCCTTGGAGTCATTCAAATGAACTGCTTTCATATACTTAAAACCAACAACGCTTTCAAACTGTGCCATCACCTTTTCATATCCTTCCTCAGTGGAAATGTCATGACCTTAGAAAAGGAGGCAAGCACCAAAGGTCAAATAAGGTCATCAAACAACAACATATATGTACTTGTAGCTCTGGATTGTAAAATATCTTGTCATATATGGGTTTCTGTACACAAATCACTACCATTGATTTGATTGACATACCATGAATTCTGTCATTGAACTGCTCTTATTCACTAATCTTTTATCACTTAAACATTTAAAATAATTTATAAAGAAACAGAGGCAAAATAAAAGTGCTTTATGTAATGTTTAAGTCAAAGGTTACACATAATTCTTGTCTATTTAGCAAGAAACGATAATTACTCACCAGCTGCATACGCATGGCAAGTATCAAAACACACTCCAATGCGTGACTTGTCTTGGACTCGATCAATGATACCCCTCAGCTCTTCAAAGTTACCACCCACAGTGTTACCTTGACAACTCATGTTCTCTACCACTGTGACAGAAGGAAGTGAGAAATTGACGAATCAGACAGATTGGAAGAGCAATGTCTTGGTAAGCACTGAATATGATATTAAGAACAGACTTTTTTGCCAATCCAAAAGATCTTCTTAACCCCAAATGATAAAAACACTGAACAATGGGAAAAATATAATTTGTCTTTATCAAATCTTTTCTGGTGAATGTTCACTTTGGAGTACCTAGCTCTAATAAGACATTAAATAGATCAGGTGACTTTATGATTCTCAATCATTCTGTGGTATATTGTAGCTGTCTGCTAAAAAAATATTGTAGCTGTCTGTGGGTTGCTACATCAGACAGATTGTATATTTTGTAATGGAACAATCCTGCCTGTCATAATGACACATAAACTATATTGAATGGAAAGATTTTATGTGACTTTGGTTATCATATACATATATTTCAGACTTGGATAAAAAAATCATTTTCTAATAACAACCCTGCAATACTGAAACAGATAATAACAGGCGTGAGAGCAAAAATGTCTTCTTAATTTTGACAACAACCCTACAAGGTCCTTGGCTGATTGGAGAAAGCTGGCAGTACCTGTAATTACGCTTTCTGTTCTCTCGTGGGCATAGTTGATGCTATCAGCAATGTTATCAAGACATTCTTCAACTGATATCGCTCCACATGATGAACCTGGTCAAAGTATCAAAATAATATGTTGTTATTGGTAATGCTGTCAGCACCATCATGACTGTGAAATTCAATGTTTTCTACTGTGCAGTTGGTCCGTTGAAGAAGAGTAAAGGAAAAGGAAGACACCAAGCACAGTGAGACATGCACATGCTCAGGAACTGCACATTTGACTTCACATTGACCTAATTTATAATCTGTAATTTTTCTCAGAAATGCAAAACATTTAGGAATCTATAGTTGGTTTTGTGAATAAAAATATTTTGCGAGAATTGTTATCTTTCAGTAATTGGCGCTGACTGTAGGTGCTGTAGTCAGTGAAAAGGTCACTTCTCTATGATGCCGCATGCCGAATGCCGCATCAGAAAGCACTGACTGTTTACATGTATGTCAATCAAAACTTTAATTTCAAATGACAAATTTTACCTGGGTGGAAGTTAAACATTGTGAGACCAAGTTTTTCGCATCGCTGCAAGTCCTCTACCAGTGCAATTCTGCTCTTCTTCAGAATTTCCTTATCAGGGGAGCCACAGTTCATGAGATATGACCCGTGAGGAATGATGAGGTGAGGGGGAAAGCCATGCCTCTTACACTCTTCCTTGAACTTCTCCGCATCATCCTCATCCATTGGTTTACTCACCCACTGGCGTTGGGAGCGTAAGAACAAAGCAAAGGCCTTTGCACCAATGTCCAGGGCATTACCCACTGCATTGTAGATCCCCTCTGTGTTTTATGAAAAACAAACAAAACAGTTATACAATTTACTCAATTTTGATGAAAGGTCAAAACTCTGATGACAATATTTTGTTCTCAATGGGAAACTCTGACAGTTGGAAATTGAGGTCTGGGCAAAGAATGCACTGTTGATGGCATTGTGGTCATTTTGTATGTCAGTCTGTTTGACTCTTACCTATTAGAATAAGAAGTCGAAACTATGACTTTTCAAAGGCACATGTTTCTAGCAGATTTATATGAATATTAGAGTTTCAAATTAAACTGAAAACAAAGACTAGTGACATGGCGTTATCACAAACTATACATAAGGCAGAATGATAAACAAATAGGGGAGATCTTGAAGCCCCGGAACTGAAAAATTCCTTATGAGAGATGCAGCTTAGAAATTCTTTATGATTGTGCTTATCAACCATCAAGAGTCAAAAGTGGAAAGTGGAAAAAGTGGTATGAATCAGGCAAATTACATACTTGCTATAGACACATGAGCACCAACAAATTTTCTTCCAAGTTCCTTGCAGTCTGCAGTTGGCTCATCGACTTCCATTGACTTGTCATTGGGCACTTTGGGTAGTTCTGTCACAGTCTTCAATACACCAGACTCAGCATCACCATTTCTTGTTGCTTGTTCTTTCTCTATTTTATGAGTTATTTTGTCCAGTTCAAGATGCATGGACCTTGAAATCCTGGGTCTGCCTCTCTTTGCAACTTCGGTGAAAACATTTCCTGAGGATGACCGTGATTTGGACAAACTTCCAATTAACTTTGGCTTGGATTTTGCCTTGCTTTTTGGTGACACTGTTTTGACTTTTGAGATCACCCTGCTTTTGCCAGTTTTACTTTTTGCTGGAGATTTACTCTTGGGACTGGATTTTGTCTTTGTTTTCTTCAACTTTTTTGTAGACGCCAACGGAGATTTCTTCTGTTTTGATGTATTCACACCCACTTTTCTGTTCGGTGGAGTAGCTTTCTTCTTTACCGGTGAACTTTTCCCAGCCTTTAATCTTTTATCAGGTGATTCTAATACTGATTTGCTCTTTGGTGAATGTTTCACAGGTGAGCTCTTGCTGGTAGCTTGCTGAAATCTCTGTTTTCTTTTTAGCAGTGTCATGGAACTCCTCCCAGTGGGGCTGTTTTTCATTTTCTTGCTTTTTTTATCTTCATCACTAAGATATGATGGTCGTTTCCTCTTTCGTGGTGTGGGTTTCATGGTTTTATCCTTTAAATTTTACATGTAAATCTACAGAGACAAAAATGAAAACAGGTATCCAACAGAATTAAATGAATCACCATCACTTATACTATGAAATTATAAACAGAATAATGAAATCAAGATTGATTTTCATGAGAAATTAATACGAACAAAAAATTGATAGCCATATGTAAAAATGCTAAATGGTTGTTCAACAATTAAGCCATGGAGGTATATTTGGACAAGCTATTTCCCATCCTTAAATTCTTACATCTTATATTGTCCCACTGTCAAGGTAACAAACAGGCACTATAACGCACACACCATTCTGACTATGTTAATAGAATCACTTGGTGATGGCTAATATTTACAGCATCTTCAACAATACTTTTGAAACGAATTGTGCAACCTAATTTAAAGTATACAATCGAAAATTTCATTCATCCCTCTCAATACAATTGTTAAATGTCCCTCTTGATATAAATGTTACATTTTGCACATTTTCATTCTCAGCACTTTGTTCAACAAAAAGTGTGATGCCGTGTTTGTTTACAAAGTACAGGCTCACAGCCAAATCAATTATCATTACCCACAGTCCCTCTATAGTGGATAGAGGGACTGTGCATTACCGAATATTACATAAACAGACAACAACGAGAGTATCGGAAAACACAGTGTATCTGTACGATGAGTATTTGCGAATCACTGAATGCAGCGCTGGTACTATACACTCACGATTGACAAAATTACAATCATGGAAACCATGGAGAAACTTTGATGCAAACGTACGTGGAATAGAACTTGTCAATATGAGCAAGTAAGTCACGCACAACAATTGAGTCCAATCTCCAATCTAAATCTTGGTCAAGCTGGTAGCTTGGTCACGTGGTTGACCTTTCGTTCACCTTTTGTTGTTTGTGAATGTTTTCTGTTCGTAAACTTGAAGTGCCGTGCCTTTTGGTCGCGCTCACGGTTACCGACGGATCTGGAGCAGGTGGATGACCACAGTTCTTACTCGGCTCTGCCAATCAAGAAAATACCACGTGTGGTGGCAGGATTAGGGATGAGCTATTCATGGGGAGGGGGTTGCCGGATGAGGGCGATGGTGGTGGTGATGGCAATGGTGCTGGTGATGTTGGTGATGATGATGATAATGATGATGATGATAACAATTATGAAGAGCGTTGCCTTCATCATTGGAGTATACGAAAATCTACACGTTTGCGAAGTGTGACGGTCATACCAGTCAGTGTCTTCTACCTTCTATCACACATCCTCATCTTTGAATTCTTTAATTTTTACGTTTGATGACGTCGCAAACTTTTGATATTAAAAAAAGCAATATTTCACGTTACAATTTTCAAATGTCCAAGACCTGAAACCATAGAGAGATGTAGACAGGTATATACTGTGATGTATGTTCGGTCTTTTGGTCGAGCAGAAGAATTAAAAATGCTGTTTTTGACTGATATCAATATTGGAAAAAAGTAATTGTCAGCACATTACAACGAAATACTGACTGGAAACAGAAACTTTTCACACATTTCACCTGTTCCGATTTCATAGCGGAAAAGTTGTTTTTTTCATATTCACGTAATGAGCACCCCCAAAATCAAATGGCTGTCCCTGGCTGTTTACAAAGTGTGTACTCGTACTCGCGGACCCTTGCCCCTCGAGTGGTGACCTTTGACCTCGATATCAGCGGACTATGGCATCGAGTACCAGAGTAGTCTCGTCCGTCGCTGGGAAAATGTTGCAGTTTATAGGAGCTGAGCTATCGCCTTACACGGCCAAAGTGAGAGGGTATCTTCGCTACAAGAAGATTCCCTTCGAACCCGTCCTATGCACCATTGAGGTTTGTAGATTGCTTTCCTTCCCTCACTGCACTGTGCAGCATTTGTTTTCGATTTTCACTTGCGGAACACGAACCACGCCCTCAGACGGTAAGATGTGAAATATAAGTATTTCGGTTAATATACTATGATAATAATAATATAGATACCATGATAATTAATAGTTTCGCAGCTTTTCTTGGTGAAGTTATGGCCTTCATGGATAGTAAGATCATAATGATGTTCAGTGGTTTTGCTAAGGTTTGGGAACACTGGTAGATGGTTTGGGAACCTTGGGAACCAAGGTATAACATTTCTTCTGTCCCTTAATCTGATTGCATTACTACACCAAGGGGAACCCAGGTAAAATGACTGGGGAACCCCGGTAACATTTACCTACCTACCGCCCTTAGCAAAAACACTGATGTTAGCAGTATATTACATTTATACGTTTATCAACATCGATATTGAACAACACCAACAGCTGGCAGCAGTAACAATACATAAACCCCCAGTTACAAGTGTAGTGATACATAGCGGCCGCCGCGTAGTATGCATAGAATAAAGGTGGAAAAATTATATGCATTCTACGCGGCGGCCGCTATGTATCACTACACTCGTAACTGTGCATAAACCCATCCAATAGCAGTCTAAAATCTATCTGCACTTTCCGTACCCCAGAAGTTTCGACACAGCGGAGAGCTTCTTAGATTAATGCACTAGCGGTGATTTTCCACGGAGCACTGTTCAAATATAGTCTAGTAGTAGTACCGCTCTCGCGTTCTAGTACCCCAATACATTTTGACTTTGGATTGGGGTAATGAAACACTGAGAGATCAAAGACCATATTCGAATAAATTCATCTTTGTATCATTTGCTGTCATTTTGAGAGTGGCACAAAAAACTCGAAATATGTCAAATGTTTCTGCTGACAGAGATTTAACATAGAATGGTGGTCAGTTTGAATTTCAAATATCAGTGCATGTGATTGTGTGTCAAGTTTTGAGGTGTACAGAATCACTATAGTGACAGTGATGTTGTGTCAATTCCTGTTTGAATATTAAAATGTTTGACAGGTGATGAAGACTTTTGTCAAGCCAAGGATAGGATGGAGTGTGGTACCTATTGTTGTAACCCCAGACAACGAAACCCTGCAGGATTCCACAGACATCATAAACACTCTCGAAAAGCATTATCCAGAACCGTCCATCTATCCCAAAACACCAAAACAAAAACTTGTCAGCTTGCTTCTGGAGATGTACGCCGATGAATGGTTGTTTGTCACAGGGATGAACTACAGGTAATGGTTGTGGTGTTGATCATAAATCATGTTCAAAGTGAAAAGAAAACTTTTTTTTGCCTCAAGCTCTTAAAACAAATTTTAAACAAGATAAATATTGCAGTAAAGGATTATTTATTTGTTGGTTATCCCATCTGCATGATCCACAGAATATATTCTGTTACCTGCATACTGAGTATCATATTTTATGCAGCAACAACATATTTGTAGAATACGCTTATGTAAAACATGAGTACGGGGTTGTTTTCATATTAATCATTGTTACTCCTCTCAATATCTATTTAAAACTTTCATAATGGGATTTTTCTCATAGTAACATTCATGAAAAACAAAAAATCTGAAAGAGATGGTTCATGTGTTTGAACAAAGTAAACATTCTCATTTGACCAGTTATCCTGCCGTCAACAATATTGATAAAATCACTCTGTTCATAAAAACAATCTTTTTATAAAAGTCCTTAAAATTTGTCAACAATGTTTCATTCTAATGATAGATAAGTGGCTTCTGAAGACTTAAAGGGGCAGTCCTCACTCCCTGGTTCTCACATTAGTCTTTGTCGACATTGAGTGTTTACACATGGTGTTGGCCATTTGTTTACCATTGAAATTTTTATCAAGATGGTCAATTTGTGTGTAGATAAATAACCTGCCCCTTTAAGCAACACCTGTATATGAAGTGGATTTGAAAACTTTCTTAAAGTAAATAAATGCATAAACCACTTCTTATAAGAATACTTGAAATGTTTTCAGTGAATAGAAACTGCATTCAAAGAATATTGACACTTTTTCCTTTCACCTGTTGATCATATCATAAGGTGGATGTATCCCTCAAATAAAATGTTTTTACATCAAGAATTTGGAAAAGCTTCATTTATCACTGATCCAGCCGATGAACAAAGGAAGAAAGGCGAAAGAATCTGCAACCGATTTGGAGGAGGCTGTCAATTCCTCGGTAAGATATTTTCATGTTTTGATTATGTTGAATTTCATGTCATTATCATGTGATTTAAATTTTATCATTATTATTTTAATCTTAAATGACATTTTTCACAAAAAATTGCGGTAATGTTGTCATTGCATGTTTTTTTAAATATTTGTCCATACAAACTTTCATGATGTAAAAGTTAGTTTGTGGACTTCTGTGATAGCAATATGTAACAATACATTGTGTAGCATAGTTTGTGGTAATATTGTTAATCACAAAACTTTTTCTACATATATTTTGATTTTGTATGTTATAAATTTTAACCCTTTCACCCCCAGTTCCCTGTATACAGGTCCAACTTTACCATAGAAAACAATGGATTTGGGACAAACCATGGTGGTGAAAGGGTTAAGTTCTCATCTTGACCTTTCAGGACAGGTACTTTGAGGTTGATATGATGTAAAAAGGGACTGTTCTCTTTATTTGTCAGTGTAAACTGAAGGAGTGTTTGATAAAACTGTAATTGAGAATAAGTCTGAATGGTTACAACTGCTTGATTAGACATAGCTGTGGGCCTGTTGAATGTTTTTGATTTGTGGATATCAACATACAAAGGGAAATCCATCATACCTTTGAAAACTGAATATTTATATTTTGAGGCCTGTCATGACAAAATCATTGTGATACTGAGTGTTGGGGCAGTGAATTTTGACACCTTCCCGAAAGTTCCCATATTTCAGAAACAATTTCATTTTACAGTCAAGAATACATTCTCAGCAATAAGATTCTTTGTTCTACGTTGAACCTTTGATGCCATCCATCATGGCCAGAAATATTTACTATGATACTCTTACATGTGGGTTGACATAAATAAATATTTTCAGTGTGTATGTTTAACTTTTTTGGAAGTAATGCTGTTCAACTTAAACTTGATACTTTTGAAAAAAGTCTGGAAAGTCTTGTATTTTGACAACAGATGTGTGTATTTTGTTTGATGTAGGTATTGATGATAACTCCCAGCCAGAATTTGAGAAAGGATATTTAGAAGTATTGGATATACTGAGTATTCACTTTGACAAGTATCCCTATCTCCTTGGATATAAACCTTCTATTGGAGACTTTGCCATATTTGGTCAGCTGTACGCCATGTTTTTCAGGGATCCTGAACCAGGTAAGGATGATCCATGTCATGTTATCTGAGACACAACTTCCTCAGAGGAAGTGTGGAATTTAGTTTCAGTTAATGGAAAAATTAAAAACAAAAAGAATAGGAATAAAATGAATTCCCAAGTGGATTCAACCTTATGGACTTCAATACTTAAGTTTTCCGTACTAAAGAAGATACAATAAACAAACTGGATCAGACTGCAAATTTACTTTCACAGTTTTTGTAAAGTATCTAGTGATGTTGGCTTGTATGCTCATCACCATACAAGTAATACACTTGCTTCTTAAAGTGTCACAGATTGAGGTGTTACCACAAGTTCAGGCACTTTATGTATTCAGTGTATTGTAAATGTTACATGGATATGACAGCACTTGCCAAGTGAAAATACTAAAGCTCTTGCATGTGACAATTTGTATACTGTTTATTGTAAAGGATCAATTTCATTTTCTTTGTATAATTTCATTTCAAAAGAATTGATATATGTGTCAAAACAATAATAATTTAACATTCATAAATGATTTTCCCCAAGAAATATTTATGATAAATTAAATCAAAACTGTTCAACATTTTTATCACATGTGTCTAGGTATGATAATGAAATCAAGGGCACCAGTCGTTGCAGCGTGGGTTGAGAATATGAACTACTTCACGATGGAATCCAGACAGCATCTCCACTCCTTCAAGGATGGAAAATTGGTGAAAAAAGCTCTACCTCCAGAGCAGACAGATTTCTTGGCAGATGATGAAATCCCTGAGACCCTGTTGCCACTCCTTGAGAAAGTATTCCAGGAACAGGGCCCTGTGTTGATAGACACTGCAATACTGCTGACTCAGTATCTCAAGGTATTCAGAAATTATGTTTTAAGTAAATTTTTCACATTAATTACTTTTGAATGTTCATTTGGATTGGAGATAGGAAGACACTTATTTCATTGTTTCTTCATTTGATGAGTGAATTCCCATCGTCGTAAACCACAGCTTGGCGCTAGCTGTTAAGAGGTTGATTTTTGCGTAGGTCAGTGGAGCGGAAATTATGCTCTGGCTCACGAGAATGTGAATCCCATTTATAGTAGTGTCTCCAGTATTGAATGTAGACTGTGTAAATAACTGATAACTGTCTGTATAGGTGGTCAAGGCCAAGTTTGGGTCAATGCATCAGGTTAGCTTTCATGGGGCATATTGTATAGCCGTCCAGATACAAAGTTTACTTTGTTCAGGAAAGCATGACAGTGTTTTGACTTTTATAGCAATCTCACATTACAGTAATAAATTGAGGACAACTATTGATTCATTGCAGGAAAATCCGGATGAACCCGACATTCCACGTAGTATAGGTGTACATCCTTTCAAGATTGGGAATGTTACTGGAAATAGAGGGATCTTCCCATACGTCATCTGGATGCTCCAGGGAGTTGTAGATTACTATAATGGATTATCTACCCAACAAAAATCGAATGTGGATCAGTTTCTGGCTCAGTTCAGTGGTGCTGAAGAGTTGGTTAAAACTGATCTCAGCCAGTGTAGAGTGGAGAGGAAAAATGTTCATGTGTGCAGAGCGCCCTCAACGACTTCTAAACTTTAAGGTCACTGTACACATTAATTTACCATGGACAGTTAAGCAAGTCACACTTCTGCTATCTTAATATACTAGTTTTGTATTACAAAGACTTATGGGACGAATTTGTAATCAATGCAAATTTAAGTAAATAAATCAAAAACAGGGAAAAGAGAGCAAGAGGATTATCAAGTTGGAGGAAGACAAACCAAGAAAGGTTTCAACTATAAACTCACTGTCATGTACTGTGACAGAAAATATCAATATTTTGTTTATGCAACAGAATGTGGGTTCAAAAATTCATATTGTCTCCCTACATAAAAATAAAATCTACTCAGCATCAACATAAAAGTTCCCAAGGGTTCCCATGTTGACAAAGATTTCCTATTCCAGGATTGAAATAACTTCGGTGTATATCGCTATGAACTAATACTTTCCATATTGGCTATCCACTCTGGCTATCAGGGTGTTTCTGACTTTATTTTGTATGCATAACAACAAAATGATAACATATTTTTACTTGAAATGCTGCTGACAATGGATTGTATGTGAACTTGACAGTGTTGGGGGACAGCAAATTTTGGCAAAGTGGATTAATTGCAACTCTACATCAAACAGATCAGTAAATTTTGCATATGAAATAAACTTGCTCAGAAACACCAACTGCCTCAACTTGAAACTCCTACGGCTCAAAATTGTACATGACACTTTTCCATAATTTTTTAAACAAATATAAACTGGTGTAGGCATTCTCTTCTCAGCTTTGTTTGAAATTGAGTGTACGGTAATCTACATTTTAATCGTTTTGATCAATTTTGCAGTGTTCTATAAGTTGTCTTATTCATCAACAAACCAGAAAGAGTCAGTCAAGCTAATAAAAATAACTTGACCATTGTTACTTTAGAAAGTTTTAGTGGACTTTCAGAAAGGATCAAATGTATATTAATAAAACTTTAGATAAATATGTACGCTTGCTTGGATTCCATTTAACCCTTTCACCCCAGTTCCCTATATACAGGTCCAACTTTACCATAGAAAACAACGGATTTGGGACAAACCATGGTGGTGAAAGGGTTAAAAGAAGTGCAAGAACTACAAAGATCATGTTTGATACGGTCACTCACTGTATAAAAGTGATTTTATTGACATGTAAGTACTGCTACCGGACAATGCCAATAAAAACACATTTCGATCATCATGGCAGCAAGTGATTATACCATTGTGTGTAATATCAGGTACCACATTCATACGTGTCTTTCAGCCATGGAATGAGCGGTGGTTTTTGACTCTGTGTACTACAAACAGCATACCGGCATAGGTGTGTAGGCGGAAGGCAAGTCTGTCTGTTTTCCTTTCTTTTGTACACATGATTGAATTACATGTCCCTACTTGGTAGTTCACTTTTATCAAAATTGGAAAAAAAGTTATTGTTAGACCATGTTAACAAAATGCAGAATTGAAACAGAATTTTTGGACACATTGCTGTCCCTGGACCTAACACAGTGTGTGCATATCAACCCTTGCCCCTCTGGTGACCTTTGACTTGTATATCAGTGGACTATAGTACATGTGGTGTATATAGTCCGGGTCACTCCACAGGAATGACCGTGATCTAGTACAACTACCACCCCAGGTACTACTGAAGCAGTCTCGTCCGTCGCTGTGAAAATGTTGCAGTTGATAGGAGCTGAGTTATCGCCTTACACAGCCAAAGTTAAAGGTTATCTTCGTTACAAGAAGATTCCCTTTGAACCTGTCTTGTGTACCTACGAGGTTTGTAGATAGCTTCTTTCTTGTACAGGCTTTGTCAATGATGATGTTTGCTTATACAGTACTACGTTTATATATTTATCAACATCGATATTGAACAATACCAACTGCTGGCAGAGTAGCAGCACAGTAGTGAACATTGGGAGAGATTTGCATTAGAATTGGATCAAATGATGATAGCGTCCTTGCATGTAGTGTATCTTATGGCATCTACGTAATACTTTTGAATCGACAATAAAATTTATGTTCGTTGAATTTTATTAGTCAACAACAACAACATGACTAATATAAACATAAGCAACAATACAAACAACAACAACTGGTTTGGGTTCCCTGTGGTACCAGGACATTGAGACCAAATAGCAATCTATTAAAAATCTATCTACTGTTTCTGTACCATTGAATAGTGTTGGGTTTGGGGATACTATAGACCCTCGAGGAAAACATAGACCCTCCAGAAACCCTGTTTTTCTCGAGGGTGTATGGGGATACTAACACAATGGAGAGAGTCTAGACTATTATGTAATAGCAGTTGTTTTTCACAGCCCACTGTTCAAATATAGCCTGGGATCTCTCTGGCATTCTGGTACATCAAAACATTTTGACTTTTGGGTGAGGTAATGAAACAGAGAGATCAAAGACTCTATTTGAATATTAAAATTCATGTTTATTTGTATTATTTCTATCATTTTGAGAATAGCACAAAAAACTTCACAGAAAAATATTCAAAACATATGAAATGTTTCACCTGACGGAGATTAAAGCTTAACATACAACGGAGGTCATTTTTGAATTTCTAATATCAGTGTCTGTGATTATGTTTTATTACTTTTCTTACCCAAAATTTCCATAGTGACCCTTGATTTTTTTCTTGATTATCAGCGAGAATAAAGTTTCTTTTAGTTGTATGCATGTTGGAAAATGTTTAAACTTTCAATTTTTGAGGTGTACAGAATCACCTTATAGTGATAGTGATGTCTTTTGCTGTTTGAATGTAAATGTTCGACAGGTGATGAAGAATTTTGTCAAGCCAAGGATAGGATGGAGTGTGTTACCTGTTGTTGTAACCCCAGACAACGAAACCCTGCAGGATTCCACAGATATCATAAACACTCTCGAAAAGCACTATCCAGAACCGTCCATTTATCCCAAAACACCAAAACAAAAACTTGTCAGCTTGCTTCTGGAGATGTATGCAGATGAATGGTTGTTTGTCACAGCTATGAATCACAGGTATGGCTAAGAATTGATCATAAATCATGTTCCCAAGATCAATATTACATTAAAGGATTGTTTACCTGTTGTGTTCATCCATACAATATATTCTGTTACCCATATATTTGAGTGTTGTGTTTTGCTGAGCATTAAGTTTGTAGAACATCCTCATGCAAAGCATGAGTTAATGCTGGTTTTTATTGTATACCAGAAAATTAGGCATTGTCATTACACTTCTCAATATCTATTTAAAGGGGAAGTTCACCAAGGATGATTTTTACATATGTGCTAACTTTGTGGTCACTTACCCCTGAAAAGCTATTTTTGCCATTTATAACTCGTGCGATTTTTTACAAAAACCGATATTAAAAAGTAGTACAGGAAGTTGCATTTTAGGGCTTCATCAACTCCATGTAATTTGAATCATGGGAAAAAAGCTCCAGGCTTGGAGCTTGCATCACGTGATATGGAAGGACCATCTTTCCATGGGTATGGCATTGTCCACTCACCCACACTCAAACCAGGCTGTGCGTAACGATGAATCACTTATAATAAACTGTCCACTGTCAGATTTTGTGTTGCTGCTTACTTCTAAGGGACGGACCATTAGATCTTGGGAGGGGGGTGGTCAAAAACAGAAAAAAAAAAATTTCAGAGCAGAAAGTTAGGAAAAAAAAAATTTCAAACTAGTTTGCAAAATAAAAAAAAAATAAATAAGAAGACAAAGGCGTAAAAAAAAAATCTGCAAAAGTCTTTAAAATTTTGAATTTTTTTTAGATTTTACCGACAGAAAGCAACTTTCTGTATTTTTTAGTACATCCTCCTGGCACATTTTTAATTTTAATTTATACATTTAGAGTGACTGTATCCCTTATACTGGAAGTTGTACTTATCTTATCTTTTCAGGACTTTTGTATTCTGATCACTTGAAAATTATGAAATTATAGAGCCTGTTTTCTACTTGTTTCCTGCGTACAAACCAAGCAGGTACACTAGGTAAAACATTGAAACTATGGTATGGTTGTCAAGACAGAAGTTGTATTTGCCTTTAAATTAAGATCAAGGTAAACAGATGCAGGCCACATCAGTTTCATTTTTTTCACAGCATTTTATTGCAATGATGAATGCAAGAATGGGTGAACAAGTAGAAACACGTCAATAATGATAAAACAACATATCAAGTCATTATGTATTATTTTGCTTTTAGAAAGGCATTTTCAATTCTTTTTTCTCAAAAAACAGCCTCAAAAAACAACAGCAACACATGTTTTAACATTCAACAATACACTACGTAGAATGCCATCTATCCAACAAATCCCAACACAAAAACACACAAAAGGGTTGAACTTTGAAAGTTTCTTGATAGCAAATACTGAATAAATCTGCATGAATAATCGTTTTTGTGTAGCAAATTTCAAAGAAATTGGACAAGCCCTTTCAGAGAATACAGATTTTTTGACCATGAATGGCATAAATTGCCCTAAAAAGACAAATATTGAAATTTCAACACATCTATACACATCCAATCAATTTGGACATGCTGCTACAGAGAAATAGATGTTTTGATCAAAAAAGGGCAACAATTGCTCTAAAAACACAAATATGCAAATTTAACTATATTATTTAGCTTATTTTAGCTTCTCAGCTTGTCAAAATCAATTGTAAATCATGAGATATGCATGATGTTTGGTGGGGTGAATGTAGGCATTTCACCACGCAGTAGAAAGGGAAGTCAGGAAACCAAAATAGTCAATTTTCAAAACTATAGGAAGCTACTGAGGAGCAAGAAGACCATGTTTCAGAGGAAGATGTGTAATCCAAAAAAATGCTCCCAAAGTGCCACCAAATAACACCATTTTTATCTCTATTTTTCAAAAGCTCCAACGGCAGGAGGGGGACACCCCCTCCTTACCTCCCCCCGCAAAAATACTCCCCAAGTGCCACCAAATAACACCATTTTAATCTCTATTTTTCAAAAGCTCCAACAGCAGCAGGGGGACACCCCTCTCCTGACCTCCCCCCCCCCCCCCCGTGACCGCTTGCGTGGCTTCTTGTGGTGCTTGGCACCACATCTTTGCCCTCTTTATCTTCAGACAGCGACGAACTAAAAAAAATTATAAATCTGAAAATTTACTCTGAAAAAAAAATTTGCACAGCTAATCTCAATTGGAAAAAAAAAATTTCAGAAATTTACAATAGTAAAAAAAAAATTTTCACAATTTCATTGTGACCACCCCCCTCCCAAGGTCTAATGGTCCATCCCTAACCACCAAATCTACCACAAGCTTTCCCGGCCGTTTAACAATGGAGTGGAGTGATAATTCTGACTATATAAATTCCTATAACCATATATATCTTCCTGAAGCTTGTTGTATTTTTAGTGAATCAAAACTTTGCAGTCACAGAATACTGACAATTTTTTCTTTTCTGTTGCTCATCTGCTAAGGTGGCAGTATCCCTTAAATAAAACGTTTTTACTTCAAGAATTTGGAAAAGTTTCTTATATCAATGAACCAGCTGATGAACAAAGGAAAAAGGGAGAAGAAATCGGCAACCATTTTGGAGGAACTCGTCAATTCCTTGGTAAGATATTTTTATGTGTTGTTTATGTTGAATTTCATGTAATTATCATATTATTTTAATTGTATTATTATTATTTTAATCGAATGACATTTTTCATTAAAAATTAAGGTTATTTGTCATTGCATGTTTTTTTTAAATATTTGTCTATACATGCTTTCATGATAAAAAGTTAATTTGTGGACTTCTGTGATAGCATGTGTGACAACATGTTATGTATAATAGTTTATAGCAATATTGGGTTATTAATCACACAACTTTTTCTACATATATTTTGGTTTTGTATGTTACAAATTTTCGTTTCTTATCTTAACCTCTCTGGACAATATTTTGATGTTGATATGACGTAAAAATGGACTGTTGTCTTTATTTATCATGTTAATTGAAGGAATGTTTGATAAACTGTAACTGACAATAAGTATAATATTATGAACAGTTACAACTGCATGGTTAGACATAGTTGTTTGCCAGTTGAATGTTTTGATTTGTATATATCAACAAACAAAGGGAAATCCAACACACTTAGGAAAACTGAATATTTATATTTTTAGAAGGTCCATCATGACAAGACAATGATGAGACATAAAATTAAGTACCCCAAGTATTGGGGCAGTGAATTTTGACACCTTCCCAAAATTCCCACATCAGAAACAATTGCATTTTCAAGTTGAAACAACATTCTCAGGAATAAAATTTTTTGTAATGGGTTGAATCTCTGATGCCGCCCATCAAATGGTGAGAAATATTTACTCTGATACTATGTGGGTTGACTTAAATATTTTCAGTTTGTATGTGTAACTTTTTTGGAAGTAATGCTGTTTAGCTTAAACTTGATACTTTTGAAAAAAGTCTTGTATTTTGACAACAGATGTGTGTATTTTGTTTGATGTAGGTATTGATGATAACTCCCAGCCAGAATTTGAGAAAGGATATTTAGAAGTATTGGATATACTGAGTATTCACTTTGACAAGTATCCCTATCTCCTTGGATATAAACCTTCTATTGGAGATTTTGCCATATTTGGTCAATTTTGTGCCATGCTGTTCAGGGATCCTGAACCAGGTGAGGATGTTCCATGTCATAGTATCTGAGACTCTGTGAAGTTTCTCATAGAAATTGTGGAATTTAGTTACAGATCATGAACAAATTTAAATCATTGAAAGTATACACATAGAGAAATGGAATATAATGAATTCCCAAGTGGATTATACCTGATAGACTTTGATATTAAAGTTTTCCAGACGGAAGAAGATTCAATTAGCAAACTGGATCAGACTACAAATTTACTTTTGCAGTGTTTGTAAAGTATCTAATGCACTGGTTTCTTTGTTGCAACAGCTTGAAGTGTTACGGTAACACTCAGGAAGCACTTGAAATCTTCTGTAATATTACATGGATCACTTGTCAATGTAAAATAAAACTCTGGCATGTGAGAGTCGTAAACTGTATATTGTAAAGGACTGACTGAAGTTTCTTTAGGGACTGTCTCAGATTGTTCCATAAGTTCGAGAAATGAAATTCCTTCGTTTAGATCAAAACCCCCTCCCCTTCCCCTAAACAAATTTTCAAAAGTGTGAAATGTTGTCTGCCTGAGAGTACGGTGTAGTATTTTACCAGCTACTGAAGAACTTGTGATCACAAAAGTGCAAAAGTAAAGTTCACCAATTGAATGGAAGTCAACCCCTCCCGTAAACGAATGAATTTTGCTTTTTGAACTTATGCGACAATCTGAGACAGTTCCTGATATAATTTCATTTCAAATGAGTTGATATATCTGTTCAAACAAAATAATTTAATATCCATAAGAGTTTTTCCCAAAGAAATCTTGTTCAACATTTTTATTATATGTGTACATCCAGGTATGATTATGAAAACAAGGGCACCACTTGTCGCAGCATGGGTTGAGAATATGAACTACGTCACAATAGAATCCAGGCTACATCTCCACTTCCTCAAGGATGGAAAATTGGTGAAACAAACTCTACCTCCAGAGCAGACAGATTTCTTGGCAAATGATGAAATCCCTGAGACCCTGTTGCCACTCCTTGAGAAAGTATTCCAGGAGCAGGGCCCTGTGTTGATAGACACAGCAAAACAGCTGACTCAGTATCTCAAGGTATTTTAATAGAAATTATGTTTTAAGTAAATTTTTCACATTCATTAATCTTGAATATTCAATCAATAGGATTAGAGATAGGAAAGCATTTATTTTGTTTCTTCATCTGATGAGTGAATCCCAGGTATTATATATTCACAGGAGTGTCTCCAGTTTTGAATGTAGATTGTGTAAATATGTTATAACTGTCTGCATAGGTGGTCAAGATTGAATTAGGGAGCCTTCACTTATTATGAGAGGGTTGGCTAGAGAAAATCGAGAGTGGTCAATCATGTTATATATATGCCCCCTCCCCTGATGCCCCATTCTAAAATACGACCCTCCCCCTGATGCCTCTTTCTAACATTTGACCCTCCCCCTTCCAAACTCAAAAGAATGAAATGTTTGTATAACTTTGATAGCACTGCTAATGAACTGACCCTCCCAGATCATCCTGTGCAAAAAACAGTGATACGTACCCCTCCCTCATGTCACAGTTTCTATCAATACTATAGCTTAAGTGACATATACTTTCTCATTTGTCCTTTAAACTTTTGGCAAATACTTTCAACAGTAACAAATAAACACTTTTATGGAAGGTTTCTAGTAATAGGATGAAAAAAGATTATGTTTCACAAATAATTCTATCACCTACTTGCAGTACAACAATTGGATATTCAAAATCAAAAGGGACAATAGCTTTAATGTTTACATTCATTTATAGTTTGGCTCGTAATTGTACAGACAGCACTATTCTTGTTTCTCAAGAAATTTATCACAGCCTAAAAGTCGCTATTGAATAACATTTACCTATTAATTTTCAGATATAGCAATTAAGTTTGAATGTCATTAATAGTTTACCCCTAGACTACCATGACAAGTGAATTAATATTTTTTGGTGAAATTCGAATTTCATATTTGTTGTTCACATCTGCACTTTGTACAGTAACTACACAGTAATTAGTTAAGGACAACTATTGATTCATTGCAGGAAAATCCAGATGAACGTGACATCCCACGCATCATAGGTGTACATCCTTTCAAAATTGGGAATGTTACTGGAAATAGAGGGATCTTCCCATACGTCATCTGGATGCTCCAGGGAGTCGTAGATTACTATAATGGATTATCTACCCAACAAAAATCGAATGTGGATCAGTTTCTGGCTCAGTTCAGTGGTGCTGAAGAGTTGGTTAAAACTGATCTCAGCCAGTGTAGAGTGGAGAGGAAAAATGTTCATGTGTGCAGAGCGCCCTCAACGACCTCTAAACTATAGGTCACTGTCACGTTTTCAGTATTGGAGTTCACTTCCGCTGTCAGTTGTACGATGCAAATTGTAGGTAAACAAATAAAAAGCAGGGAAAAGTGAGAAAGAGGATTATAAAGATAGAGAAAGCCTAACCAGGAAAGATTTCAACTTTAAAATCAACGTCATGTTCAGAATGATGTCAATAGTTTTGTTTATCAAATAGAATCTGTAGATTCAAACATTCATATAGTGTCTGTAAATAAAAATAAAATCTACTCAGCATGAAAGTCATAAAAGTTTATGAATTTCTTAAAATGAATTGACAGGAAAAATGAAGGTTGGAGACATTTAATTTCAGGATGTTTTCCAATTTATCACCAATAAAGTATCTGAGTGGCAGGCTTTCATAGAAGTCACTATCTGTGACATTTTTTCAGGGTCATAGTTCAAACCCAATCACTCAGAATGAACCAAATCAACTTTCAATTTAAATCTTTCTTCTAGGCTTCCAGTTGACAAAGTTTCCCATTCCTTGATTGAAATAATTTCACTGTGTATCTCTATAAACTATCACTTACCATTATTACCATTGGCTGTCAGGGTGTTACTGGCCTTATTCTTATATGCGTAACAAGAAAATGATAACAATTTAACTTGACATGCTGTTGACAATGTATTGTACATGTACTTGACAGTGATGGTTGACATGACAGCATATTTTGGCAAAATGAATTAATTTTGACTCTGAAGTAAATCAAACAAACCAATAAATTTGGATATGAAACAAACATGCTGACAAACTTGAAACTCACATGGCTTGAAATAGTACAGTACATTTTTCCATAATTTTTTGAAACAAATATAAAGTGATAAAGGCATTCTCTTCACAGATTGGTTGGAATTGAGTATAAGGCATTCTATATTTTGATTGGTTTGATCAGTTTTTCAATTTTCTGTGAGAAGTATAATTCAACAAACCAGAAAGAGTCAAACCAATTAAATATCATGACCATTTGTTTCTTGACAAGGTTTTCTTGGACTTTCAGAAATGATCACAGGTACAGTACAATCTGATAAACAGGAAAAGTGTTTCACAAAATTATCAAAGTGCAGAAAATTTGTAACAAATAAAGGTTTAAATAAATGTATACATGACAAGGTTTTTATGGAGAATTTTGCAATTATTTATCAGGATATGCTTACTTGGATTCCATTTACAAGAAGTACAGGCACTACAAATGCCATGTTTGATACGGTCACTCACTGTGTAAGTGCTTTCATAGACATGTCAAGACTGCTACTAGACAATTCCAATAATAACACTCTTTGTTACACCAGCAGGTGATTAAACCATTATGTCTAACATCAGGTACCACATTATTATGTTTTTTTCAGCCATGGAATGTGCGGTGGTTTTTGACTGTGTGTACAGTGCGGGATAGGTGTGTAGGCAGGGTCAAATCAAAAAAAGAAGGCAGGCCCGTCTGTTTTCCTTTCTTTGTGTACACTTGATTGAATTACATGTCCCATCTACTAATACCTGTTTGACTCTACAGGTGGTTTAGTCAAAGGAATTCAACTTACGCATTCACCTTTCGGACAGGAAATAACTTCCTTATGAATCTAAAACACAACTTTGAAGTTTCTAAAAATCATCTCTTGGTCTTTCTTGTTGCATGGAATTCAAAACTGCTGTAAAAGTTCCCCAAGTTTTTGACTTGATATGTTCCCACTCTGTTTTTATGCATGGATACAAGAAAATTTGATTTGCCATGTGTGCTTAGACTTTTTATTTACATACATTGACATTGCAGTCAACCATGGCCAGTGCAGTGTGTAAGAGATACTTATTTTTCTTTTTATCATATTCCTAATAAATTTTGTGACTTGCCATGTACATGCACATATAATAACATTCAAAAATGTTTAGTTTAGCCAGGCCAAATCACTTTCCAGTGACGTTTTCCAACAATTTGGATACCAACTGAATGCACTGAATTTGGAGTATGATTAACTTTGTTTAAGGAGTGTATGGTAGATGACAAGCTTAACACAGAAGAAGAGTTGAGTTTAGTCATTCAATCCCAGGACATGCTCCTGTATTATGTTATGATAGATGAATGTACATGAGAACTATATGACAGAAGTTGCTAATATGTCAATCGGTACTCAAGGTACTTGCTACAAATGGAAAGCATTGATTCATGAGAAAGTTAACAGTTTACCGGTAGTAGTTTTTAAGTTTAAGTTGCCACAAACAATCAAAATTGAATATGTCAAATCAAGAGGACAGATATTAAATTGATCAGCTTTCTATTAATTTATTCTTGATAAATAAAATCATTTGCTTAAAAGAAATTTTGTTCAACACTGAAAATATTCAGACTGATCTTGATCAAGAGATAATCTTGGAGTTGTCCATAACTTTTTCATTTCAAAATGAAAAAAAAAACATTATCTTTTACGTCATGTACAGATGGCAAAGTGTACGTAACACTTGCAAGAAAGTGATTACTAAGTACTATGTTGAAAATCCTTACGGATGGCTATTCAAAACTTAAGTTCTTGAAAACTCGGCAAAGTTTTCTACCTGTAGGAAGCATTCCGAGTATAGTGGATTGCGTCACTTTTCTCACCGCACGGACATCCTGTATTTGCGTTTTGTTGTTCTCCATCGCAAGACTTACTATAAAAGTGCGTCGACCTTCAGTTACGGGTTGATGAAAAAGTGAAACTTTTATATAGAACTTTGTTTTCGATCGCGGACGAAGTAGACACCATTGGCGAACAAAATACAATAATAAGACCACAGAATTTGTTTTCTTTTCGAAATCTGTAAGGCTTATCTCACGCCGACATTTATTTCTTTCCCCGTCATTGTACGTAACAACTTCGTAAGTGGTATTTCGGCGACAGCGGCGAGCACATCACGAGATATGCCCGTTGTCTAGAATTATTACTCCGCGCATGCTGGGAAAAGAGCCGCAGCGTAGGGATACGTGAGTTCACTCAGTCGCCAAGCCCTACTTTCGAACTATTTTACACGTATGACGTAAAGTGGGAGCCGCCATTGTACTGTATGTGTGTAGGATAATCCAAGGCAGCCAAGTAGTTGCGGGGAAATGCCTTTGAGCCGTGGACCTCGGAGGGAGGGTCCCTCCAAATTAAGACTTACAGGTAAGATAAAAACGTTTCAACTGATGGGACAGAAATCAGTCTTGTTGGGAACGTAATTAGATAACAAATCGTACGATTCAACGGCTTTGTAATCGAAAACATGGCTGCTGAGGCTGCTTCGTACATGCAAGAGGTGGGAGGCCCGCTTATGAGTGCGATTTATTCACAAAAATGTACCAACTCTCGAAGACAACTTCCTGCGTTTTGTTCATGGAGACAGAGTTTGTTGATGATAGGCTGATCGTGGAAATCAAGGCCCTCCGATGTATCCATGAGAGGACTGTGAAAGTTGAAATTTGCCGAAATAATCTGCACCCCGGTAATGTTTATAACGTAATTGGTAATGTTAGCAGATCGAATTTGCCAATGGCAGTAATCGGTCTATCCACAGACAGTTGTATCTCTCTGCGGTGGACACTACTGTCAATATAGACGCATCAGCTAAAGTCACCATGACTATTTGGTCAAGCCACCCAATACTGAAGATTAGTTATATTCACATATTATTTGTGAGATCTTGTATAAACTGAAGTCAGCGCATTCATGGCAAAATATCACCCAGACCTTGTTGCGAAAGTCTGAAGGCTCTAGTTCTATTATCTTCAGGCAATTCACGCTTTTGACTCGAAAACACAAATGTCCGCGGAATTTTGTCAGTCTGTCAGTCAGGTGGAAATGAAGAATACATAACCTACAATGTCAATGTCATCAAATTATTTCAGTGAAACCGTTACTGTGCTTTCCTGTTACTATTTGACCAGCTGATTACAACCTAATGTAAACACCACAGGTAGACATTGATTTCATATTGAAAGGAATCACATTATTTTGCCAATTTACAAAAATGGAAATCAGAAGAAATGGAAATACACATTATTATAAAAGATGGAAATTGGGATTAGGCTCATAAATTGTGACTGACTAGATATAGGGAGGACAGAAACATCAATTCAGATTTTTTGCACAGGGCAGGCAGGTTTTTGGACGAAAGAAGAGTGATGACTCTGGGCTTTTGTTGACATTCCTGCCCCTGTTGTTGTCGTATTTGCATAATGTCATTACTTGTATGGCTTCCTAAAAAGGACTTTCCAAAAGCTGAAATAGCTTTGTTGATGTCAGTGTGCATCAAAGTTGAGTGCCCTGTCTGTCATTGCAATGCCATATGATGTTTTTGTTGACCTCACAGGTCATAAACAAAAATGTTGTCTCGTAACCTCAGCTATGCTTGGTTTTAGAATTGTAGGCTGCCACAGTTCCTTCCTTGCACATGTGCCAAGATTCAGGAAAAGGAAATTATACATTTTGCCATTTTAATTTGGACTTTCCTTCGGTGAATCGATAGCTTTTGACAGTTGCAATGGAAAGAATGCATATTTACATCTGAAACATTGCCATCAACAAAGTCATTCAAGATAGAATTAACATCGATAGCTTTAATCTCTCAGCAGACGTGTATTTATTCCAGTCAAAAAAATGAATTAATTCAGTAATACGGTGAGTTCTAAATGAATAGTTACTGACATTGTTATATTCCCAAGGCTCATGGGTATGTAAGATTGGTTCCACAAAATTTTTTTTATCAGAGCTGACATTTGACCTATTACTTCTAACCTTTAACCTTTACGGGAACATCACATAAAATGCAAACCTTTATGGGAGGATAACTGGTGGCTTTGCCGATTACATGAGATATTTGATTTCCATGACTTATCATTTTCGTGAAGTGTTGTGTTTCATAAGGATGATAATTGCAATGGTAAACGTCTGATGCATGTTAAGAATGTAACCTTGCCCGATAGATGAACGTCAAAGAACCTTGCAATGAAGCAAGATTCTCATCAGCAGACGTTGCTGATGAAATCGTTTCAAGACGGTTAAAGTCTTGATCCATAATTTTCAATATTATCAACAATGGTAGATAAGTACTTGAAGCTCGTGGCTTCTACCTAAACATGACTTCAGGTACCGGCATACTATAAGTGAGAATGCAGAGTCATTTTAGGGACATGTACATCTATTTGCATCAAACCTCTAAAAAATCTGAGGAAACCAAATGTGGTGGGTGACACCACTACAAAGCTGGTGACTTGAATGTGTCTGGAAAACTTATCAACAGGTGTATGGGCTTCATTGAATGATATGGTGCATCACATCTGATCATGGAATACTTTAACCCCTTCCTAATTTGAAGTTGCATGAACATGTTTGTCCATCAGTACTGTAAAAACAGTGTTGATACCATACCCAGGCTACATTAGTTATCATGGTTCTGTAAGATATCAGAGCAGGGAGTATTTACATTACAACGCCATCACCACCCTTGGCTTGCATGCATCTAGACTGCCATGGGTATCATGGTTTTGTCAGACATCAGAGCAGAAAAAAAAGGGATGAAAAAATGCAAGAAAAAGAGAATCTTAGAAGAGCACCTTTATTCACATTATTGTATGTAGTGGGATGAGAAATATTTTACATAGTGTTTTGCAGTAAAGGTTTCATGATTTCAGATACTTTCTACAACTTAACCCTTTCATCCCCAGTTCCCTGTGAACAGATCCAACTTTACCATAGAAAACAATGGATTTGGGACAAACCATGGTGGTGAAAGGGTTAAGGATGGTACTGTATGTATGTTAATAATCATGATATTTTTGCAAAGGTGCTACTGTGATTTTAGTGTTTATTTAAGAATTTCGTGAAATCCTTTGGTCTTGTGGATTGCATTAGTTGAAATGTTACTGAGTAAATGAACATGTGCCATTGGCTGGGCCTATTCTGGAACTAATTTATCTGTAAAGCTGAGAATATGTGTTTAAAGTGCCTGTGGCAAGTGGAACCTCATCAGATCTTTTGGGTGTGATACCTTGTCAGTGATGTGTAAAAAGTGGCCATGTTTCCCAGGTACTTTTCACACAGTGTGAGGTGATGTGCAACGTTGGTTCATTTGAACTGTCCTACTAAAGGGTCATATTATATGTGCAACTATCATTTTGTTGCATCAGTTCAGACAAAAGACAATCTGTTCATAAAAGTTGAAGAAATATGGTATTTCTATATGTGGCATGCTTTCAAATGCTAAATTTCATATTTCACGTCTTACGTCGTCTATAACAGACTACATTGTACTGTCACTTTCTGCCAGACTTAGTGCAGCTTAAAATTTAGCAAGCGACACGCCATGAATTAATTTCAGGTATGATAATAATAAGTTTTGTAGACTAGAATGGTGTCTGCAAAGAGAACATCACCACCAACAAATGGTTATAGGCACAGGTAGCAAGTAGTAGCATGAGTGACGTCTCCATCGTATTTCCAGAAAGATGGAGATGCATGGAAACTGCCTGAATGTTCTTTGGTTTAAAATGCCAATAGTATACTGTGTGCTGTTCATACTCCCATGACACGTACTGGACTTGTGTGTCGGCCAGGAATGGCTGGCTGTCTACAACTTGGCTATTGTATCTTCACCTGACAAACCTACCTGTGTGGAGATAATGGATAATCGTGATGATGGTGTCAGAGTCAACATTCATTGATGGCTCCTATTCCTACTCATGAAAGCTTTCATCTGGCTATCTGCAAACAAACGTGTTAACCACAGACGACAACACAAGTGCGTATTGCTGACATTGGTTTATATGGTGTAGCATAGATGAAGTGGAAGCAAACACATGCATTCTCAAAGGTACAGGCAGGACTAATTTAGTTTCCAGATATCAGTTATGATCTTAAATGATACTGATTGATAAGTATATTCATAAGTGACAGTGAATTGTTTCTTTTTCTCATCTCTGGACAAATTGCAACTCTTTGGTAACTCTTTGGTCCTGGAAGTGCCATCCATCCATCCATTCACAGGCATGTGATAGTAGATGTTTCAAAGACATGCATTATGTTTACAATTGACAGTTCAGTACACCATGTAGTAAACAGAACAACACATATTCTTCACCTGTCATGCAAAAGAAAATGGTATCATTACAAGACTGACATACACTAGTTAGTACCTGAGAATGATACCACCGTATATAGTGATAATATAATATTGAAGGATTAGCTGTGATAATCCAAAGACAAAAATTTTAATGGCAGTGTAAATGTATGGTTTCCATGGTATTAGACATCATTCGCAGTACTTAACATTCAACATGACAGTGATGACACTGCTAAATCACCTATTGGTATGTAGGTAGCAGTCATCCAAAGTAACGGTAAGGTATTGTGAAAGGAAGCATGTGATTGGATGGCAATTTTGCTTTGCTGAGAAAATGGCCCCTTTTGTACGCAAAAGTTTGTAATTACAGAGTGAGGTAAAGTGTACTTTCACTGACACGCAACCAGTCTGGGTATGCTGTGCACTTTTATTCCCAAGATGTGGATACTGCAGTGCAGCATCAGTGGCTCCACCCTGCATGTTGCCACGAGCCACAAAAAAATGAATTGCTTATTTATGTACAGGTTTCAGTATGGCGTCAAAATGATACTGAGATAAAATATTTATATTTTATTGGACTTTCGATTCACAAATGAAAAAAATTCCTTCAGTTTGTGTCGCAAATGATTTTTGGTGACAATTAATAAGATTTTCAGATTCTTCTCACCGTACATCTTTTAATTAAAGAATTTATATTTAACTAGACTCTATACAAATGTTTTCCAACAAGTGAGTCTTGTGTTTCTATTTCTATTTCAATGAATTCCATTTCACATACCAAATAAATCATGGATGTTGGCAGCACTAACGTTGGTTGTTATTGATGTTCAGTTCAGATCTGTATCAGCTGAAAGGGTTGAAAGCTGTTCAACAAGTAGCTGGTATTAGGGCGTTGATTTGGCGAATTTATATGCATGTAGGCAGTGTTGAAACACTTGAAGGATTACATGAAAGCATGAGAACGATGTAGTGGATCCATCGTCTTTTTACTATACTGTCTTTCTGGTGTGAATTATACATTATTTTTTCCATGAGAAATCATTGGGAAAGCAGCAACATGCTTTTCTACCTTTGTCTTTTGTGTTCAGACAGTTATCTAAAGAGAAAGAGATGCCCGACAATTGTAGGCAGTGTTTGTACACGTATTCTGTTTGTATGAATACCAGTATTATTTACAAACGATCTGATGTCTGTGGATTGGGCAAACAATACCAGCTAATCCCAATGCTGGCATTGTCCAGATGCTTTGTGATAAAGATCCGCTAGGAAGTTCAGGTCCATGTGGTTAGTCAGTATCAGTCTCCCTGTTTCCTGTTGATATAGACCTGACCGGGAAATGTTCCTTTCCTCTCGGTCAAAATACTGTCCTTTTCCCAGAATGTCATCTGGTTCCGTGTGAAAGATAACATTCCAAAAATCATCACTGTGTTATCATGGCTGTACTGCAGGTCTGGCAAGTAACTGCAGTTTGATTACTTAATATCAATGAACTCCAAGGTCAATAATTTGATAACCTTGGTTACCCTGGCAACATCAAGTTAGCTCTTCAGATTTCCCACAGCATTCAGCAATCATAAATTTAAATTTGCAACACTGGTTAATTCTCCTTAAACCATGCATTTCCTTTCATTTAGAGGAGTCTATTCTAGATTTGAACAAATCAGTCATGAATATCGCAAATTGTAACAGTATTTTGCTCCAAGATTTTGAGTATCCAACGATGTACTCACTATGAGGGGACCCATAATGCTCTAGGGTCACGACTGAAAACCTGATGTATTTTGACAACCCTTCACATAGGATATTCCATTTTTCTCCAGAGGACTTCAAATTATAACATTGTAATTTGCATTGACATTATTATTACTTTTTCTGCTCTTCAAGCACTAATCATACATCGCAGGGTAGACTGTCTTCATTCTCACTGTCTCCTAGTCTTCTGAAGGTTTTACATTTTTAGCGGAAAAAAAGCAAAAATCTTGATGTAAATTGCAGAATACCGCAGTGCACACATAAACAAGAGAAATAAGGCACAGTCCAGTCTCAACACCGGATTTGTAGGGAAAAATCTAGAATGAGGGGAAGGGGTTACAGGGTTAGCAGCTACTGTACTTGTGAGGTTACCTTGACTGTTGATCTGACCCAGATTAGATCTAGATACAATGACTGCCACTGAGACATGCCCTTGACAAGGTCAGTGAGAAAGAAGAGAGCCAGTAGCCAGTGTAAGCAAATCCTAACAATCTGATGACGGGGTTCTCACCAACAATGCAGTGTTTTGTCCAGCAGTAGGTTATGATGAAAATAATAAAATCTGATGTTAATTGAGTAAATTCGTTCAAAAGGAATGATCAATACACCATGTGTATCAAAAAGAAAACATGAAAGCTAATCTCAGCAAGGTGAATGGTGATAGTGACACCATCATGCAGAAAACAAGTCCTTCCTTTGAGGAGGTGAATTGCGAGAGTGTTGTGATGACATTATCACGTCCTTGACATAGCAATCAAAGAACTGCCGTAGCATAGTTCAACCGTCTCAACAATTAGGATCTGACACAAGATTTTCTCTTTAGTTCTTGAATACTCCAAAATCAGTGGGGCAGCTTTCATCAGTGTTTTGAAACCTAACCAGTCTGACCCAATTCAAATATTGTTTCAAGGAGGGCTCACTGTCTTGCACAGGTAGATTATTGTGACAAATTTCTGACATGTTTGATGAGGGACATATTTCTCGAAATGGTACACCCATTGTTCTGTATACACTATATAATCAAGTTAATACATTAAATGTTTATCTTTTGAAAGCTGTTAGCTTTCTATCACGTCGAGATGACGTCTCCTTGAATCTGTAGACAGCAGGGAGTGGAAAGAAGTGACGTGCATGCTGAAGACAAGATTTACATAGAGCTAACTTATATAGATGCAAATTTTAAACGTTTTTGTCGTACTGCATGTTATAGTTATCTTACCTGACCTGTCTAGCAGGGTGACCTTGTACCTGGAATGCAAGGAAACCAGCCAGGCTTGAGGAATAAAGATGTCTGGCTGTGTGAAAAGTGCTTAAAGGGAAGTCAGGAAGTAGCGGCACATTACAAAAGGTGGTTTGTGATATCAGCACAGTCCCATTTGTGCGTAGCTGACGGATCACCATAAAAATGCCCTTTAATCAGAAATTACAAATGGCACAGAATACATCATTAGCAATGAAACCCATTTTCATTCACCCACAAGGTTATCAAATAACAAATAATGTTTTATCTCATGTCTTTTTCTGTTTCAGTACTATGTGCAAGGAACTTAGCCAAGAAAGACTTTTTCAGTGAGTATGCTTGTCTTTATTTCACATATTGATTTTTTAAGTAATTAAAATGGGGAGAAGGTGGAAAACGTCATTTTTTTATGGACGTTCAGCGACAAGCAATGCAATGTTAAAAGAGAAGGGGGGTTGGTTAAAATTTCGTCCTCCGAATTCTGTCAAGGATGACTGAGGGGCAAGTTAGTTATGAAGACCTGGGCCATAAGGAGTAGACGAAATTGACCTTCCTTCGCCTTGAATCTAGAATGACTTAAATAGAATGAATAAAAGCATTGTTTCTCGCATAGTCTAGAACATCTCCGTTCAGTCGTGGTACTAAAGCTATGGACAGGTTCTAGACTCCTTCTCGCAGCAATAGAAATCTGAAAATGTTGTCTAGCATGATAGATTACGACTGTTAGGATGGCTGAAATGATTACATGAAGAGGATTATTTTTCCCCGTTGATGTATTTTCGGTAATTAGCCACTGTGAATGACTGCATCCAGTACACAAACCTTAGTTTCAAATATCAACCTCTGTCTACCCATCGTCTGATCTCAATATCTTGTAATTATCAGCATTGTTTCCAATGTAGTTGAGATCACTATACTAAACTGAATGCAACTGGAATGATAGCGACAAGATATAGGCAAAGGTCAGCAAACTATTGTAATTTTCTTTCCAGAAGACTGTCCTTGGATAGGTTATTGTCTGCAAGCTAGTGTCAGTTTAGGCCAGGCCGTATATGTTCAGCATGTTACCCATTTCAATGAAAAATTTTATTGATCTCATCAGCCTGCAGCGTATGTTAAAAACATAAATGGCACTGGACTTTTCATGGTCAAAAAACACACGACAAGAGCATTTTATATTGGTTCTACAGTTTATCATGTGCAGATCTGTCCATCTGGGTAGGCGGAACAATTTATGCCACACCTCATACTAAGTAAACCTTTTGATGAAGAGATATGAGAAATGAATGCTTGTGGATGTCTGAAATTCTATTGTGGAATATAAATTGTAGAGACTATCGTTATGTGCATTGTGCAATTTGTCACCGCCTATCCGTTTGGTTCTCCATAATGTATTGTTTGAATTTGCTTATCTTAAATATTGCCAATTGTTTCACAGATGTTTTCCTGAACACTACATTTATTATTTTCCGTATATTATATTTTCTAAAAAATTTATAATTGCCATGATATTTTCATAAAAATAGTCGTAGCCTTTATAGTAATATAGGAATTTTAATTCTGTATGCGTGAAATGTTGTCAGAGATAATTAAGCTCATTGAAGGGCTTACATATGGTAATGAAAATTGATATAATCAGCATGTAAGAAGATTATTGTTCTGAGAAAAATTAATAAATTAATAATATGACGTCAGATAGAATTAAACCTTCTAGTTATCTATCAGAAGTAGAAATTCCGTTATGATGGTACGGAATACTTCATCTTTCTTTTGTCGATATTTAACGTCAGTTTAAAATCCACACAATTTAATTGCTGGTTTTGTATAAGCAATATAGACATCTGTGCTTTTCCATGGGCCGATTAGCATATGCTCTGGTAAGCAGTGCCTATTTCATCAAAGGACCTGGTTCCTGCAGCGTTCACTCATTTTCAAAGAAAAACAATGAGTGATATCGTATCAAAAGGTGCCAGACTGAAATCGATCATCCGTCTCTGTCAAAAGCCATGCCAGGAATACATATTGCTTCATTTTCATAGATATCTGTTGAGATTGGTATGCGCCGCGTAGTATCCATGGAGATTAACAGATTCAAAGAGAAATTTTCAGGGCATGACTGTTGGAGAGCCCATATCTCATGTTAGTTCCTAGAAATCCTTCCATGACATGTATATTTCATCAGTTTCAATTTTATGATGAATAAACAGCAGGAAATATCTTTTGTACCGTTTGGAAAAAATATCAAAATTCACAACCACAAGGAGGAGACTTTACTTCATCTCTATCCCTTCACACAGTCAACTACTGGGTACATCTGTGCCTTTACTGTATTCAACACTCCTCTACTCAAAAGCTAAAAATGACTCTTTAATCTGCGCAGTAACCTTTTCCAGTCCAAATATTAAATTGACCTCTCTGTGTTCATGCCCACTTAATGCGTTTTTCTTTCTAATTATAAGCCCTGATAATTTTATGTTTGAACTCAATTACTTGAAATACTTAATCATAATAAAAATTCAATCCAGGTTACGTGTTGAAGTTAAACATAGCTACTGGTACCATGACATTAAACTGGCCCAAACCACAAGTCTCAACAGCTTGTTTTCAGAACACCATGTATGACTCTGGGAAGGCAATATGGAAGTGACTTTTCAGCCAGAATAATTGCAATCTATTTATTATATTATTTTCCACAAATGGTTGGGACAGATCTCAGAGTAATATTGGATGCCTCTTTGTGCTCCCTCACTAATCCTACATGGAAAGCATATTATGAGATCCAGTTGTAGATGGCAACAGTGACAAATGTGTCTGTAACAAATGAATTATTGCTACACATCATGAGTTAACCTGATTGGTAAAAGTGAAAAGATACAATGCATTTTGTACCCTTTCATGACTATACTTTGTGAATGTCCAATGTGGCCCAAGAGAATTAGGTTTGGTCATCATTACCATGTCTTTGACCTTTGAGTTCATTTCCTTCAAACTAGACTCAAGAGTCATAGACTGTGACACATGCTGTGTGCACGCAGCTATTTTCTGCAATATGATGATCAAATATGGCTGTCCACCAGCCAGTATTCCATATAGAGTGATGTAATCCTTTTTGGACAAAAAACATTGCACCAAGGCCTTAGATATTTATGTGGCTGCATAAGCGTCACTTTGTGATGTGATCCAATATGGCTGCAAGTCAGCTAGTTCATATCTTTGTAATTCAACAATCTTACAGATTCGATAGACCAGCTTAACTTTCATCTGACTTTAACATGCATACAAAGATTAATTTAGAAATTTTGTATCTACAGTTTTCGAAGCCATTGTTATTTTATCAGTTGCATATGAATATTTCTGTTATTTGCATATGTGTGCATGGTATGCCTGTAAACAAAGAAATCAGCATGTTCAAAAGTCAGAACTTACAACATGCAACATACATACCTTTGCACAAGGTTAACTTTTCTATATAGCGACAGGGATATCAAAGTATGAAAACAAAAGATCAGGCATCTGAAACTGCATAAAGTGATACCTGATTCTCTTCCATGAGATCCAAGAATTACTAAAAAATTGCAAGAAAGTTACATAGTTTTACCAGTACAAGAGTGTAAATGAGTTCACAAAAAAGGTTTCTATGTATACATGCATCCTGCAGAGTTACTGTCCACAATATATGCGATAGTCACACAACTGTGGGTTAATGCTGTCTTGACATTGTAACCATTTGGAGCTTGAAAACATGGCTTTGAATATTGCATTGTCTATTATTTCAGGACTTCCTGATCCATTTGCCAAGATAGTAGTGGATGGCTCTGGGCAGTGTCACTCAACAGATACATGCAAAGGGACCCTAGATCCTAAATGGAATCAACATTATGACTTGTAAGTACCACAGCATACTTCCCTGATTTGATTTCAGATTGGAGATTACCACCGGAGATAGTCATTCTCCCATTTACCCATACGGAATAATGCATGTCTTCAGTTGGGAGATTACTGTGTTTACCTCAAATGTAATATGACAAAATGTTGCTGCGGAGAATTATGGGGTTTGAAAATGAACTACAAAAAGCCCCGATCACCCTTAGGTTTTTTTAAAACCACGCTTTGCCATCTTGCAGCATTAGTCAAAGTCATTAAAATTTGAAAGTGATATGAGGTGGCTTGCAGTAATTTTGTTCATGGAGTATCAAAATTTTTTCCCTGTCATGCAGTTGGAAAGATTTCGACGGGGAAGTCTTTTCACTTTCTGAAGGCGTAGAGCTTTTAGTGAAATTAACAAATGCTGCCACATTTATTTTTTTTCACTTTGATGTTATGCAGCAGTGAGCACTGAAATTAAAACCCAATAAATAATTAATTTTCACAGTATTTCATTTATTTATTGAAGTCAAAGGAAACAAGAAGCGATAAAAAACATCTTCCGCTGCTGATCTTGAAAAAATATTGGAAGTTCAGGATAGTGAGAACGTGTGTACAAGATGCGTTTTGCTAATATATGAAGGAGCTTTGTATGATCCAAGCAATATGATGAACTTCAGGTCTAAGGGAATTACTCTTCAGCCAGACTAAATTTCTGTGAAGATTCTAGATTCTCAATCTTTCAGTGATTCACAGTTAGTTTATTTAATAAACTTGAAAATGCTTACAACTTCATTGACTAACTCTTCACTACTTTTGTTTTGTGTGCTGATGACATTTTCATGCAGTCTATGTTGTAAAGCATGGTGAGATATTCTGCACTAAGCATAACAACACAGACTGTACACATTAGACATGCAGTGTTCTTGTTGACAAAAATGAATCAGAAATTCAATGTCTCACAACAGCAGTTTGTGTTACACATACACAGGTCATGATGTCCAGCAGAATACATTGTATTTTAAATTTCTTCAGGAAGCAGACCAAAAATGCAACAAAATTTGTCTGTCACCGTGAAAAATCACTGTTACTGAGGCCTTAAAGATACTGCAGAATACAAAAATGATACCGCAGAAAACAGTTATTATTTTTGAATTACCTTGCCATCGCTGCAAGATTTTAGGCCAATATTACCGCAGTATGATTCAGTGAATTGGTCACAATTCATAATCAGATAGTTATGTAGCAACTTGTTCTCTTTACATATTCCCAGGGGTGCGTCAATGAATTACATGCCCTGTGGCTCAGGCAACACAAATAAAGACATATTAGGGTAGTGTTGTCAAACCTTGAAAATGTAGACCCAGTTTGAAATCAAGATTGCTCATGCAACAGTCATTCGAGTTCTGTGTGCACTGATTTGCATAACACCATAGCTGCAAATGTTATCTTAGTCCTTTGAAGGCCTGTTTTGATATCTGCAAATGTTTCTGCATGAGTGCAGTTTAACCAAGCATTGAGTGTTCACAAACCAAGTTTCCATGACAACGCAACTTTGACAAGCATCTTAAATCCCAGTCTCCATGACAACGGTATGTAACAAGTGTTAGTGCGGCCAATTATTCCGCTAGCTTCGGATACGTTCTCACAAATGAGTGGCAGTCATATTAACGGTAGAAAAGTTCTGTAATTGAAATAACAAGAGCATTGATTACTGCTAGTATGGTATAATAAAATAGGATATTGATCCAAGGAATATTCCAAAGGCAAATAATATGTAAATAATTCAAAAACCAGTTTCTGATACATGGGCAGCTACTTTTTGGCATGCTAGAAAACTAGAATGTCAGCGTGGACCTGTTGAGACTGCAGACTATGAAAAGACTAATAGTAAATGACAGGAAATTCTGGGTGAATGTCTTAAACAGAGAGTCTGGGAATTCTTGTATTGGAACAAAGTGACTTTTTCTAAGGAAGTGAATTCTTCAAGTAGATCTATGTGTTTGACGGAGCCTGAATCCTCCATAAAAGGGTAACTAAAAGTGTACAGACATACATTGCAGGTCAAAGGTCGGCAACCAGATTTAAACCTTGGAGGCTGTGATTGGATGTGTTGCAAAGTTAACATCAACACAAAGGCAGAGTTCTGTGAGATGTAAAGCCTTTTGAACCGTTTGAAATAATGTTTCAAACAAAACCATTTGAAGTCTATTAGGGAATTGTCAAAACTGAACCAATATTTTGAGTTGGAAGATAAACAACACTATGTGAGATTAATACAGTTAACCATAAGACATGTACTGTATTCTAGCTAAAATAATTAAGTAAACTGCACATCATACTATTTTGTCGTCATTTGTTTATTTCTAATTTGTTTGTTTACACTAACCCCATCCCTCTGTTGGGTTAAACAAAGTAAACAAACAATTTGCTTTCCCCTCTATCCAACAAACAATTCCACTTTGAGTCAAATCAGGACTTGCATATGCCTTCAACCTACACCATCAGGCATCTTGAAAATTTGGCAGACCTTTACGCTGAATGTTTGTGGATTGCAAAAGTCTGGGCCGATTATAAGAGACATTATCAGATAAATGATGTCTAGCTCCATTTCATGTAATCCATTTAGACAGACAGCCATTTTAAGTATATACCCCCTGGGACATCAAGATGTCTGTGCACTCAGTCAAATTGCTTGTCTGTGAGTTTGCTGAACAGCAGATGAAAAGATGTGTAGGTTATTGCTGTTGTGCTGGTTTTCCATTTCTTTCTGACCTTAATGCAAACATTTAAGATAGTATGTGCCTCGAAAGTAAAAGACTTAAACTTTCGCTCAAATTTTCCTCAAGGAATCTTTTAAACATTCACTTTCAAAATCAAGAATAAAAATAGGGGGTCACTGTCCAAACTTTTGAACTGGAGAAACAAATTACCCAAGATTTACCGATATTTGAAATTGAAAATGGCCTCCATCCCTATGTTAACTCTATGGAGAAAAATAAAATTTTCTATTTTCAAATAACTAAGATGGTGAAAGTTTGTCTTACTGTTTGTGGTAGATCAGAAAATTGAAAAAGGTTGAGAGTCCAAATATGTGTCTCCGAGTTTGAGAGCAGTCGATGGTCGAAAGTGAAAAAAAAACAGTGAATGTATTTCACCAGAGAGTTTCATTTGTGAAAGTGCCAAAAGGTTAGTCCCAGTGTCTTAGAGTCTAGTTAGTATTTTAAAAATGTGAGCAAATGTATTTTATGTGTGTTTGGATAATTGCCAATCTCTCTTTTGTCTCAATCGTGCTCCAGGACTCCAAAACAATGTGCATTCTCTGCAGCTGGTGTACGATTGACATGTTTGGTTTTCTTTCTTTTCATTGCAGATTTGTCGGTAAAAATGACTCGATCACGATTAGTGTGTGGAACCATAAAAAGATCCACAAGAAGCAAGGAGCAGGTTTCCTTGGTTGTGTGAAAATCATGTCGTATGCCATCCAGAGATTAAAAGACACAGGATGTAAGTATGGAAAAACATGATACTTGAACTGTACAGATGTACCTGGAAACACACACATGAGTGCACATATAGTGGTGAAGATTTCCTGCCAAGAATCTAATCTCTAGTATTTTCTGCATCAATACAAACGTATATTTTGCTTCACAGGAACCAAATAGAACTCTTGAACATATTCTTAGGTTTTTATATGTGAAAGTATCTCCAAATTATTTTCTGGAATTCCTTCACGTAACATGGGCAGATTTTCTGTTGTTTCAGGGTTATACTCAACATCAACTTTAATTTACATAATGCATATACATACACGTTATTTTCAGGCTTGTGTTTGTGTATGTATGTAGAGAGAGGATCTATGAAATCTCAAATTTTGTCCGAACAGAGTAAATATCTGTGTCTATTGTTCATGTCATGAAATGATTGTGCTGTGCATATCAGAATAACAAAAGACCAGTAAGGGCTTGTTGGAGCATGGGAATACACATTTGTTACATGGATTTAGATACCCTGCGTGAATATTTTTAGGAAGGTCACTACAGATGATTTTAAATCCATACAGAAACTTTGTGGGAAACTGGCCACTTCAGCACTGCCATTCTTCATAAATCATAGAAAAGACCGTTGGTAGAGATGACCCCTTAATGCGGGGTCAGGGAGAGCCCTCTCATAATCTCTGTTGCATGAACTGTGACAAGCCGAGTGCAATGTCCTAAATGTGCACTGACAAGGGGATGTAGCTAAGCACGGCTTGACAGTTCCATAATAGTTTATAAAGGTACAGTGCTTGATGTTCTGGTGCAATTGTCATCCATCTTTAACTATTACCCAGTGTAGAATTAACCTGATAGTTTCAGACATGGATTTAGGGTTTCGTAGAGTATGAAACACACAGCTACGATCTAGAGTCTAGAAAAGCCACCTACAGTGCATAACATTGGATGTAGGAGTTAAAAATACAGATATTCCATTCTTATTAACTTCTTTCGTAAAATATTAAAGGTATAGCACTACATGTTATTACAAATTATTTTTAAAATTTTATCTCAAACATTTTTATAAATAAATACTTGCAACAATGATGGAAAATTGACTTATAAGCATAAATCAAGATTTTTCAATTAAAATATTAAAGGGTAAAAATGCTTTTTTAAATAATGACTGTTCCTTTTAATATGAAAATACTTTTCCCAAACATATCACACTGTATATGTAGAGCTGTTTAACCTTTTGAGTGCTGTAATTTTTCCCACCAAAATTTGAGTGCAACATTTTACCAATTTGTATGAATTTTCTGTAAATTTTGATAACAGACATCACATTTCACAAATTTTGGCAAGAATCTGAAACAATTTGACTGGGGTACATTTTATAAAGGCAACAAAAATTGACTTTGGCACTCAGAGGGTTAAAAACATATTTCTGAAAATATATCTCAAATATAAATGTCAGGTTTCTTAAAACACGACAGACTTTAGGCAATAGGGGAAGATTAGCCTAGAAATTTCTATCTGGTATTTTCTTGGCTTCAATGCCTGCGAAACAAAAAAACTGCAAAGTCATTGCAGATTGTCAGAAACTTGAAAAAGGCAAAAACTTGGTAGGGACCAGTAAGTGTTTGGCAAGGCATGATTGGTTAATACTAGAAATATACATTATTTATTCGGGCCATTCTCACATGAAAAATGTTACAAAGTTAACAGTCAGAAACTGGAGACTTCAGTCAAAAAAAAAAACACTGGTCATCAACTTTAAAATTATTAGTTCCCTGTAGAGGTGTGGTATTCATATAATTTTAATGGAACTATTTTCCACAGTGGCATAACAATGTGATTGTTGTTCCTACTCGCTTAACTGAGAATGTTCAGTGTAAACAGACAAGTTCTGCCGGCGAGTCAATGTCGGAATGAGTCAATGTCGCGAGTCAATGTCGGAATGAGTCAATGTCGGAATGTGTCATGCCAAGTAACAGAGAATAATCTTTTTGTGTCAAGTAACTCTGTTTATAAACCGTAATGACAACATATGCACGTTAGCAGTGACATGGCAATTTCGTTTGATATATGAATTAAGACGTTTAATATTTCACTAGTAGCATTCCATCACCCATGTCACTTGAAAGCTGGAACAAAATCAACACAGTACTACATGTATATATAGTAACAAGCACATGCACTGCCCACCTACACGCATCAGTGCCAACAAGATGCATATGTTGGTGAGAAAGTGGATGTCTGCAACAGCTGGACTCACATGTCCAGCGTCTTGTACCAGCAGTATGAAATTTGAAGTGTACAAAAAAGAATATGTCAGACGGGTGTTGTGACCTCTGTTCAACCTGGACCAGGCCAACAAACCAGTCAAGTATGCCAAGCAACAGGAAAGACCCCGCAAGGAAAATTATGTACTATAGGAGGGAAATTTCATCTCCATAGTTAAAGACCATTTGCTTCTGTATGTGTTTACCGGTATTCTGCAACCAGATTTGAAAACCATTTGGCTCTCATTTGGAGTTTACCAAATGGATATATCTAGAAAATAAAATAAAAGTGAAAACATTTTGATATTGCCCTGTACTTGTTGTGATATGTTGTTCACAACTTGGTATTTTGAATCACCAGTGACTGTTCAAGTCTTTCTCCAGACAAATTTGAAGAATTCAAGTTCAATTTTGAAGTCTTGTCTGATTTGGAATTAAACAGAAAAATCCTACTTTCTTCATTATCTTGCTGTAAGGAGTTTTAATACCAAAGTTTGCAGGCCAAACACCAAATGTGTTCTTTGGACAACTTCTCATGTCGTAAGAAGTATGGACTCTGTCATTTTCTGTTTTCCCAACTTGTTTATGCACGGTGGACCAAAAGGAGTATTATTATTTCAATATGCAAATCTGGAGATAACAACTCATTATAAATGGAGAATATTCATACACCTCTGATTGTACATTATATAACTGTTCAATCAACAAAAGAAATTATTTCTTTTGGCATATTAGATTATGTATGTTAATGAAAAGAGTATGGTTGTCTCAAAGTTAACTTTGTATATATGATTGTATGCAAACTATTGCATATGAAACATTCCAGGCTTAGTTTGTCTGGCAAAAGTGGTTATTTCCTTGTTCAGATTAAATACAAAAATCAGAGATTATAGGGGAGCATGTGATACATACAAGTAAAGGACACATAGTGTGGGGTCAAATAAATTATGTTGGATTGTGTCATGGCAGAGGTAGTTTTCTTTAATTTAATGTGTCATTTCTGACCTACTTCAAGGTGTACTGGGCAGTTTTGATAAAGTATGAAGTTTCACACCGTCATACTGTCAGCATATTATTTGCCTGGTGTATAGGTCCAATATCTTGGTTTGAAAAATGATAACTTGGTTGGAAATAAAACCTTTGTGGTTAATGACCGAAAGAAACTTTTTTTGATAGTGTGTTATCTAAATCTACAGACTAATAGAAAGGAGTCTTTTGTGAGATCTTGGCAAACACATGACAAAGTATATGAGTTGGGTGGTCACAGGATGGCAATTTGCATAACAAAGGAAACCTAACTGTTGAGTCATTCCTTACAGGGACAATATAATATTGTATACGAACAGTGTTGCTATATCTGACATACTGTCATGGTATTTATCCTTAAGGAAACAGGTCGACTTTTAAAAGGGCAACAAGTGGGTTTTTTCCACCCTTTTATTTTGTCTATTCAGACATACAAAAGATAAATTCCTACACATTAACAAAAACATGACAGTTTTAACATAAAACTGCCCTTGAATAGAGCGCATGTGTCATCACAGATTTAGATAGCTTTTTGGAAGGTCATGCACTGTTAAAGTTTCAAAAGCATTGTTGGAAAAATGCTACACAGGTCTGTTTTTGGTGAAGTAAGAATAGGCGGTCAAATTGTAAATATGGAATAAATGGAGGTTTTATCACAATCCGGCTAATCTACATTGCACAGTTTTAATTTAGTGCTGAAACTTCTTTGAACATTAAAGTTTTTCTTTTCAAGGTTTCTTTGAAGAGATTTTGCTGATTCATGTTTCACCAAGGTACTCCATATGAAGGATATGAACTTCTAGACTTCTCAATAGCAGCATGGCTAGATTCAGCAGATGTAGCCAAGGAGGCATGTTTATTCACGGTGCTGAAATACCCTTGCATAACATTGGAGTAGAGAGCATAGCATAGACCTTGTGTTGGCAGCCCACAGACACCATCAGTAACTAACCCTGGAATTCTCTAATTAACCATCTGAGATTTTCCAGATATGTGCCGACTAATACAGCCTTTCACTGAGGCAAGGTAGCTATCATAAGTGTCCTTCACTCACATTGAATTCCTAAGCCACAGTAGAAGTACTGTCTATAAGCTAATGGTTTACTTGTACTGCCCATTCAAGATGGATGTATGTACAGTATAATTGAAAGGCAATAGGGATTCATTTGGGTGTTGTAGATACTCAAATTAGGTCCCCATCACCGTGATTTTGACCCCGACACAATGTGTCATTGAAAAGCATGGAATTTACAGCAATCACATTTAGAACCCTAATTGCTTCCTGCGCAGTAATTGGCCTTTAGAAAGTGTGCCGATCATTTGCATATATATATGAGGTCAAAAAAACCACATCACCAATTGTTTTGAATGGAAACCCTGTACAGCATTGCCACATGCTGTTTTGTGTTGTCTTTCCCGATGGCTGCTCACACAACAACAATGGGAGTACAAAAGCTGAAATTTTAAATAAACAATTTTACAGCCAGGCCCAAACTGGTAGTTTAGAGATAACAATTATGTACATATGAATGCAGGGATTGTACCGAGGTCTCCATGCATAACATGTTTTTCAGAACAGAAAACGAAATAACAAGAAACACATGTACACATATTGAAAATTTGACCTTGCTAACCAGTGTTGACATTTCTGCATATTTCATAACACCAAGAACATGTGGGGAATATTTAGTGTAGAGATATTGACACTGAAGAAACTCAAAGTTCTCGATGAACAAAAACATTGGTTTATTACGTTTAAACTCACGGTACAGAGCAGCACGCCGCATCCATGTGCGTTGCCGTTGTAGGTTTCAAAAAGCATGATGGGAAATCTGGTAGTAATGAGAATTTAACCCCAGATCACGACAAAATAACACGAATAAATTAAACTATGAAGCAAACTGTTGCCGGAAACTTGGTAACAAATATGTCCATGTTCACACAGTCCGCGCAAATAAATCATTGTACACGCACATTGATGAGTGTCCTGAAAATGTGCATTTCGGTCAAAGTTCAGCCATCGCCTGTACATAGATTCTCAAAGCTGTGTCCAAGCTCTAGAAAAGTCTCTGTTGAGCGAAGTTTTTATGTCATGCGCAGTAAGTGTTCAGAGCATCGACTGTAGTATATAATATTTTGCCAAATTTCTGGAATCATGATAAACGTGGTAAACAACAATAAACAGAATTAAGTTTTGGTCTAAACAACAACAAATAACAATAATAAAGTCGGTAGGTTTTCCACACCCTCCCCCTATTAAAGTTACTTTTTACTTTAATATAGAGGTTTCCTAATCGTCCTCATTCTCGTTAGCAATGACACCAACAAGGCGATCTACCGCAGCAGTCTTTGCCCGCCGAGCAGGGCGTCTCAACTCTTGGTTGGTTTGATCTCTTTCCTCTTCATCAGCTGAAGTGCGTGTCTGGTTGATTATAGGGTCAGCTTCTGGTTCAGCTATAGTGCCAATCCCTGTTGCGTCGTTAGTTCTGCTGACTTCCAGATCACACACCAACTGGAGTGGCCTCTCAACAACATAGCCACTGCCTGTCCGGATCTTGTATCCTCTTATCACTCCATCCTTACCCACTATGTTGTCTACAATCCGTCCTATCTTCCAATTTGCTCGATTCTTGGTCGTGTCTTTGAGTAGAACAATTGAGTTCTTTCTTGGTAACTCCTGATCCTTGGCCTCAACCCTCTTACTGTAGCGTTCCTGCAAGGCGTGAAGGTACTCATTCAACCAACGTTTGCGAACGTTTTCTCTGCAGGATCGTAAGTACTTCAGCCGCTTACTCATCACATCTCTCGAGTCATCCATGTCATCGATGCTCTCCTCCAGAAACCGCGCTGGTTGTCCACGCAACAGCAGGTTTGGGGTGATCACTACTTGCTCGAAGTCTTCTTCCATATAGCACAATGGTCTGTTGTTCATGAACGTCTCCACGTCGAGTAGAACTTCCTCAAGCTCTTCAAATTTCAGTAGTGCTCTTCCTATAGCTTTCGACAGACTTCTCTTCATGATGCCGATGAGTCGTTCAAAGAATCCACCCCACCATGGAGAACGTGACATGTTGAACTTCCACTCTATGTTATGTGTTGTCAAATAGTTGAACAAATCTTCATCCTTTTGCAATGTTGACAACCACCGTTTGGTTGCGATGAAGGTCTTGGCGTTGTCACTCACCATGACACTTGGTGATCCTCTCCGTGCAACAAACTCCTTCAACTGTCGCTTGAATTCATTCACAGACAGGTCTCTGCAAAGCTTAAGATGCACAGCTCTGGTGCTGGCACACGTGAAGAGGGCAATGTAAGCCTTTCTGGTCTCATACTTTTCTGATTTGTACATTAGTGGCCCTGCAAAGTCCACACCTGTCACATCGAATGGCTCAGTGAATTCCGTTCTGTAGGTGGGCAGGGCTGATGTAGCTGGAGCATCTAACACCTTTGCACGATACTTCGCACAGTAGCTGCATTCGTGTCGTATAGATTTGACTATGGATCGTAGCTTTGGGATCCAGTATTTCTCTCTGACCTTACTCATTGTTGTTGCAACTCCCCCGTGTAATGTCTGAAGATGGCAGTGCTCAATGATACGTCTTGCCAGGGCAGATCTTCTTGGGATGAAGATAGGGTTGTAACCTGGAACTCTGCCATGACACCTCAGTATTCCATCTTCATCTGCTGCTAATGTGACATCTGAAGTCATGTCGTTTGTTTGCTGTGTTATGTGGATCCATATCTTCTCTGATGCTGTGATCTCTGATTTAGTGAGTGGTCCCACTCGTCTCATCCCCTTACAGCCATCTATGAAACGCTTCATATATGACGTTATGCGTAGAAGCTTCCAGAATTTGAACTTGCTCAGAAGCTCTTGTGACCATGCTATCGTCTCATTCTGAGTTGCATCTTCCAGTAGAAGCATCACTTCTCTTTTCTTCGTTGACTTTTCCTCTGACTTGGCTCCCTCTGACTCGGAAATCTCTGGTTGAACTGGTCTGTCACCTTCACTTGAGAGCCAGCTTGGCCCTTGAAACCACAACGTCCAGAGTCGACTTGGTGCTGACCCTCTAGTTCCCAGGTCGCTTGGATTTTCTACTGTTGGCACATATCTCCACTTGGACTCTGTCAGCTCGTCAATCTTCTTGACCCGATTGCGCACAAATGTTGACCATTCTCCACGGTTAGACAGCCAGTATAAAACAGTGGTGCTGTCTACCCAACTGTGACAAGCTGTGATGGGGAAATTGGACAAGGCTTTGCTGACGTTATTCTGTAGTTTGGCTAGGGTATGTGCAGCTATCAACTCCAACCTTGGTATGCTCATATGTTTAGGAGCTATTCTTGCTTTAGCTGTGAGTAGATTCTGGCTGACCGGTGTTGAGTTCTCATACGCAACGATGTATATTGCAGCACAAACAGCAGTCTTGCTTGCGTCAGCAAATCCATGCATCTCATAATGTGTTGGGTTGTCAGTGAACACACAACGTGGTACAGTTATGGTTGGTGTACGCTGCAAGCTGTTTACCCACATCTGCCATTTACGTCGAATTTCATCTGGAATTTCCTCATCCCAATGTAGCTGAAGAAGGCACACTTCACTGAAGATCACTTTTGCAGTGATAGTAACTGGAGAACTCCATCCAAGTATGTCAAAGATGCTGTTGATATCAGCTAACATCTTCCTTTTAGTGATTGGTTCACTGCTCTTCTGACATGATTCAAAACTGATCGTCAATGTGTCCTCCTCCTTGTTCCATGGAATACCTAAAATCTTTGTCTCGTTGTCAGATGTATTGTCAAGAAACCTTGTTTCGTAAGTATCTTCTTCCTGCTTGTCGTTCTCTGCGCTGAGGTGATCGATGTTGCTATGCCATTTGTGAAGATTGAAACCACCCTCTGACAGTATTTTGGTGGACTCCGCCTTGAAAGTCGCAACATCATCTTCTTTGTTTCCAACACCTTGAATATCGTCAACATATGTATCTTCCAGCAAGCTGTGTACTGTTGCTGGATATTCCTGTTCATAGTCCTCAATGTGCTTCTGCAGTGTTACACCGAGAATATATGGACTTGACGTCGCTCCAAAGATCACTCGTGTGAATCTGCACTCCGTAACCTCACGATCTTGTAGATTGTTATACCACAAAACTCGCAGTGCATCCCTGTCTTGTTCGTGCACTCTGATTTGCAGGAAAGCTTTCTGAATATCTCCTGTGATACAGAACTTTCACATGCGATTTCTTGCAATGATGTCAAACAAAAGTGGTTGTAGTGGTGGCCCCGTCTCTAGGCAGTCGTTGAGTGAAGGGCTTCTCACGTTGGCTCTCGCTGAGCAGTCATACACTATTCTCATCTTTGTTGTTTCTGCCTTATCTCGAATGACGGCTTGATGTGGGACATAATGTACTGTCTCCCCCGTTTGATTGGCTGGTACGGGCTCAATAACTCCCATGTTGATTTGTTCTCTCATGATTTCATCATACTCTTCTAATCTCCCGATTCTCTCTAGTCTCTTTGCTGTGCTGTATAGCCGAGCTGTGCACAAGCTCTTATTTGTAGGAAGTGGAACATGATCTTCCTTCCAGGGTAGTTTTGTTTCATAGTATCCACTCTCTGCCCTAGTCAACTGTTTCTTGAACTCTTTGTGAATTGCTGCACTTTCCTTTATATCTATGTCTTTGATTCCAAGAACATCCAGGGAGCACAGCTTCTCAAATTCTTCTTGGCTGGATCTCAGAAAGAACTGTTTTTCTGTCTGACTCTCTCTCCCTGACTGCCGTCCAGAAATTGTCCAACCCAGCATCGTGAACTCGGCTCCTGGATCCTTATCTGGGTGAGTTCCAAGGACTAGAGGTTCTGTCGTGCGAATCCTCTGGTAGTCTGCGACACATAAGATAATGTAAACTGGCATTGAAACATTCGTTGTCTCTTCCTCGCTGAAATGTAATCGGCTGAGTCGTCTGTGTTGTTTTCTTCAATGCTGGAATGCCTGGGTTAGGCAGGTGGTTAATATATCTTTCTCAGCATTCACACACTCCAAATTGAATGAGAAACCATCAACTGCTAGGGACTGTAATGTGATACTGTACACCTCAACAATCTTCCTTACAGTGCCATACATCTGTTCAATACAACGCTGTTCTGTCTTCGCTGGCTTCACACGCAATTTTGTAATCAAGTCTGAACATATGTATGAACTACCCGCACCTGTGTCAAACATGACTCGAACTTTCTCCTTTCCACTTTGGCGATAACAGTGGCATGTAATGCTGAGGCATGATCCATCACTGAGCTCAATCCCTTTTCCACTTTGGTATTGTCCGACACATCAAGCGTTGATTTCCCTTTGTCACAAATTGATGTATGATGCTTTCCTTTACAGTTTTTGCATCCCCGGGATCTACAGTTGACTGCAAGATGACCAAATCCTGTACAGTTGAAACACATCCTGTTTCTTCTCAGTATTGCTCTCTTGGTGGCCACATCCAGTACTTTCATACAGCCATTACTCGAATGATCTTCTGAACTGCAATACACACATTTAATCTTGCGACCTTGTTTAGACTCTTCATTACTGCCAAGTAGTAACTTTTCTTCTTTTTTCCTCCATGATGTGTGTCTTGTTGTATCATCTCTTCTCCCTGTGGTACTCTTATCATCACCAGCTCTCAGGGGATTTCTCTCGACATACTTTCGTAGATTTTCAACAAGCTGTTCCAAACCCCACTCTTCCCAATCATCGTCCTTCTGTACGAGGACTTCTCGAACTGGGCCAAGCTTGTCCATAAGAGTGTAGACTGAGCTTTGTGCAGTAGTCAGTTTCCCCATTGTAGTGAGAGTGCGAACTATCCTGGCAAGCCTGTTATAAAAGTCATGAATGTCACGCAACTTGTGAATGTTGGTCACTACTGGTAGTTCCTCAAGTTCCTTTATCAAGGCTTTGTGCACCTTAATGTCCTTCCCATATGTCTCGACAAGTATTCTTTTGGCTTCCTGGTATCCCTCTGAGGTATGTGGTAGCCCCAGGATATCCTCCTTTGGTTTGTCTTTCACTAGCTCTAGTAAGTAATTAAACTTACTGATTTCAGCGAGATTAGAACCATCCACCTCTACGGTAAACTGATTCCAAAAGCGCAACCAATCCTTGTAGTCACCTGAGAATGGCGTGATAGTATATTTCTGAAGCTTCACTGCTTGTGTTGAGGGCGCTGTTGAAGATGCATGCTCCCCCCTGTGGTCAACTCGTTCAGCACGGCTGGCATCAATCTGTCTCTCGAAATCTAATTTCTGTCTATACCACTCTTCCTCTCGTTTTTGTTGGCGTGTTGCTGCCATCTCAATTTCCATTTGTTGTTGTGCTCTGTATTTTGATTGTTGCTCATTTACCACGCGCTGGATATGTAGCTCTTTTTCAAGCTTGAGTTGTACGTCTCTTTCCATAGCTTCGTCTAGCTGTTTTCTGATACGTTGACGCGCCTCCCTAAATAACTGGATGGACACTTTCTGTGTTGATGTCCACTCCTTCACATGTTCTAAGTCCGACTCTGCTTCCAACATATATTCGGCTGTCTCGTCTTTTAATTTGTCTAGTCGCTTGATCAACTCTCCTATTTGTTCATATGCAGTGGTATGTCTACCGTGTCCTCACTGTTGGATAGCTCTGCAATTTCATCAAGTTTGATTTCGGCAATTGCCAGCTGTCGTTTGAATCTCTCCTCGGTGAATGCCATGTTTTGTGCACGTTTGTAAGCACTGCGATCAATCGGTCATTCGACTGAAAAACCTCGTAGCAACTGCGTTTGTTCTGTTTTCCCACGGTAACTTCGTCTAATTTGATTGATGATGCAATGCTGTGTACAACACTATAGGGGCCTAAGTCCTATATGAGATGTACTCACGCTCTTTCTCCCGTCGTGGTCGCCACCGTTCAGTGTGGGGAATATTTAGTGTAGAGATATTGGCCGCCGATCATTCCCAGTGACACTGAAGAAACTCACAGTTCTCGATGAACAAAAAACATTGGTTTATTACGTTTAAACTCACGGTACAGAGCAGCACGCCGCATCCATGTGCGTTGCCGTTGTAGGTTTTAAAAAGCATGATGGGAAATCTGGTAGTAATGAGAATTTAACCCCAGAATCACGACAAAATAACACGAATAAATTAAACTATGAAGCAAACTGTTGCCGGAAACTTGGTAACAATATGTCCATGTTCACACAGTCCGCGCAAATAAATCATTGTACACGCACATTGATGAGTGTCCTGAAAATGTGCATTTCGGTCAAAAATCAGCCATCGCCTGTACATAGATTCTCAAAGCTGTGTCCAAGCTCTAGAAAATCTCTGTTGAGCGAAGTTTTATGTCATGCGCAGTAAGTGTTCAGAGCATCGACTGTAGTATATAATATTTTGCCAAATTTCTGGAATCATGATAAACGTGGTAAACAACAATAAACAAAATTAAGTTTTGGTCTAAACAACAACAAATAACAATAATAAAGTCGGTAGGTTTTTCCACAAACATGAGGGATAACAATTTGAAGTGGATTCTTCATCATGTGGCATGATTGTCTTATGAAATGGCGAATAAGTGTATATAAACTCTTGGAAGAGAAGTATTCCGTGCATATACCTGTGTATTTTTGCAAGCTACAGCATCACTTTTGCCACCGGTCAACAATCCAGAGATGACTGTCATGCATAAGTATTAAACGTATGTTCTCCTACCATCTTTCCCTTCACAGACCAAAAATTAGATTTGTGCAAAAGTGGTCCAGAAGATGGCGAAAGCGTTCGAGGCCAAATAGTTATAAGTTTAATGTCCCGAGACAGGGGAGGGACAGTTGGCGCAGTGGTGGACTCCAGAGGAGTTCCTTCGTTGATACCAACTCTCTGCAATGGATCAAATGAATTGCCCGAGGGGTGAGTATTTACAAGATTATGCTCTGCCTTGTTTAACAGATCAAAGTTTTAGCAGAGGAACTGGTGTAGAAACCGTGGGTATCAAAGGGGTATCAAATGATAAACTTGTTCTATCTGTGGCAAGGTAAGACAGGAAATGAAAACAATTCTGAACAGGATGTCACAACAATTATCTGTCATATACTCTAGTGCAATTCCTTTTTGCTTGTAAAGAGGAACCGGCCTTGAACAACGGTCACTTTGTATAGACCGATTTATAGAAACATCAGCCTTCCATTCAGCAGGGTCTTGTCTTGCCTTTCCTCAGTGTTCAGTGAAATATGTTTTTCGCACCAGTAACTTGAGCATTGAAGAACAAAAGTGTTGTTGTCCAACAAGACTGACCAAGAATTTGTCTAAAATATTAATTTCATGTTTTTCTGCTGTTGTTATATTGCAAAGGGCCTAAGCCGCAGTTTGAATCTATGTAGTTTTCCTAGCGTGCTATTTCCCATGGCTGATTCAGATCACAGTTGGACTTTGGTAAATTGCTGAAATTTTTGCAAACATTCTGAAGTTCCTTTATCATTTCAGACAAAGGGCTTGAAAAATGATCCCAAACCAGTAATGATTAGCTTTTCATAGCTGATATAAAAAACTTTGAATGCTTTTTATCTGCTCCATTTAATAATTTCCTGACTCTTATCATCATCGGCAGAAACACTATAAACTATTCAAATGAAATTAGAACTCAAAGTCCATTTTTTCTCCAACACTTATCATATTAGACTACCGGTACACGCCAAAATTAGAAATAGGGCATTTTATGTTTCTGACCCAAATTTTGTCATTGTACTGTCTATGGTCTCACCAAATGGTAACTTGAACATAAAAGTTATAATTCTTTTGCTTTTGACCAAATGTGACATGTTCCTTTCGTCATTTCAAGTGAACATTTTCAAGCTATGTACTTTCAGACTGTAGCAGTACATGTACCTTGATAAGTCTGGCGGGCCTTCAGACTGTTTTGTTCCAACCAAAATAAATATGACCTCAGTGCTGAAGTCAAGAGTGTGAGCTGAGCTAATCCTCAGTTGCCTTGGGTCCACAAAGAAAGTCTTTGATCCAAAACCTTGACATGGCGTGTCCTGAGGTCCACATAGATTTACATACTAGGCTGTGTATTTGAAATAGCTGTACATCGCATTGTGTAAGAACAATGTAGGTGTTCGCAATGTCCAGATTTTTCAGTTCACAATGTTTCCTTTCACAGATGGTGTTATTATTCTTGAGATGCTTTCTTTAAGTTCAACCACAGTTCTTCCAGGGACTGTGGTTTGAGGTATAGTGGCTGTGTTGTTTGAAGGTATCTTCTATATCTGTGTTGTATAGATACACTTGTGTTCTCCTCCGTAAAGTACAGTTAAACCTGTTGTTTTTGATAACTTCCTTTTAAGGATATGGGCAGATTTTTCAAAACTAATTTTGAATGAAATTTTATCTGTCTATTAACTCTGTCAGAAATAACGCCCTCTCTATTAGGGGTGATTTAGGTATGTTACCAGAAAGTCTGGCCCGAGAGGGTTATTATTAAACTTCTTTGTTAAGGACACTTTTGCGAATTCAAAGGGTGTAGTAGACTTTAAAAGACTGGTTTTCATTTTATATTTGATTACAATATACCAGCCTTGCTATCATAATGCATTGTTTACAACTTACAATGTGTTTGTTGAAAAAAGAATATAATCCTGACATCAATTCTGTTGTCAGTATTAGCATTTTATGCTTGAACACCAGGCATATCAGCATCATCTGCGAGTTGTACAAGAATATTTTACTGACTGAACATAAATTAGAGAAATACATCAAAAAGTTGGAACTATTGAAGTTGCAAGTTATGTTATAGAGCATTATATTGTCAGTCATTGTACTGAAAACTATTCTGTGGCGATGGCAATACAATGAGTTAAGAAATAACTCTTGGATTTGTCGTTCCACAGCTGGGAAGAGAGAAGGACACCATCTGGAAGAGTACAATTTGTAAATCATGTAACAAGAACTACACAGTGGGAAAGACCCACAAGGCCAGCCAATGAAAACCCCAGTAGCAGCAATGGCTCTAGTTCTAGTAGTAACAGGAACAGTATTAGTCTCAGTAGCGGTAACAGGGCATCCATGTCCCATGAAAGCAATGTGCCCAGCCAGCCACCACCAGGGGCTGGCGGAAACAGCCAGAATGCAAGCAGGGCGCAGTCTGGAAGTGCTGCCAGTAGTGGAGTTCGGAGGTCAAGGTCAACCAGACTTAGAAATTTCATGAATAGGTCGGCGTTACATTCAGAAGCTGATTTACCCGAAGGTTATGGTAAGTGCTTTATATATCTTGAGTGTGTTCTATTCTTTCACTTTCTGAATATGTGCATCAGGTACTACTTATACCTGAGCAAATGTCCCTGGAATAATCAAATCAGAGAATCTTTTCCTTTCGCGTCTTACTTTGAGAAGGCCTACATGGCAATTGATGGTTGCATTTTAACTGTGACGGCTATTATTGGGAAAAGAATTATACAAAACGGCCCTAACATTGAACCATTCATTGCTTTCTTTACATGTCAAGGATATTGATTTCCTCCTTTTTTTAACAGTACACAAATCTACATTTTCATGTTTTTCTCAAGTTTTATATTTGTTGCAAATTTTATGAACTCCTGTATTGCAACACTTGGTTGCCCTTCATCCTATATGAAACCTTTCCAATCTTCTTACCACACTGACTTTATTGTGGGCATAGTATGGATTGTTATAGACAGAACCTGGTTCACAAGTGACATAGTAAAGTAACCCAGTGTGTCTATCCTGCACTTATCATACACTCACTGATCTCAGCACAAAACACACTATTAGTGCAGTGAAGGCTTTGTATTTTTCATCCAGGGTACGATAAGATATATCTTCATAATTTTAACAGGGTCGGTTGGTCCATACACAGGGAAATGGGGAGAATGAGTGACCCGTTTTGCCATCGGGCTTTTGATTCCACCCCATAGTTTTTACCCAGTATGGTGGTGTAGCCTACATACAGGAAGGAAAGGGGGGTTTATTCCAGTATGATACAACAGATCCGTTTTCATGTGTCTTTCAGAGCAAAGAACGACCGCACAAGGGCAGGTGTATTATCTACATACGCAGACAGGTGTCAGTACATGGCACGACCCAAGAGTACCTAGGGAGTTTAGTAGTGCAAATTCACAGGACCTGGGACCATTGCCCACGGGCTGGGAAATGAGAACAACGGCAACAGGCAGGGTGTATTTTGTGGATCACGTCAACAGAACAACGCAATTTACAGATCCAAGACTTTCATCGCAAGTTATTAACCAAATAGTTACAAAGTAAGTATAATCTTGGTTTTGAAATTTGGACTCCTGATTCTGTCATAAAGATTTCATGACAGAATTCGAAGTGTAGTTGTTGATCCTTTGCAAGAAATGGTAACAACAGTTTTAGTGGGCTGAGAGAACTCACCTCTATGGAATGAGAAAACAAATACAGTACGTAAAGCTCGAAGGACCATTGTACACTGGACAATGACTGCAATTTGTACGACCCCGTTAGGATACAAGATAATGACCTTCATCAATGATCCTATTGATTATCGCACACTCTTAAACCAACATAGACAAAATTACCCAATGCAACATCAGGCACTAGTGGAAAAAAGACGAGATTTTGTCAGTTGGAGAAGGAATTAGAAAATTCTCTTCAACATATGGAGACTCAAATATTTTTTCATACTGAATACATGAGCTAGTGACTACTTATGTTCACGATGGAATTTCTGAAGAAATCAAAAATCCATACTCCTTGGAATTTCTTTGTGTTGCCACAGGAGATGGCATCTGACTTGTACAATTCATTTGTAACAATAAACATTTTGCTCACACTTGCATGCCAGCGACATCAAAAGATTTACGCTCTTTTTCAGAATTAATGAAGACTCCAGTCCAGCCCCGAAATACAAGAGGGATTTAGTTCAAAAAATGAAAAATTTACGGGCAGATTTACAAACATTACAGCCTCAAGCTGGGCATTGTAGAGTAGAAGTTTCTAGGGAAGAAATTTTTGAGGTAAGTTGAAACCAATCTTGTGTAGTTCAGTGGTTTGATTTTATCCAGAAGCATTGGCTGCAGATTGTGAATTTTGCTTCAGTTTGTCCTTAAAGTGTGTATGTGGTAACTTTAATGGAGATGGAACACGCTGTGACAAGGAATCAACCTCAATCAGAGTCAGAATACGAATCTGCCGCCAGCCCAGATAAAAACTGCCAAGACTGCTCAGATGAAAAACTGTCAACACACAGTTCATATCCTTTGTATGTATTCAAGCATTGGTTTTCATGAATCTCTACAGAATCAAGTCAGTATTAATTCACATGCAGCATGTCCCTACTCAATACCAATGAAAACTACCCTTGGTTGTTTTTTTCGATCTGAAATTCTGATCTGTTAGTTGTGAAATGATGAAAATGTACGCCGACTGCCTTGCAAAAGCTTCTCATGAATGCTGTCAGCCTCTGCTGTATCTCTTCAAATCCAGTGGAAAAGACACCTCACCCTAGGTTAAAAACCATTATGCATAGACCAGGCTCTGTGACTCCACAATGATCGTTGTCGGGAGTCGCAGCGTAATCCCACAGTGTCATATCTCAGACTGCCCGGAAGCTGTAGTCACAAAGTCTCATCATGCTAAAAGTAGCTTGTGCAGTTAATAAATGGCTTGCCAGGGGACAAGGGGATCACAGGGGCTGCATTATAGGAATCCAATTAAAAATAGAATCAGAAAGGCCGCCACGGAGTCAGGAGGAGACCAGATGACAAGGCAGAGGGTGAGGCTTCACCATGTTCCTCAGACTACGAAGAGATTTGACCCCTTGACCTTCAGGCTTGCAAGATTAGGAAGAATATTGTAATTGGTACTCTAATAAGATTTTTGATTAGTTGGAAGGGGGATGAGACAAGTAGACTGTCCAGCTCACTTTTCAGTCATTTTGTTTTTAAAAGCAGTGATTTTTGCTCATAAAATCTATTTTTTGCAAATAGTTGACAATTTGTTGGATGATCTGTATTGTCTTTTGAAGAAGTAAAAAGCCGTCCAATCACGATAAACGGAAGTAGGGAGTGAAAGCACATTTTGTGCAAGGTGAATTTTGCTTCAAGGAATGCTGCACTATTGTATCCTGGCATTACTTCAAAAAAAAATTGATCAGTTTTTGAAAAAAAATTGAAATCTGCAATGTCCCTACTTACCATATTTAAGTGACAACACTTTTAAGAAGTAGATTCCCCCCCCCCCAAAAAAAAACTGCATTTAGTCAGTGTTTCATCAAACAAAGGTTAAAGTTTTGTCCCAATACAGTAGCATTCCCAGAAAGTATAGCCACCCTAGTAATTTCCTGTATTAAAGACAATGAACAGGCAGAAAAGAAATTTGATAAGCCAGCCTGGGAATTGTCTTCTGATCCATCAGTGGATCCTATGTAAATATGCAGATGTTAGACTAGTCTGCAAGATGCCTTTAATTTCAACCTAATGATATTAGTAGAGTCCCATGGAAAGTGTACTGCAGGGAAATTGCAGGTAATGGATCCGTATCAAATTACAAAGCTTGCTTCCTTCAGGTTCCACAAGGATTGTCCTCTGCATTGTTCGTAGTGTTCTGGATACATGATTTCTGAGATGCTTACCAAAGCACGTTCTTCATATTTTAAAAATTTTCCGATTGTCACCACCATACAAAACATTCCATGAAATCTCATAGGAATAACACAAGGCTTTTTGTGCAATGTTAACACTTTGAGTGCCGTAATTTTTCCCATCAAAATGTGAGTGCTAAATTTTACAAATTTTTATGAATTTTTCTGTAATTTTGTTGATAATTTTGGACCAAATGGTCATAAAATTTCATTTGCTACAGTTTCTTATCAAAATTTTGGCAAAAATTTGAAAAAAGTTTACTGGGGTACATTTTGTAAAGGCGACAATAATTGACTTTGGCGCTCAAAGGGTTAAGTTAATAATGACCCTGAGCTGAAGTAATTTGGAGGCACAGAATGTTGAGTTTTCAATGTAACCATGCTGGATACGTGTTGAGGTTTGCAGTCTGGGAGTAGCTGTAAGGTACTAAGCATACATTCGAAGCAGACACCAGAAATTACATTGCCATGCTCGTCAGCATGTATTCAAGGCTTATACCAGAAATATGCCAAGGCGTGCAGTTTGGTAGATTAGCCATCAGCTAATTAGCGCATGTTTCATGTAGACACCGGAAATAATGTTGCCTAGGACCTTTATCATCTATTTCCAACGCATACTGGGAATATGGCAAGATGTGTAGTTTGGCAGATCAGCCATGAGCACCACAGTCAATTTTTGTCGCCTTTATGAAATATAACCCCAGTCAAATTTTTTCAGATTTTTGCCAAAATGTTGATGAAAAACTGCAGCCAATGAAATGTGATGTCCGTTTGGTCCAAAATTATCAAACAATTACAGAAAAATTTACAAAAACTGGTAAAATGTTGCACTAAAATTTTGGTGGGAAACATTACAGCACTCAAAGGGTTAAAGAGAATATGTTACCTATGCACATAATGAATTATACTGCCTCATTCTCTATCACATTTATCTTGCGCCATCTTCTTCACTGCCTCATTCTCTATCACATTTATCTTGCACCATCTTCTTCACCTGTTGTATCTGTAAGCAGGGCTAAGGATTTACTTTGTCAACTGCTATATGTTTCAATGTGCGGAATATTTTCAGTGACTGTAAGATAACATGAAATAGGGAAAAATTATGCCGGAGGAATGTTTTACTGTAAATGTTTGAAACCTTGACTAGCCCTTTCAGTGTGTAATTGTTCTGAAGTGGCTTGTTAAACTTCCTTGGCAAAGGAATTTTGAAATATTTTGTCTCTCCAGTGACAATTTAATCCTGGTTCTCCCAAGGTTATATTTATTTCTATGGTTTGCCTATGGAGCCTGGTAGAATGAGGATTAACCTGTTCACCCCCCACCCCACCCCCCATTTTCCCTGTAAATAAGTCCACACTCACCATTGTTAACAATGGGTTTGAGTCAAACCATGGTTATGAAAGGGTTGAACAGTCTTCTGAACACCCTACCACACACAAAACTATACTCTGCTTTTGCACACTGTACATCTCAAATGAACAACCCATGGACAATCTTTCTACTCTGAGAAAAAAAACATTTCGAATGACACTGCTATAAAAATTAGTCAGTACACCATAACTCTGTACTGCAGGCATTACTGTGAGTTATCGCAGCCTTACCTACTAAATGGTGATGACAGTGGTAATGATTGCGTAGAAACTTTTGGTTTGTGTAAATGTCACTTTTGACTCTCATAACAAGGTCAGGTATGCCTTTCAAATGGAAATAGACCCCTGCGTTTCGGTTCACAAACACATGCAACTTACACTTCATAAACAATACACTTTTAGGTGTTTGGAAAGTGGGAAGATTTTAGGAGTCATGTTTTACGAGCTCAACCACCATTCTCCGGTACTTCTCAAAAAAGCTAGCAAATGGAACAAAAACTTATGTATCAGGAAAGGCAACTTGATGTGGACTTTTGTATGACCATTAATGTAATTGTAATCACAAAAGCAATGTATTACAGCCAGTTCTGTTACATATTTCATTTTTCAAGAAGTTTGAAACTTCATCCAAAATGGAAAGTGACAAGACATTGATAGTTTGATAGAGTGAAGGTTTATGAATATGCACGTATTATATATCGTAAATCATTGTTATTTCCAGCTGCTCGTCAGCATTTTGCCGTCAAGCATTACCAGGAAATTACGTGGAATGATGCTTCCTCTAGGAGAACTAATTAACCCATAATATTTCCATTTTGTGATTTTGCCGACTAATTTTGACTTGCAACCCGTTCCTTCTCAAGTAGTTTGAGGCAACCTCGTTTTTAACCTTTGACCCGGCATCACAGACTACCCCAAGTCGTCATGCAAATGAGGTCGTCTATACTCCTGAAGCCAGACAGTCTGCATGTGATCCATTACCCAATGCTTACCTGTCTTCAGCTGCCCGATTCAATCATCATTTTAACCACTAATTGCTCCTTGCCCAGATTGGCAATGGCGACATGACCTTATAACCGAAGTACTGTCTAAATCTGCATGTGATAAAACTTTAACAGATAAATACAGGGACATTTTTGTGTGCATTTTCAAATAAATTTCAGCTGCTGTATAGCTGTTAAGAAAGCCACATTGTCGTTGAACACCAATTCCATTTTTCCAGTGGTCATTATGCTTTTAAATTAATTCAACCCTTCTACAGTAACTGTAAATTCTCTGTATGTTTGTCTACCAAATACTGTTTAAGCCTGTTACCCCTATTTACCAATGTAGAGGTCCAAATCAGTGAAGGCAATAGTATTGGACCCAAGTATGATGGTGAAATGGTTAAAATGATGGGATTGGTGCAAACTTGTTAAAGAAATTAAGATGAAACATCATTGACAATGACAAGTATATCAGCAGAGATCAAAATGCGTTTGTAGTTGTGAAAATAATTACTCATCGAAAATGTCACTTTTTTGTTCAATTCCAGGAATCATATAGGCAAATAATGAAGATGAGGCCCAAGGATCTACGGAAACGACTCATGATAAAGTTCCGGAGCGAGGAAGGGTTGGACTATGGTGGCATTGCCAGGGAATGGCTTTATCTACTGTCACATGAAATGTTAAATCCTTACTATGGACTTTTTCAATACTCAAGAGATGATATCTATACTTTACAAATCAACCCTGACTCAGGAATCAACCCTGTGAGTATCCCATCAGCCTTATCCACACTATGGCACTGAGATAAAACAACACTTGTTATTGGCTGGTTCTGCTAAATATATTGTAGATTGCAGAGTATGGACCTCTGAGAAAGAATGTTTCATACAAAACCCATGATGGTAGATCTTTTAGAGGAATTGTGTCTGTGGCACTCTTTGTGGACAGTGCACACAACTTCTTTCATAAATCTGCAAAGTGTATTAATTTTAAGCATTATGTATGCAAATACAGATACAATATCTTGTAAACTACATAGAGCTTTGCTAAATGCAGAGAAAGAGAGAATAATATATTTTGAATCATGAATTAATATTTGTGCTAGAAGGTATGAAGTGTTTGGGATCTGTACCAGCCCTTTGAATGTGTCTGTTTTGTTGTCTTCTTTATCTGAGGTGAACGCATACAAAATTTGTCATTATTAATACACAATAAAACCACAAATAGGACAAGACTTCTAGAACTTCAGCAAATATTTTTCAAAACCACGGTATATAAACTTCTCACTAGCTATAAAAAAACCAGGATTGAATCAGTAAGATCAAAGTAAATGTGGAAAAGAAAGGGCTAGTGGATTTCCTGTTGTTTGGTAATGGTGTTTACCACCGTAGTGGTGTGCGCAACATTGATTTGTATCGTGAAAGTATTGTATAAGCTCAATCAGGCTTTTCTGTAAGCTCTTCCAATTGTATTCAAAACACAAATTGGACTGAGTCTTGTTGTGACAAATTTTGTGTGGAAGTTGAAATGGCTGACACGGCTTTACCTGTAATGCGTGAAACTGCGTTTGTCATGGCAACACAATGGCAGCCCGGGTGGGAGAAGTCGCCATTTAATGGTTGGTTGGGCACTATTACAGGGCTGTGATTATTTGGTTATTTCTGCCCTATCTGCCTTAGTGATGACAGATAGTGAAAGGTGAATTCACAAGAAAGGCCCAGCCATTTACTGTGGGTTGTTAGGAGTTTTGTGGCGACACACAAGGTCATAAGGTCAGAGTGAGGTTGTCAGTTGACTTCTGAAATGCTTTGCGTTGGAAGCTACTGATCCACAGAGATTGTCCAGTAGATGGTCATTTAAACATCTTACAAAAACAATAACAGATCCCCTGGTTAGGTTTTTAGAAAGTGAAAAACGATATATTACATTTTGGTGTGTGGTTGATTTAATAGAAAAGGTTGTAATTAGAATGTCCGTTTTGTGTCTAGAGATTTCATTCATTCTTGCACATTCTAATACCTGGTACTCCTCAACATTTCATCATTTTAGAGTAACAATCGAGGTAGATGGCTAGATTTGAAATGGTCGCATACCATTATCAAGAATAATGTCAGCAGATTTTGTATAAGCACATGCTTTTGAATGCACGTCAGAGTCATTGAGCCCAACTAATTTGAATCAGAATTTTTACGTCTTTCACATGTAAGAGATGGTAGATGAGTTCATCACTATGTCGCCACAGCCTGTACATATAAATATACACAAAACAAATGGATTGTAATTTGAGTTATTTGATTTCTACTCCCATTTGGAGCAGAGCAAGAGGTGAAATACCGATAGGTATGAATCACATTGACTTGAAGTATCTTGAAATACAGATGTAGGGTTGGCAGGACTCTGTTTACCGATTTCAGAATCAGGAAAGAAAGTCCCACTACGGTTCTGTGAAACTCCACCCATGCTGCAGTAATTTTGTTTTCAAATAAAAATTTTCTGTCACATGAAAGTTCGTAGGGCAGATACTACTGTGTATCAACACTGAGAAAAAACATGTATCTCAGGAAATGGAAGCTGAACATAACTTAAGGGCTTCATATCAATCACCAAGACGGCTGTATAAACTGGTGTACATGTGTGACAGCTAGGATAATTCCCTGTCTGGTCAACTGAAAAATATATATAGACAGAGGTGTCATTTAATGTTTGGTCTTAAATCTATTTTACTTTCAATGCTCCTTTTATTGTACAGCTCAAAAATACAATATCCCCCCTGGTGAGTGGTGTATAGAAACAGGATGTCAGTTAGACCGAGTTAGGAACTAACCATTATGTCTTGAGAGGGGTGTTATAAGGCAAAGAATAGGCAAAGTTTTATTAATCCTTTTCCTGTCAGGTTTATCTGTCTCTATCAGGTCATGTTGATTAAAGCCAGTAAAATAACATTTCCTGTATGAAATGTTTTAATTGACAGTTCACCATTGAAAGATCCTTAAAAATATATATATAAACATGATGTTCACCGACTTGTCGTACTAGGGCATACATAAACATGGTGCTTTTCATCGACTTGACTGGAGAGATTTCGTCACAACAGCATTAGTCATAATGTTGAATAGAATGCCTTTATGTTTAATGTTCTTGAATGTCTTGACTCTCAGAGGGGTAAATTCTTCATGTTTTGACACCGTGATCTCTTTCTACCTAAATTTGTCACTTTACTGTTTAGTAATGTAAAATACATTATTATCGTCTTTGTAACAGCAAACAAACTGAATTTTTTTTTCTGCAAAGTTTGATTTTTGTGTTCATGTTTGACTACTGTGCAGTTGTTACCATTGCTTAGATGTTACAGTTCAAAATTGTCGCTAGCTGCTGTATGCATGACATACTATGTTTATCGAATACAGCATTGCAAATGGAATTATCTTTGACAGTTTATGGTTTGCTGTCTCTTTGAGAAAGTTACCAACAAATCAGGAAATTTTGCCAATTTTGAAATTAATTGAACTAATTCTTACAATTAAAGGAAAACTAGTTCTCTTTTCCATGATAATTAAAATTGTTTGTTCTGTAGTAATGGACTAATAATTGACTTGTCTCAATTCAATGTAGGATTGATGGACTTTCGGAAATCAATTTACTTTTAATCATTAAATCTAGAACATCATGTCATAACTGTATGCTGTTTGGTCAGGCTTTGTATTTGAACCAAGTATTTCTCAATCTCATGCGATAATATGCACCTTGAACTTCAACCCATACTTTACGTTCATTTATCAAAATTTTTTATTACAGAAACGAATAACCTCAATTTTTAGCCATATCAGAAATTCAAAATGGCTGCCATTCAGTGCATGAACCCTTGAGGAAAAAAAATTGAAATTTTTTAATTTCACAATAACATGTCCTGCAAAAGCCATATTTTTTTCAACAATTTTCACAATGAGTCAAGGCAAGCTGCAGACTAGCAGATAATAGCGTTGATTTCGATTTCAGGTTTGTTACTTAATATAGCCGCGACATCAGATAATGCTGCCTAAAATTCAGACAAATTTTGTTGTTGGATGCGTGGCTGTTATTGCAGCTTGTAGTCTGAGCTATAAATTCATATGAATAAGTGTGACTTTTAGTAGCCATTGTAACACTAGCAGGTTCAATTTTCGTCATTTATGCAGAAAATGCAGATAAATATTTATTTATGCATAATAATGAGAGAAAAAAATGACGTCATCTGTGATCGGCACTATTGTAGGATTTTGAATGTCTGAATATCCGTTCCCAAGGCACACTCTGCTTTTTGAATTATAGCACCAGTCAATATTGCAGCATGTACAGAGAGAATAGCAAGTCTGAACACTGGCGGTAATATTTCACAAGCCACGCTTGGATTACGTCAACACATGTTTAATAATTGATCATAATTATTATTTTATGATGTCTAAAACAGAACATTGTTAGCCAAGTAGAACGTAAAATTCTTTCAAGTGTTGTTTCAGCAGCTGTGGAGCATTTTTTCGACATGAAAGATTGGTGTACCTTTTACTTTCACCATACTTTTGAAATGTAGCTGACTGTGTTTTGTAGATCTGTGCCCTGGCTCAAGTAACTACTTAAATGTTCAGTTCGTTTCAATCGTCAATTTAATCCCGTATCCAGTGAAGCTTGAACTAATTACTTAAAAAAGGATTTTGAAAAAAACTGATATGTAAAGCAGGTTTTAGATACTAAAAAGAACAATACAAAATTTTTTCATTTGTGCATATAAAGTGTCATAAAATAGGTAGTTTTATATAGAAAGCAAAAAGTTCCTTTGTGGTGTAAAATTAATGACATTATTGTGTAGAGTACACATGATTGTACAGCTCATAGTTGATATAATGCAGTCAGGCATTGTGAGAATGGATATGGTAATATCATAACATCTTGAGTTGCAAGAGAAAGTACCCCAGATATTTGCTTCTCTGAAGTTTTAATATTTCAAAAAATATTAATTTTTTTTAGGTTTTGCTTTCCAGTCATTTTGCTTTACTATCAAATTCTTCTTAACATTTACGGTAAAATATCAAAGACACACTGAGATCACATTTTTTGACCTTTCAGTCAGAAAACAAATTTTGCAGGACTTTTATTAATTAATTAGTTAATGAAGCTTGTAGATGAGGACTAGAAAAAAATTAGTAATGAATTTTCTGAACATCTATTTTTAGGGTGAATTGAATTCCTGCAAGTATGAAGTATGCACAGTATGTGACTGGGCCTTGACTGTCACAGACATCTGTGAGACCGATATTTAAATTTAGTACCAATACTAAACTATCATGCCAGGGTGTCGCAGCATATGACTTTCTAGTGCAAAAACAACGTGCCAACCCACTGTCAGTGTATTTATAGGAGCTAATTAACTGCAAAATTCTGAATTCAAACATTACACAGATAGCAGTGTGTTTAAACCTCATGGCCTCCTGTATAATACAGAACGTGACTTAATGTGATATGAAATTTAATTGCCGGCCTTTTGTCCCCATTTTGTTTTTAAAAAGGGGGAATGTTGTTGTACAAGATTAATGTGAAAGTTTAACTGCTGGTTAGGGACTGTGTATCAATGCCGTCTGGCAGATTGTCTGTCCACAGGGATGTCCTTTGGTTGATTGGAGACACAGTCTCATAACTGGCGACGTCAGAATTGTTGAATTTTGTGGTTAAGGTGAGACAGTGAGACTGGCATATCAGACGATACCACAGGTGTGTACCAAGGTCGCCCTAGATTTTCTAAGGGGGAAGCTACTTGGCTAAATAAGCCCATGATCTACTCTCACTGTGAAAATATGTGGTGGCCTTATTTTCACACCTATCGTCTAGGTTGTGACCTTCAATACGTGCCGTACCTTCAAGGAAGCCACATAGTCTCCACTGAATTGGCCTAATACGAAGCCTAACATGATGGGGATAAAAATTTTAGATCCATTTTAAATGCAAGTTTTTTGGTGACAAATGCTGGAATAGATAAAATGTCAGAGAACAGTGTTTCATAAATAACAAATAGACAAAGTGAGGTCACATTTGTTGGTTTTTTGTTGTTCCTTTTCCATAATTCATAATTTGTCATTTCTAAGGAAGGAAAGATCGATCATGTCTATGTCCTCTCTATATTGGAAACGTGTTTAGAGTGTGGAATTTATATGACGTCATAAATGGATCAGTTCCCCCAAACAGATTTTAAAAATGCATGTTAGTGTGGTGATTCGTTCATAATTTGACTGGAATTAATTTGAAATTAAAGCTCTGAGGCTTGAAATTTTATCCATCAGTGTTTTCAAAGTCACAGTTTTTGTCCATACATTTCTGTGTTTCTAAAAGTTTGTACAGTTCGCTTTGAACTGTTTTCACAAAAATGTTTCAGATTCAGGTTTGATGTATTTGGATTTATTTGCATTTCAAATAGTTTCATTGAGCATATGTAGCAATTTATAGGAAAGTACACTAATGTGAAACTTTGAAAGTTGAGTTCTAATTATGTGATAAATTTCCTGGATCTTTGACACATTTGCATGTTTTATTGCTAGCATTTAAAGCTGAATCAATACTGAATTTGAAAACAAATGTTTTATTGGGGTGATGAGTAATGTTAAAAGATGTGATGGGAATTTTATAGGAACTCGTGCCATATAGATGAATACATGGATACATAATGCATTAGCAAATAAATGGCAGAAGTCAGTTACTAATTCTCTCTCTCTCTCTCTCTCTCTCTCTCTCTCTCTCTCTCTCTCTCTCTGGCAGGATCATTTGTCGTATTTTCATTTTGTGGGTCGTATCATGGGAATGGCAGTGTTTCATGGCCATTACATCGATGGCGGTTTCACCATGCCGTTCTACAAGCAGCTACTTGGGAAACCAGTCAGCTTAGATGACATAGAAGACGTTGATCCGGAACACTACCAGAGTCTTGTGTGGATGCTGTAAGTTCAAACGGCAGTGCAGTGTTGTTACGTTTTGTAAACATCTCATTTTAAATGCCAGAGGCCAGTATTTTCTCCATGGCATTATGCACAGAAATGATGTATTCAAGAAAAATCTGAATGTGTTCAACATAGACCTCACAGAGTCTGACATTTCATTACTGTTTCTGATTTTGAACAGATGTGATCTGAACGTTTTGTGTCAGGCTAATTTGCTGTATTCGAGGAAATCCGAAGGAAGTGGGACGTACGACTGTACTGCTTGATACATCAACAATTTTCAAATGCGTCCAAACTCCCCAGCTCACATTACAATAGTGCCAGTGATGAACGTTTGATCTTTTAGAACTTAAAATTCATTGGGCCTTTGAATAGCAAATTTCTGGGAAAATCTTATAGGTTTTAATCAATTTTGTGCCGTAGTCAAATATTAACCATTGTATTGAAATATAGTACCTTGCTGAGTATGTTATATAAGACAATTATAATATTACTGCGAACGTCAAAATGAACCGGAGATCAACTTTGATAAGCCCCTATCAATTTCCCTCGCAATCTTCCAATATCCCTAGGAAAACACCGAGGTACTTTGGTTAGTGTTGCTGATAAACAGCCAATAAACATACAAGGCGCCTGCTGTGTTACTGCCATTCGATCTCCCTTCTATTTCTGGCTCCCTTTCCGGAAGAAACCATTTTGAAGCCCAAAGTGGTTGACAAGAAATGAAATAAAGCATGCGATTTTAAGACCTTTAATTGTAATATTAATTTCAAACTCGATTTTTCACAGAACTTGTTTTGCATTGTTACGTGCGTTGATCCTGTTATCGTGAAGTATTTCCCATATGCAGTCATGTCACATGACATACTTTACCCAAACTTGAATAGTAAATTCCATGAGCTTGCAAAGTAAACAAATGTCAGTGTAAGAGCACATGGATAGGCAATAGCAATGTTTCAAGTACAAGTTGAATTCCACGGTAAAATTAGAAACATTCACTCGGAACGACTGAGATACAGCCAGTTGGTATATCTAGTGACAGACAATGTCGTTGTACTGAGTGAGGCCCTGATTTGACTCTCGGCCGGCCGGTGAACTTATACTCGTGGAAATGCCCAGTTCTCCAGTATTTCATTATGACATCGTTCACAGTGCTGAGCATGCAATGCATTTCTGTGGCGATACTGGTTTGGGAAACGCCTGTCAACCATTTTTCTATGATGGTCTTTCTTGCCCAAAAATCCATTGTAAGGCAAATTGACGTCGACAGAGACAAAAATATTCTCACGATTTTATGAACTGGCATACACTGATTACATCTGGGTCTCTCTATACTGGACCTAATGCAGTGCACATACTGATCGACAACCATAGATAAGACAGCAAAACTCAGCCAAAATTTCAGAGATTAACTGACACTGTGTTTTATATCGCTGTTTTAAATCAAACTGATTACACAATCTCTGGATACAGAAATGGCATTTTGGTGAAATTTCAGCATCAAAAAAATCCTAAAACTTGACATGAGGACGTCATGTGCCGATCAACAGCATAGTTCACGTGTGAACTGGCATTTATTGACTCATGCCATGGACTACATAGAGAGTAGAGAAACTGTCGATGATTGACTGCACGGAAAAGCAGTCTGCATCTTGTGAAAACAACAACATAGCAGTGAAAATTGTAATAGTCACCAGTAAAACTCTTCACAGATGAAAGGATAATTGCTTCAAACTAAGAAACTTCATGTCCAGAGAATGAAAACTAACATCGTGGTCCGTGAATGAAAATAAACAATGGCGGACGTTACTGTGTAATGAACTATACTATTTAGGTGACGGGGTGGGCAGGGTCAAAGGATCAAGAAAGTACTGGAAAATCATGTCATTTTCCTAACGATTCTGTCTCAGGAACTCCAGCGTCCCATTGTTTTGTGGTATATAACATGTGTGCCATGAGCTTCGTTGAATACACTGATATCAAACAGCCATAGCTGTAAACTGGCGCAAAATGGTTTGATCCATGCAGAAGCTTGCATAGGGAGATCGAATGGAGATAGCACAGCAGGCACAGTGTATGTTTACTGACCAAAGTACCTCGGTGTTTTCAAAGGGGTATTGGAAGATTGCGAGGGAAATTGATAGGGGCTTATCAAAGTTGGTCTCCGGTTCATTTTGACGTTCGCAATAAAACTGAGCACTGGTACTGTGTCAGCCTCGTTGACGAGGAGATCATTCATCATGCTTTAAGTGCCCAGAATTTGTTTGTATGCACTTGAGAGCTAGCATAGCAGTATTTCCTGGTGCTCAGAATATGAGTTGGCAAAGTTTGCCCGGAGTAAGAAAATCCAGAGCTTATTACATGAATTGCTAAGTAATGTTGCTGCAGGTTGTCTGGTCAGGTAGAGGAAGTCAACGAATCACAGACCTCGGGGATGTAACCTTGTTATATACTCTTACAAACTGTAGCTATTCAGTTACGGCAAATCTCCAGGCTGGTTTAGATCACATTGAAAACGTACAGGCTTTGCTATGCTAGGGTTAGCATAATAAGACTTTCACCCTATGAGCACCAAAGTCAATTTTTGTCGCCCTTATAAAATCTACCTCAGTCAATTTTTGTTAGATTTTTAGCAACATTTTGATGAAAAACTGGCTGATGAAATATTGAGTTCATTTGGTCCAAAATTATCAGAAAATTCACAGTGAAGTTCATAAAAATTGGTAAAATGTTGCACTATAATTTTGGTGGGAAAAAATACAGCGCTCAAAGGGTTAAGTGGTAACCTATCCATGAAACATTCTGTGAATTGTGGGAAGGCAGTATATCAAGGATACAAAGCATATATGGGAACAGTATTTGTACTGAGTCTACACACTTTGACAAAACTTGCATATAATTTGAAGATATAGAAAATTCCAGAGCAGGATTTTCATCTACCATCAAATATCAATTCGTGAAATTTAGATAAAATTTGCATGTAAAGTTCTGCTGTTGTGAAATAGCTTTCAGTAGTGTCTGAAAGGCAATCTCTCTGACATTCACGCCTGTCTGAGCTGACCTTCTCACTGTAGGGTCATCACAGGTTTGAATCTTCAGCTTCAGTGACCAGTGATCATTTTGACATGATTGTCCCTAGAGCAAGGTTATCTAGCAATCAACATATTGGTTAATGTGGGGCAAGGCTGCTTACAAATGCCTGTCTCCTGTCATGGACAGACCCAGTTTCGCCTGTCACATGAATTCACGCTTTTTCACCTGTCATATAAACAGAAGAATCGTGCTAATCATTACCCTTTGTTGTTTCATGTTTCAGTGAAAACGATATTACGGGTTTTATAGAGAACACATTTTCAGTGGAACACAGTGCCTTTGGTCAGATAACATCGTATGAATTAAAACCTAACGGCAAAGATATTCCGGTGAATGAAGACAACAAGAAAGAATATGTCAAGTGAGTTAAACCAAGCATTTCTTGAATCTTTGTATTCAGATGATGTGTATCCAGTGCTACCATTGATTGCAGTATACAGGGTTTGCAAAGCTGAGCTGTTTGGTTGGGTCGATCTCCATGACATCAAAGATACATATTCGCAGCCTTATCAACCAGTCGTCTCTTTCAAACCCTCCACACCAACCTCTTCAAATTCCATTCTCTTCAAATTCCGTCATCATCCCTGTTCAGCTTAAGTAGAATTTAAAAATATCAGTAAAGTGTGCATGAAGTCTGATGGCATTTCAAGTGGTAACTGTTGCAGACACCAAGTCTGTTATTTCGAAACGTTACCTTTTAAGGTTTATTCCAAGCTGTTGTTGTTTTTTCATGACAATCCTAACTCACCATGGAAAGGAACCAGTCTATTCTCATTCTTTTAAAACCTTCATAAGCATGAATATCGTCCTTCGCAAACCTCAAGTCAAGTCTGTTCACTGTATTGATTCCATTGTTTCTTGGACTGCATTTACAATGGGGATGTAGTACCATGTCCTGTGTAAGTGAGAGGTCAAGAAGAGGCCAACAGGGCAGACTTTTTAATGTTGCGGAAATTAGACATAAAAAGTGAAAGCTGATGTAATTTTGTAAACAATTTGACATTTTTTACCCACAGGGCATGTTTGATAGATGCCCGTCTGTTTATTAAAAATAGCTTTACATATGTTCAAGAAGGTAACTGTTATTTTGCCAATGACGAGCAAAGTTTGTGGTTGAACGTTTGGTTGTAATCATTGAAAAGCTAACATCAAGGCATGCAGCTATGTAAAATGTCAAACCAGTGGTGGCAAAAAAATTTCCAAGACAATCCATACTGTTGACTGTAGTTGATACAAAAGTTAAACCGCAAAGGCTGCCAGTACCACTGTGTCCTAGGGTCACTGTCCAGTATGGACTAGTGAACAGCCTATCAGGAATGCTTTCGCAGACAAGTGCCAGACACCACAAGGAAAGAAAATATCAGATCTTGAAATTTCCGTAATGTTTGAAGAGATTGTGCTGTACTCGGCGGCCTTATCACCAAGGTTCAATGACCTGGTGGGGTGTTTACATTGATGAATAGATGTTTTCAGAATTTTGCCTTTTACCCTTAGAGAAAAATAATAGCAATAATTACGTCATAAAAAGAGTAATATGTCTTATGTGGGTGTAACCTGTCATCCTGGGTGTTGATGATTCCATAAATCAAAATGTATTTGATAATGTAGAGATGTAAACAGTAGGATTATCTTACAAACAGTGCAGTCCCTTTGAGGCTGGTTTAACTACAGTTACTAGCAGTCACTGGAATCATTTGTCAAAGATTTATTGTCAACACATTCCTGGTCTTCTGAACTGAATTTCCAATATAAAGTAAAGACCAATTCCCCGAAAAAAAATTCTCTGACATATTCTCCCAAAAAAGGGCAATTTTGTACATCTGTTAATGCAAGATAAATATTTTAAATAATTTCCTTTATTATTCAGACACATTCATGTTGCAAGCCTGATCAATATTGAGATTTCAGTGAATGGACCATTTTCATGACCCCTGGATGACCTTACATCATAGCATTTTCATTGGTCTGATCCATCATATTGACTGTACACTTTGTAACAGCCAGCATTGATCATTGAGTCTGATATTAAACTGCAATGAGTTGTCACACACACTTAAATGAAAAATTGTGCATTTTCCCCATCTAAAAATATGGAATTTTGAATTCCACATAGAATAAAAATACTAGTACGTAAGATCATAAAGGGTTTGCTATTTCAAGCAGTACCTGACCACAAATTTACCGAAACAACTCTCACATGGTTTCATCATCACCCAGTCATAACATCATGATATCAGCAGTGATAACTGGCTGGGTCATCGATCCGTCAAATGCAACCTTCCTGTTGGCGTGGACACTTAACACGATTCTGTCTTATCTTTTCTCATTACCAGATTATATGTACAGTGGCGATTCATGAGAGGCATAGAAGCTCAATTTCAAGCACTCAAGAAAGGTTTTGAAGAACTTATACCTCCCCATCTCCTTAGGCCATTTGATGAGAGAGAGTTAGAGGTCTGTGTCCTCTCTGCTAAAAGTTTATAAGTCAACGATGTTCGCTGAATGTTGTGTCTAATGTTACTCATAAATATTCAGGAGCAGACAGTGTCATAGCGTGTGTACAATTCTATCACTTTCATACATGAGTAAAGGTCTGTGAGGACTGGAGGAATGCCCACCCTGTTGTTGTAAACGTCACATTTGATTTCTGGGATGTTCTGTCATATTTCCTTGCATGTTGGTACACGGAACATAACAGCTGCATTCTGCCAACGTGGTTGAATAACAATTTCCGGTGTGCCCTCTGATTTCTGAATTCTTTGAGTCAATTTAGGAATTTCTCGACATTTCCTCGAGTCAAAACTACACCGTGTTACCATGTTAAATTGAAAATAATCCAGTGTAAGAGTCAGCAACTAAACCCTTAGGTCAGAAGTGAATCAAATCAACCCAGAGAGCATACTGATAATTTCTCCTTACAAGAGAATAATACACATGGGGCAAGCAATGAAGGATAAAAGTCACTTCTCTGTGTCCATTTGAACTTGAACTAGGCATTGTGAAATCTTTTTGATTTTGCTACTTTCTTTACATATCTGTGCTGTATCTGTACTCTAACTGGGTAGAGTTACCTCTCTTGGTTTGTGGCCGGCAAAATTTCACCTCCGTGGGAATAGTCACCTAATGCGTTGCCTATGTTTTTACCCACACAGTTGATGATAAGTGGCTTGGGTAAAATAGACATCGACGACTGGAAGAGCAACACCAGGCTCAAACACTGCACGCCGGACAGTAACATCACCAAGTGGTTTTGGAGAGCCGTGGAGTCCTTTGATGAGGAAAGGAGGGCCAGACTCTTACAGTTTGTGACTGGCACATCCAAAGTACCTTTGCAGGGTTTCAAAGCACTTCAAGGTGAGATTGACAATCATTCCCGTCAGAAACTTGATAGATGTGAACCAGATGTCACCAAAAAGAGACATAAAAATGAAAATTATTACTACTTGAATAATAAGGAGGCTAATCAGTTGTAATTTAGTTGACTCCTAAGCTAGCTGTGTAACTTGACCCGTGCACCACCATGGTTTGGCCCAAACCCATTATTATCAAAAGTGAGTGCGGACCTGTTCTCAAGGAATTATGGGTAAACAGGTGTACTTGCCTCTGAGCTGATTCTTCTTGTTTTGAACACCAAAAATGATGGTGACATGTGTAATGTTGACAAATGTGTACATGATTTGAACTTTACAATAAACATCATACAGAGAACATATGTTGTCTGCGTGCCTAGAGAATTTTTTTTTTGTAACAAACAAGTGATACTTTGTTACAAGTGGTGTATCAACAAAGCAATATGGATGTGTTGACACTGTTTTTGAAAACACAATGTATTATGTCATTGCATGATGTTATTCTCCTTGCTGCAGGATCTACCGGTGCTGCTGGGCCTAGGTTATTTACAATTCATCAAATAGATGGTCCAACCAATGCTCTTCCAAAGGCCCACACTTGGTAAGTATAACATCAGCATCGACTTGGCTACAGATGACAGGCTGGGGTGACATTGACGACACCTCTCTAATAAAGACACCTGTCTATTAAGAACAGAGTTGCAGGCCAAATGCTTCTACTCGCGGAGGATTTTCCCTGCGTATTAAAGATATCCATCTGTTAATGGCACCTTTTTATATAGCCAAAGGCATTCTTAATGGACAATGTAGCTGTCCATTTTATGAGATAGTAATTCTTTCATTATGAGTTTTAACTCTTTGATTGTATGAAGTTGTAAAACACTTGCATTAAATTACCATCTTCTCCATCAAAACAACTGTCAATGTGTAGAGTGGTGTCGAGTGGGAATTTCAAGTATTTACAAGTAGAAGTCACATTCTAATCTCGTATGCGTCCTCAGAAGAATTTAAGCGTCAGTTTGGACCCTGCACCCCAGTCATTCATTCAGAAGTAGAGTGATAGAAAACTATCGCTGTTTATTATCAGAGAAAACTATTAAATTGTTATTTGTTGTGGAAGTTTTGTTGCACCCTGTGTAATTCATTGCCTACCTAACTTTTACCTAGGTCACCTATTGTCTTCTATTACTTGCTGGGTCAGTGCAGGAAGATTAAAGGTACACTGTCACCTGTTCCAATTTTGCCACAGTTACCATGGAAAGAGAAAATCTAACCAATCACAGATTTTAAGCAGGTGACAGCGCCCTCACATGAGCATTTTGAATACCAAGGAACGCCCCTTTGATCATATATGGGCATATTTACATAACAGGTGACTGTATACCTTTAAACATCTTCTTTCTATTGATTTTGAGACATTTATATGATTTTCTGTGTTCCTTACATTCCAGTTTCAACAGAATCGACATTCCACCTTACGAGAACTACGAAAAGTTCTACGAGAAACTTGTATGTGCAGTTGAAGAGACCTGCGGCTTTACAGTGGAGTGAACATGCTCCCAACAAACAGAGACTGTCTCATTATTGGACAGAAGAAACTCCAAACAACCAGACAACAGATGTACTGTTCCAGTGACTATAGAAAAGGTGACATAAAGGCACGGATGCCACAGAGCAGTGATGGAAATCAGTCTCCTCAGATTCTTCACAGTGGCTCTTGGATGATTGCAGAAAGTTTTACCGGAATGGCTTGCAAGACAGCCCACTGGAGCAGAACTAAGGACATGTACATAGCAGATTTTTAACATTAATTTTTAAAAAAGAAATGATATTGCCTACTAACCATATGTATGAAAGACTGATATTCTTATTTATTTATAATGGCAAGTGAGACCAGGGTGAGTCAACATACCTGTTTATATCTGAACTTTTGAATTTTTTGGACTGCTCATTTCAAGTCTGCGTTGAACTTTGAACTTTGAACTTTTTGGACTGCTCACTTCAAGTCTGCATTTTCCTTTAGCGTGTCTCACTTTGACTGCCTTAGCTGTGCATGGTGCACCATATCGAGCCACAGATGCCTGGACTTTCCAAGGTTTGAAAATGGGGATTTTCGCAGAGACTTTGAAAAAAAGCATTTCTGGATTTTTTTTATTTCCCTGTCATCGTGGCAACTGACTGAAGGTCAATACGAAGCAACTTTTGCTGAAAGGATTTTTTAAAAGACAACGAAAATCTGTGAGATGGTACTTTGATTAAAAAAATGGTCACAGGTCTATGAACATGCATAATCAGTGATGTGATTGCAAATTGAAGATGTCCCAAACAAGGAATAAAGCGATGGCTCTGAAAGAATATATTATTACTCACAGTCTGGCCTTTGCCTTGACTGCACTGGCAAACTTGTTGCAGGAGTTTCTGTCTTGTACAGTCAGTGTACAAAATCTTTTGATGTGAACTTCAAAAGCAAGAGTTTTGGGAAGTGCAAACTTTTGCTCCATTGGAAAACAAGTTTTAGTGTTTGAAATAAGCGATTTCTTATAACAATTGCAGCTTGCATTCAAGGCATCTTGTCCCGTCTTAATGCAGCCGACAAAACCTTGTTGAATTTCAGCCACTGAAATAGTCATTAACCCACTCCCTTGTTCTCTTCCTTTTCAAAAGTTTCAAAGAAAATTTCCGCAAATTGTTGTATGAATGAATCAAGTGAATATTTTAGCATCTTTTTGTACCACAGGGATTGAAATATTAAGACCAAGGTACAATGTGTTTTGAGATCCCTACAGTGTTGGGATTGTAAAATTTTAGGGTCTGCAAGAAAGATCTAGTTTTCTCAGGAGTTTCATTTGTTTACAATGCAACAGATGCCATCACTCGGAGAAAATAACATTACAGAAATTTAGTGTTATAAGTAACAGATCTGGAGTTCCATGTGAAAAGTCAAATTTGCCCACTACAGAAAGTATTGACTGTAGCAAGTTGTCCGTCATTACAAGTTGGAATGATGAACACACAGGCTCTACTTAATGGTTAGATTTTTTCTGAAAAACGAAACTGCTTTTGGTTTTTTCAGTGCAGTTGTGAAAATATTGATATTATTATGCAAGTGATTGCTGATATCACACACTTTAGGATGATCCAGGCCGGAAGCGTGCTTACCCTGTTCACCCTGAATTCCCTCTAACAGATCCCCTCTTATCATTGAAAACAATAGGTTTGGGTCAAACCATTGTGGTGAAAGGGTCAGTGAAGAAGAAAACTGCAAAAGAAACATTTTGTGCAAATCTAAGAAAAGTCAGCCTTTACTCAGTTTAGAAAATGCACCATTGTCAATTCCATGATGTTGAACCACCAGAAAGTGTCTACCATGAGTCCAAATAAATGGGTTTTCATGTCCAAAACTCATAGCCATTGTACAAACGACATGAATGACCTTCCACTTTTTTCAAGCACCTCCATGTAGCGGATGTCCAAGAAGTAATCCCAAATCTTTGAACATATTAAAAAATATAATCTGCATAGACATCATCATACCCACAGAAGAGTAGAATTTCTTACAGTTAGTATTTTACCCTTCCCAACACTATCTCTGTCCATACAAGTCAAACCAAACCACTTTAAGTGAAGGGGTAATATGAAAGCTAGGTAGTAGTTGGGAAAGGTTTGATTAAAAATTGATCAAAATGTGGTTTTTGCTTTGTTGTCTCCCATTGTTTGTAGACTCTCTTATGATATGATATCCGAAGTTCCACAGAGTCCATTGTATGCAAAGAATCTGACCCCATGCAGTCAGCATAGTCCTCCTTGAAAATGCCGCACAGTTGTACTTCCCAGATGAATGTCGGTCAGGGTTGGGGTTTTTTCAAATCAGCCAATTATGAACAAGGTTACATCATTGTGATTCTTAAGCTCAAATTTGATTGGCTGATGTGAAATTTCAAAAGTTTTTCGGGTTAAGCTAGAAATTATTTTGGTGTAGGTGCGAATTGCTGTACAGACAATTTTTTTAATTTGCGTAAAAATTGTGATTTATATAGACAAATTTTAAAGTTGTATGTAAGCATGCGACATCAAGTCTTATGTCTGTCTTTTTGTTTTTTCTCTGATATTTTTTGTTTTACTTGCTTTTAAAAGAATGTAATATCAACTGTTTAGAGATTCCAGCATTATTTGCTTTATATGTATGACAAAAGATAATAAAATGTCCATTTTGTACATACTTCAACCTAAAAATTGTCTGAGTGTTCCTTGCCAGAAGTGCTGTTCTTGCTCGGAGAATGCTGTTCCCTGTGCAGGGGCACTTTTCATGGGTTAACATTGTTTATACATACATCGGACGCCCAAAGCATAATGAACAAGTTTTTGTGTGCCATACGGTAGATATTTGCAAATAATGAAGGCAAAGACTGATAGTGCATCTGTAGCACAATTTCACAGCTTTAGTCCAGGAGAGATACTCAAAACATTCCACCCTGCATGGTTGTTTGTCAAAAAATGAATATCCATGGATTAGCAGTGCTCTGGTTTTCTCAGCAACACTGCCCATGGAAGGGCACTGAACACACATTTTTTTCACACCTTAGTTGTCAAAAGTGGCTGGACAAATCTGGGCAAAGCTTGACGTTGTAATGGTATATGTTGCTACCATTTTGATACTTTTGCCAGAATGCTGCAACCAGCCTGTAGTCAGTTGTCATAAAGTACAGTGAACCCTGTCTAAACTGGAAACCTGTCTAAACTGAACCCTATTCCTAGTCCCATTCCAATATAATTCTATGTAAAAAAGACCTCTATAAACCAGACACCATGACCTTTCCAAACCAAACGATTTTCTCAGTCCCTGAACAGTTCTGTTTAGACAGGTTTTACTGTAAATAGTGTTCTTTTAGTCAGTAAGGATACAAGTAAAATGATAAGAAATCTTTGACAATCATAGTGAAACGCCAAACACGGCAATTTGACTAGTTCATTACCACCTGAGGGATATTGCCGATGATTTCTCGCCTTTTCTTACATCCTCATTGTCACAAATACAGGTACCTACACTCATTACATGGCTGATTGGAAAAATAGCTGATTAATTGAATAGCGAGATATGTTATAGAAATAACGGACGACTCGCTGACAAGCCTCGCCCATTAATTTTTAGCTCACATTTGGTTATACCAATGTGAGTTTATCGTATAAGCTGAAGTCGATGGCGTCTGTATGTATGTATGTATGTACGTACAGTATGTCCGTCAACATAAAAAACACGCAAACCGCTGCACGTTTTGGCTTGGTATTTGGTGTGTGGATGCATCCTGGGCTATAGATGGGATTTTGGTCAAATGAAGTCTGCATTGCCAAAATTATGCAAATGAGCTTACAAAATGTGAAAATGGTCAAGAATTAATATCTCGAGAACCGCTGTTTTGATTGCTTTGAAAATTTGTATGCAAGTACCTCAGGTGAACCTTATACAGATTTATGAATATTGTGAAGATATCCTTCATTTTGTATTTTTGCTGAATTTTTTGGTGATTTTTCTCATTTTCAGTAAAAATTCTTCTCCTCTGAAACCGCCAGCCCAATCGCTCTCAAATTTGGGTTGGATCTTTGCGAGGGTGTTACTCTTGTAATTTGTTAAAATTATGACAAAATTGGGAAAATTACTATTTTGGAGCAATTTTGTCATTTTTGGTCAAAAAATCTTAAACACTATTTTGTTTTTAAAACCCCTGGACCGACAGCTTTTATATTTGGTACACAGACGTACAGAGATGACAATAGTTAGATATGTGGAAATTGTCCTGAAATATACAAATTTGTATTTTTAAGACAATATTGTCATTTTTGGTCAAGAAAACTTGTTCTCAAAATTACTTGTTTGATAGCTTTGTAATTTGGTATAAAGTCCCGAGGGATGTTATTAGATAAATTTTCTGCTCAAAGTGTTGGGAAACCCCCAAATTTGTATATTTTAGGTAATTTTCTCTGTTTGTGACCTTAGATGACCTACACCAACCCAGGATATGTTGTGAGAGAGTTTCGAAGGCTGTGAACATAATTTTGTCATATTTAGTATCAATTTGTAGGAAAATTTGATCCAGAAAACAAAGCTGAGGTGAATTTTTTCATTGCGGACCAATTTTTGCAACTTTTCTATGTAAGACATACAAGAACTGCTGAGAAATTTGGATCGAAGATAATTCCAGATGTTGTAATCACCACCCACAGTGGAAGGCATTTCACTATCTGTAACTAACTTAAGTGCTGTTTACATTAGAATGATAACACTCATCGCATTAATTAAAAACTCCTCCAAGGTTGTAAATATATTTCCTGTCGTCTGGCGTTATGTAATACCAAGGGGTGGAACATTTGATATTCAGGAGGGGGTAGGGTCTAGAAGATTGATGAGGTAGCATTACTTTTTTACCAGCTCCCTTGTACATTTTTTTACCCACTCTCACCTTTTCTTTTTATCAAACCTTCTCTGTATATTTTTTGTTGTTGACATTTGCTTATGTATTTAGGATCTGCTTGTCCCATTGCTATAGAAGTTGATATGCATGTTCCTAAAGATGACCTCCAGTACCTAAGTTGGAGACCTTATTTGCTTTTGTCATTCTTGTTTTTCCTGGTTTAAATATTTCTCGAATGGACCAATTCAAACCGAATGTGAGCACACTGTCCTTGACGGTATTTTTGGCTTTACTCTCGCCTTTGCCCATAAATAAATGTTAATGGTCAGCGCAGAGTCTGTTATTTCCATTATATTATCAACGAATCCCGAAAAACCATCAAAATTTACGAAAATTTCCCGTGCGAACGACAACTGGGCCCCAGAACCTGTCAGTGAGTAGTGCGTGCGCTGCAAAAATTTTGCAAATCCGGAGATTTTTTTGAAAAAAAAAGTCTAAACTTGGCCCACAAATGCTCCATTTTATTTTGTGGTTGATTATGATCTTTGTACAAATCACAATCTTTGTTTTAGCCTTAAAGTTACTATGTTTACGATATTATTCATTTTCACATGAAAACAAACCATTACTGTGTATTTGTGGGCAGTCACATGGTTCAGCTCGACCAATTAAAATGCAGTGGACAGGGCATGGTAATATAATACTTATATAACACAGTATAGCAGGGAATAACTGTTGCTGAATTGATTGAATGTAAAGATTGACAAATAATTGGACATTGTCAGTAGCCAGTACAATTTGGTGTACATTTGAATGATATGATAACTACTGTGAAACAATGTTGTTTGAGGTAAAAAAAAATTGAAATTTGATGAAACTAAATTCAGACTTTATTATTACCATACCAATGGTATATTACAAGGGATAAAATGAACTTCATGGAGTCCATATTCATTAGTTCAAGTATTATGGTGAACTAATTTTAGTACAAATTGTGTGTTTTGAAGAAAATCAGAACTTAATAAACTTATTGGGAAAAAAGTATGGTAGCATATGACCAAAAGTCTGGTTATGTAGGCCTTAAATGAATTCAGAATGCTTTAACTATTGAGCAGTGTAAGCTAAAACAGGTGAATTGATTTTAGCTGTTATAATAACGTTAGGTTACGGAATCTATGTTCATGGGCATGCTTAATCCCTGGAATTTAAGTTTTCTCTGTAAATCTGAAGGTGAAAGTAATTGTCTTGGTACATGATATTGTTTTGCATTGTAAATAAATGGATGCCTTCAAAGCAGCGTACACCATGATGTGAATTTTTTCAGTCAAGTTATAAAGAAAGATTCTTTTGTACAGATAACTCTAATATGACACTACTTCATAGCAATAATATAGTGGTGAACAAGAAAAGCAAATGAATTCACCTGTCATAATTTTATATAAGAGCATCAAATTTAGTCAAGTATTTGCATTCTTGCATTAGCAACCATCATTTACTCTTTATCTTATATGCAGATGCTCACCCTGACAGATTGCAATAGCTCCCACCTCACATTTCATGCGACAATAAAAACAAAAGAATTTATCATATTTGAACGTTAGGTGGCAGCACACTGCAGTCACAGCTGCAAGGATCAATATTCAGATCATGATTACTACTGAAAGCAATTGAACTCTTTTGATTTTTTTTTTGCATTCTATTCACCATCATGTTGACATGCTTTTCTGCTAATGGAGGGGCTCTCAGCTATCAGGGGTTGTTCTTATGAGTTGAATTTAACTTTTCAAAAAAATTCCAAAGTTTCATGGAAGAGAAGATCAGGAAATGAGCAGGGGGAGTAAGGGATAACAAAGATGACTCACATGTGGTAGTCTAGAATTGTAAAGCTTTTTAACACTAAATTTTCATCAGTATGAACAAACAAAATTTGCCTACAATTGTTTTGTATTTAATATTTTTTAATTGGGTTCTCTTAAAAGTATACAGCAAATTTTATCCATCGTAAGACAAACTATCTTCTGACCACATATTAGGGGCAACATCAAAAGTTCAACATAATAAATCTAACTTAATTGCTTAAGTTTGGCCTCAGACCCCCCCCACCCCCCTTCTAACTTAACTGACCTAAAATTGAAAAACATTGCGGACTCATACCCTGTACTAATTCTTTCAAACGACGTACCAATGTACCGTTGAATTAAATAAAAATTGAAAACCATTATAAAGTAACAAAAATACGGGTGACTGGATCGGTTTTAGCGTACAAAAAAACAGCCTTGAAATCGTAAAATTTGCCAAAATTACGTTAAAAACGTTAAATCGTTTTTGACTGCACAGAAATTAATTTGGCCAAAAACCCCCCACCCCCAAACTTAAGCAATTAAGTTTTTTTTCAAACATCGATCTTTTGACGTCACCCCTTACATGGTACCTACTCAAAGATTTTACAGGTCATTTTACAGGTCATGGATGATGGTCTCAAGTTCATGTGCATCCTGGCACTCAGTTTTATGAAGCTTACAACATTCAAAAACTGTTTCCAATCTATGATGGGGTTATTTTTCAGTTCTCTCTCTAATGAAATAAATAAGTTCCTGTTCTAAATTTTTTATTTATCCCTTTATTTTCTAGCTTATCTTTTACTAAACTCCATTTATTCCTAATTCTAGCCTTACACGTTACTTTGAATGCTTCTCAGGCTACTGTGGTGCAATGTGGTATGGGTCAAGGTTAAGCTTCTCACAAAGGAAAAACAGAACATGCATGTACATGTAAATGGATGCCTTCAAAGCAGCGTACACCATGATATGACTTTTTTCAGTCAAGTTAAATAAAGATTCTTTTGTACACATATCTCTAATATGACACTACTTCATAGCAATAATATAGTGGTGAACAAGAAAAGCAAATGAATTCACCTGTCATAATTTTATATAAGAGCATCAAATTTAGTCAAGTATTTGCATTCTTGCATTAGCACCAATAATTTACTCTTTATCTTAGATCAGATGCTCACCCTGACAGATTGCAATAGCTCCTACCTCACATTTCATGCGACAATAAAAACAAAAGAATTTATCATATTTGAACGTTAGGTGGCAGCACACTGCAGTCACAGCTGCAAGGATCAATATTCAGATCATGATTACTACTGAAAGCAATTGAACTCTTTTGATTTTTTTTTTTGCATTCTATTCACCATCATGTTGATATGCTTTTAATGGAGGGACTCATGTACTTTAATATTGGACACAAGGCGCCATAGGCCCAAACTGTGTCCAATATCACCGCAATGTCCTTGGTCAGCGTCTGTAAATTTTTTACATTCAAAGCTTCTTCTTCAAGACTTCTAGGATACACTAGTACATAGCTTGTGTTTAGTAGAAACAAACCTTTAAGAACACCTGCATTTTGGTTATCTTTGCTTCTATATAACCATGTTTCTCATGTATTTTTTAAGCACATGGTGTCCACTTCAGTCTAATACTTTGATTTGAAAGGGACTTCTATTAAAGAAAAGATATCAATCATCTTAAGTTCCAATAAACAAACAAATTGAAGGTATTTTACAAGAATAATTCTCTCTCTTCAAATCCTCTGTGGAACTTTATACCGGTATATGATAAGAGGCATGATGTCCCTACAGACAATCAGTTTATTGCCTTTCTGTCAGTTACTTCGGGTAGAACTCTGTGTGGAAAATCTTCATAAGGAATAGCAAGGCCAAAAAAAGTTTTATCCTCATGCATGGCAATCTAGACTAGTTGCATTTGCTTTTTTAATTTGTAAATTGGTAAAACTTTGGCAGTACATTACCCAAGGCACAAATATTGTATTGTAGTATATGAAACATCACAACATGCATATACTGTACAGTTCTTAAAGTAGCTTCTCATGGACATATATTCCGACTCACAAACTTTTACAATATTCTTTTCGCTTACAACTTTTGTGGGCTCATTTTGAAGTTTATGAAGTAAATAAAGTTTTTATTGGCTTAGTTTTGTGAAAATCAGGAATTTTGCTTTCTCCAGTAGGGATCAAACAGGCGTGATGGCCATTTTGAATTTCATATATCAGTAAATATTGGAGAATTTGTTTCTCTAGTAACAGAATTTGCACTGTGACCTCCAACTTGTATTCTTAATTTTTAAAACTTTGCTTGAGAAAAGTTTGAGCAAAAGTTTCACTCTTTCATTTTGACATGTGAACTTAAAGGGATACAGCCATCTGAACTGCGCTCAAAGGTCATATGGGACCCATATGACCAATGTAAACACTGTATCCAAGGTACGATGGTGATTGATGAGAGTTAATCTACATCCTATAATTTAAATGTTGCAGCTATGATGATGAGGTGTATCTAGATATCGCGCATGAAATACATAGTTTGTAAACAAGAAACTCGCACAGGTGCAGTTCCGTCGACTTTTTCCTTTAACCATCATACAGCAAACTCATCATGTTGCTGTGTGTTAGAATCACAACAGCAGGTAAACATTCCTGTTTTTGTTCTTATATGAATAATATCAATAATTGGATGTTATGAGAAAAAAATCCAACAAAATAAAAACATAGGGCCAAAGTCCCTGAAGCTACTATAGACATGGATACAAAATTAAGTATTTCCTGACTGTATGAAATTATCTCACTTAGGTCATCCTAGGGACTTGTAAACCAAATATTAAAGCTGTCTGACCAGCAGTTTTGAAAGAACAAGCAACTCAACAGTTGACAGAGCTCTGCTGTGTTATGTAGAGAAGAACCTTTTGTGACACATGTATTGATGAAGAAGGTGGGTATCTTTCATTAACATTGTAAGTGAGTTCTGTTGAATAAGTTGAGACTGTACATACTCAGAGAAAGCACACTGAAGAGACAAAGTTTGAAACTTAAGAAGTTCAAGGTCATCAAAAGCATTATAAGGAATCATGTAACTTTCATTGCACTGTTTACACAGATTGCATAATTGCTATAAATTACACATGAGGAATCTTACAGCCCAGCTTTACCATAAAAACCCTATCACTTTGACCACTCTTTTAATTGACCACTCTATTTTTTTCCTCAAAAAGTAATTTTATTTTTTCTTACCAAGTCAACCATAAACGGAAATTAGAACTTTCTCTATCTCTATCTCTATTGACTATTTTGTGCAATATCTTTTAGATAACATACAGGGCACAATAAATGACGGTTCAGAATATGTCAAAGTTGGGATTCAGGAAAGTTGCCTTTACATGTTTTAATCCTCCAAGATGGTAAGCATTTCACTATGAACTGTCAAAAAAAGTTGAACTTTCTGATAATTCTACACTAAAATTATTTTGGCTTTGATGATTTCCTAATTAATTCAATTATTTAAAATCATATTAATTATTTTTTCTGGGTGAATTGATAGGGTTTATACAGTACAAGAATTACATACAATGTAAGTCAAATTGTGACCAAAAATGACAAAAAAATTCCTTAAAAATACACATTTGCATATTTCATCACAATTTGAACAAATCTAAGTTGGGTTACCCCTAGGGACCTGTATACCAAATAACAAAGCTGTCTGACCAGCGGTTATGAAGAAGAAGATTTTTACAAAAAACACCTTTTTTGGCATTAATTTGCCTATTTTCAACAATATCAAAAAATTAAAAAAAACGGTTTCTCAAAATCATATTTTTCATCTACACAACAAATATCAAATCAGTAAGTACAGCGGTTCTCAAGATATGTGAGTGGACGGACGCCTCACAAACGGACATACATACATACATACATACATACATACATACATACATACAGACTGACGACGAAAGCCGGACGGATACTCATCCCAATAGCTTCTATAGACTATAGTCTATAGTAGCTAAAAACTGTGTTATGATATCATTTTTTCGAAGATACCAAAGGTGAGAAACAGCTCGTAATTATATTTTGGCATAACATACAATTTGTAGTACAAGTAAACAGCGCCATCTATGGCCGACCTGAAATTTTCTTCTCTAGGTTGTGCAGCGATAAAAAAATCTAGCCTGTACTGGTATGTGGCCAGGAGGTAGCAGACTAAGAGCAATGGTCTGTGAATGCAATACCCTAAATGTTGCCCCTGCCATCTATTTTGAGTTTATTACCCGTAACAAGAAAAATGGGCAGTCAATAAAATATACCTCTTACACAGACAGCTAAAGGGATGAAGCAAATGAAAAAAGTGTCATATGGTAACATTTTGACTGTACAAGAACAGAACATTTTGCAAATCAGCTCTGCTCCAACCTGCAAACCAGGCATGATGGAAAACCTTTGTTTTCAGTAAAATCAACTGCTATATGACACTCATTAAATTTGCATTATTTAAGTTTATGGTTGTTTTTTCATAAATTGCTAAACATTTTGCTGAAGACATTAACTCTAGTTTTTGTAAAGACATTGGAAAGACCATTTCTGACCTTTTCTCAAGACTGACAATTCCCTTGTGGGCCAGCTTTTAGCAAATGAAGTGATGGTCACATATGGCATCAGATGCACAACTGCACTGCTTTCAATTAATTTTACAGATCTATACAGAGTGAAGCTGGTGACACATTTTATTATGAAAACAGATATGATTAAATTGCCTCAGTGAAGCCGCCACTCAATTATCAGATTTAGTTGAATATTACCCATTCAATATAAAACTTGACAGAAAACAAAACAGAATAATTCAAATCTATGTCAGCTTTTTGAAATAAAAAAGTTCTTTGGTGATTTGAGCTCAAACATTATCTGGAAAATGATTTATGAAAACTGAACAAGTCATACATTGACCACATGAGGTTAAAACTGTTTGACATTTCATCAAAATTTGACAGAAATAGGATTAAGTGAAGTAGTGATTAAACACCTGAAAGTATGAAGGCCATCTGAATATCTCTTTGTTGTTTTTGTTTGAAAAGCAATATTATGGGAGTGAAAAAAATTGGCAATATCATGACAATTTCATCTATCAAGGGAACCAGGGACCAAAATATCAAAGCTATTTGTACAATCAAGAGATGTTATTTCAAAATATGATTGTAAATCCAACCATGCTTGCAATTCTTAAGCAACCTGGAAAATAATTTCAGAATTATTCACCTGATAGAAACAGCCTCACATAATATTGCAGATTTGTCAGCGATTTCTCACTGATCTTTATAGGAGCATACAAACTAAATATCAAAACATCTGACATTGATATGAATTTTCAGGGCCAATGTGTAGCAGCTGGGAAGGTTGTAAATGATTGGCTATTTTGGCTATCACTGTTGTCAATGATATTCAGCCAAGCTACAACCTTCTGAGATGCTACACATCAGCAAACTTTTTCTACCAGAGCCTGTGTTGTTTTTTCTATCTGATTACAGGTCTTTTCTAAAATCAGTACTTTTGTTGTTTTTTTTTTTCCAGTGAAAGATTAAATGAGTAGTCAGCTTTTGTGCTGTATGTCTGGGATACTTAAAACATTTTATGTGTATTTAATACTAAGATGTGTGCAATGTACATGCATCTGTAACCAGTGATGTGAAATCTCATGTACAGGTATCTAACAATCTGGTAAAAAAAATAAATTGTGCTGTTGCAATAACATGCTTTTCAAAAATAGGGTAGGTAGGTTGGCGGAGATTTTTTTTCCAAAATATTTTTAAGTATGCATTTTTCAAGGGTTCAGGATGATCAAACACTGGCCGCAACATTTCCAGAAAAATGTATCATACATATAAAAGGAATGAAAACATAAAAGGCATCCTTATTCAAGCAAAAATCAAATGCCAGGTAATGAATGTGTGATTTTTTTCTTTATTTTTTTACTTCTATGTTTACGTAGCTGTAAAAACACAGCACAATTTGTTTTTTCCTGGGCCTCAACAACTTTGGTCTAACAAATGGTCAACTATCAACAGAAGATGGGTTGTACATCGCTTTATTTGATTCACTTTTTATACAAAAGACCAGGAGTACAAGAATTACAAGAAGAGTCGGAGTGATGATGAGGAGGGTGTGCGGTTGTTGAATATCAATATCATCACAGATAACAAAAAATTGGAAAATATAAGCTCTTTTTGGTATTTATATATAAAACCAAATATGAGCTAAAAATAATTATAATTCATTGTTCTAAGGTAATGATGTCCCACACTCATTGCAAGCTTATTGAGATTACACTACACAAACACGTGTCAGCCCATTGTGAACATTAAGAAAACACACATTTTGTTCTTGACAGTAACAGTACCCATTTTGTGATATCTTTTATCCTGTTCACCCCTATTCCCAGTGAATCAGTCCAGAATCACCATTGATAACAATGGTGTTGGACTAAACCATGGTGTTTGGAAAGGTTCAACAGGGTATTGAATCCCAAGTATAAATACTTGACCTTGTACAATTACAAAGAGCTCCTCAACTGTCCAGGGAAAATGCCACATGCATCTGGAGAAGTTTTCAACATGAATGTGAAACCTGTCATTGGCACTCCTCAAAACTGAGCTAGGGAAACATGGAGGAGTTTGAATACTGAAGAATATACAGCCCTGAGCATTACTGCACTTCCTGCTTCTCATGAGATCCCTAGAATTGGCTTTCAGAGTGTGTTGGGTTTTTTTATCAGAAATGGTAAAGTTCAGTTTTGACAGTTGTTGGATTCTCAGCTTTGTCCTCTCCATACATAAATTGTAAGATAAAATACTGACTCTTCATATTAAGATATGTTTCAATTATGTTTATGTATGTTTCAAAAATTGGAAAAGGAGAAGACACAGTAAGAGTACCAAAAACAACCGCCTTATTTTTATTTATTCATCTAGTTTGACAATCAGATACAGTAATGCCCATTCTTTCTATCTTATCATTGTTTATAATTATCATAAATAAATTCAAGGAATTACATTAAAATAATCAATATGGAAATTCACTTTGGTAAAATTCAAAATACAAATCAACTCTATGAAAATGTAAAAAATAATATTGAGATTGCTTCACAATACATTTTCGACAAGCAGAAATTATATTAATTAGATGTTATTTATGTTAATAAATGCAAAAAACAATTGAGAATACAATGTTTCATGGTGGGTAAATTGCTGTACCTCAAACCAAATTCCATGACTAAAAGCTGTGTCTTTTGGTGCAAGACGTTTTACCACAGAATGTTCAATCAATTGGTACTTAACAGCCAGAAAAAGTACTCGATCGACATCATTGAATTTACAAGACATGAAATCTTTACCAATGTGGACATGACTTTGAAAATAGAACAATGTACGAGGCGAGAACATAAAGTGAAAAGTCAGAGCAAAGAGTGATGATGCTAAAAAACTTAACAGCTATTGGTTCTATGATACAAAGGATAGTTTACACACAGAAAAATATAAATATACAGGGAAAAATACACAATTTCTTACATTTTATGAATGATAAATTTAAAACTTGACTGAATAAATGTGAAATGAAAGCAGAAATGTGTATTCCTATGTCTGCAGTGTAGCAATAACACATTCTCCACTATTCCTGAAAAAGCAAGCTTTTCCCATTTTCCCAATTTTTTCCACTCTATTTCATGGAAAATTTTCATCTTTTGTTGCTTTTTTTGATATAGCAGTTTACACCCTGTAAAATGATGCAATCATACAATGCAATAGTTAAGCAGTTTCACCGACTCTATAGTGTTGAGTTGTTTCCACATGTAAATTAGCTCATGCTCAAATTGGTAACAGTCACATGGCCCAGTGTTGGTTGATACAGCGTATTTACAGCACTGGTTCGGCTTAGAGTTGCTACGCTAGCAACAAAGGTGACAACGCAAGTAAAATCTATATGATTGATGTCCTAAACGGTACGCATTTGACACATTGAAAATTATCAGACATTTTATAGCAACTTAAATGTTGAATAGCCGAGTGTTTCAAACATTTGACACAGAGACTGAATAAGCTCTGCTACTGGGAACTGTGTTGCCAACGCGCTGAGGTAATCTGATGCTGAATCTGAGGCTAGGGGCATCAGAATGAAATTGCCATAACCTTTCAAAGTCATTCTGATTCTGTGGCCATCTTTTCTGATGAGTTTCCATTTTGGTGTCAGACGTTACAGATTGCTATTTATGGCAGGAAAATCATGCCATTGAAAGATAGGAATTTTCATATAGTAAAAATATTCCAAGTTACATTTATTTCAAATTGGACTTACCCTAAAAAATTCTAAAATTCTAAAATGATTAAAATGAATACAGAAATCCTGGATGTGATCAGGGTGACTAATATTCCTAACATAAATAATGCACTGTCTCTCAAAAATATGTAGCATTTCAAATCCAGAAAGGTCCTTCCGGGTAAGAAAAATGAATAGGTGTGAAGGAGATAATATTGCAAAGGTGAAAATATACACATAGTAATTACTAAAACAGGCTTCACAGAGTGCCGTTTATGGCAGGAAAACCATGCCATTGAAATCCAGAAGTTTCTATACAGTAAAAATTTTCCATGTTTCATGTATTTCACACAGGCCTACTCAAAGAAATTTCTAAAAAAAAATCATGACGATTAAAAGATTACATAATCCTGGATGTGATCAAGGTAACACATATTTCCAGCATAAATAATGTGCTACCTCTTGAAAACATGTAGCATTTAAACTCCAGAAAGGAGCTCTTGGGTAAAAAAATGAATAGGTGTGAAGATAATATTGCAAAGGTGAAAATATCATACAATAAAGTAAGTACTAAAACGTCTGCCAACTGGACAAACTGGATTCAGTCTATGTTAATATTTAACCTACATATGGTAGGTTTCATTTTCAATATAATATTTATCAAGTCATTGTGATTTGATTTTCCTGAGATTTTCTCAGTAAGGGATTGTATAGGGGATGATGATTTCAAAAATCTAGCACGATGAATTGTAGTAAAGAATCTTCAAGTTCTGCTATGCTTGTACATATTTAGGCATCAAGGTAATTGGTCAGAGACTGGATGACTGGAAACCAGTGTGTACAGTTATGCATTTGTAAGTAGAATGCGCCTCGGGGACAGATATTTTCTCTCAAACTTTCACAATTCTTTTCTGATCTATCACTTGTGGGGGGTCATTTTAAAGCTCTTGGTGTAAGAAAACTTTTCACTAGCTTAGCTTTTTGAAATTCAAAATTTTATTTTTCTCTGTAGAGTTAGCACAGGGATGGCAGCCATTTTGAATTTTAAATATCGGTAAATTTTGTGTTATTTGCACAGTGACCCCGATTTTTATTCTTGATTTTGAAAGAGAATGATTGAAAGAACGTTTAGGTCTTTCACTTTCGAGGTGCATACTACCTTAAAGTTGATGGTAACATTACTTATGAAAACTGGTACCTATGTTGATGGTCATAAAAATAATATGATTTAAAACTTCACTTTTGAAATTGTCTTTGTAAGTTATGAAAAGATAGCATACAAAATCATATCACAGATCAATAAATTGAAATCCTAGAATAAATATCAGTTTTCGGATAGTAAAACAGTCTTTTTTCTAATTTACTACATTCTTGGTATTTTGTTGATAAAATTAAGCAATAAAATCTCAGAGAGCCAGGCATTGATGGCAGTGTTTAGAGTCAACAAAGCTATACCAGGATTGAGAACATTTATGTGAAACTTGCTTTAGATTTTGTGACACTGATGAGATGTCCCTGGTTTTGCTGTGTTCTATTGTAGTTTCAATTTGAGAATTCAAGACACAGACTGAACATAGCTATACACATGCTAACGGTGGAATACCCAAGATGGTGAACTGCCTTTCATTGAAATAACGAGCATGTGAATTTACGAGTGCGAAAGAGAAAAACAAAGGTAAAGAAAAAAGATGAAGGTACATAGAGGGAGATGCTCTTGTGGTACACGATCTTCTTTTTTTGAAACCAATGTTTTGATGATTTGATGATTATTTTTTATAAACAAGAAATAAAACGATGGCTTAACTTGAATTTAGTAAGGCCAATGTGTTCAAACAAGGAAATCTTTCAGCCTATGCCTGATGAGCTGATGAAATTGCACAGAAAGAGAGAGAGAGAGAGAGAGAGAGAGAGAGAGAGAGAGAGAGAGGGAGAGAGAGAGAGATGCCACTGTTGATCACACAGTCCCTGATGCAAATTGATAAAATCTGACTTGAAGTCAACTTTCAAAGAAATCAGTACCAATGTCTCAACACTTCCCGCATATGATTTCAAACTGAAATTGACATATTGGACCAGTTAATGAAAGACATCATTACAAACAGGTATGTCATTTTGATGTAATTTGCATCAAATTTGAAAATAACTTGTAGAAGCATTACCGGTACATCAATGGTATCAATGGTGAGGAAGATATTTCTCGGATCAAAGTAAACACCAGACTATGTGGAGATTTTCTGTGGAGTCTAATGGCCTTAGTTAATACAAACATTTATCCGATAAAGAGCACTAATCACACACTTTGAGTGATAACTATTCTCTACAAAACTAAAATGTGACAAACAAATGTGGAAGGCCATCTGGTGGCCATATTGGATTGTGCAGTATAACGAAATCATATACATTTGTGTCTTAGTACCTTATTCTGATGTCATATCAGGGTTGAGTGGATTTGCTCTGGTATGCGCAAGTACTTGCTTGCATATGTCACAAATCAAACTGTAACAGCAAACTGTTGTCCGTAATTGACTGTATCGCAAAGAAAAGCGATACACATACATACCGGTACATTATGACATATTGCCCTTGAGTCAAGTTTGAACAAAACTGATTCAGCCATGTTTGAACCAGGCTTTGGGACAAGTTAAAATCCAACAAAATGGCAGTCTGCAGGCCGCATTGGATTGTATCTCAAAACAAATTGATCTACCTATGTACACTGCCTATGTCCTTGTCCTCAATGTATTTAAACAAATCAGTTCACTCACTTCTTGACTCAAGTCTAAGAAAATCTGTTCAAACTATTTCTGTGTAATGTCCATGTTGAAAGGAAGAAATGACTCTGCACGTATGCCAAAGGCAGAATCTTATCCTCCTGTATGTCTGGATGAAATCCATTGTGGCCTATCGGGGAAATAACTTCAGACTGACCGACAAATAGACTGACAAACTTCAGAGGTCCCTTCAGACTTAGTTAAATGGTCTGCCAACTAAAATAAAAAATACCGTCAAGGACACTATGTGCTCACATTCGGTTTGAATTGGTCCATTCAAGAAATATTTAAACCAGAAAAACAAGAATGACAAAAGCAAATTAGGTCTCCAACTTAGGTACTGGAGGTCATCTTTAGGAACATGCATATCAACTTCTATAGCAATGGGAGAAGCAGATCCTAAATACATAAGCAAATGTCAACAACAAAAAACATAGAAGGCTTGATAAAAACAGAAAAGGCGGGAGTGGGCAAAAATGCACAAGGGATCTGGTAAAAAAGTAATGCTGCATCATCGATCTTCTAGACCCTACCCCCTCCTGAATATCAAATGTTCCACCCCTTGGTATTACATAAGACCAAATGACAGAAAGTACATTTACAACCTTGGAGATTTTTAATTAATGCCATGAGTGTTATCATTCTAATGTAAACAGCACTTAAGTTAGTTACAGATAGTGAAATGCCTTCCACTGTGGGCGGTGATTACAACATCTGTATTTTCCTTGATCCAAATTTCTCATCAGTTCTTGTATGTCTTACATAGAAAAGTTGCAAAAATTGGTCAAAAATGAAAAAAATCACCCCAGCTTTGTTTTCTGGATCAAATTTTCTTACAAATTGGTACCAAATATGACAAAATTATGTTCACAGCCTTCAAAATTGTCTCACAACATATCCTGGGTTGGTGTAGGTCATTTAAGGTCACAAACTGAGAAAAGTACCTAAAATATACAAATTTTGGGGTTTCCAAACACTTTGAGCAGAAAATTTATCTAATAACATCTTTCGGGACTTTGTACCAAATTACAAAGCTATAAAACAAGGGACTTTATACCAAATTACAAAGCTATCAAACAAGTAATTTTGCGATAAAGTTTTCTTGACCAAAAATGACAATATTGTTTTAAAAATACAATTTTTTATATTTCAGGACAATTTCCACATATCTAACTATTGTCATCTCTGTACGTCTGTGTACCAGATATGAAAGCTGTCTGTCCAGTGGTTTTAAAAAGGAAATACTGTCTAAGATTTTTTGACCAAAAATGAAAAATTGCACAAAAATAGTAATTTTCCCAATTTTGTCATAATTTCAACAAATTAGAAGAGTAACACCCTTGCAAAGAGACAACCCAAATTTGAGAGCGATTGGGCTGGCAGTTTCAGAGAAGAAGAATTTTTACTGAAAATGAGAAAAACCACAAAAAATTCAGCAAAAATACAAAATTAAGGATATCTGCACAATATTCATAAAACTGTATAAGGTTCACCTAAGGTACTTGCACACAAATTTTTAAAGCAATCAAAAAAGCGGTTCTTGAGTTATTAATTCTTAACCATTTTCCCATTTTGTAAGCTCATTTGCATAATTTTGGCAATGCAGACTTCATTTGAACTAAATCCCATCTATAGCCCAGGATGCATCAACACACCAAATACCAAGCTGAAACGTGCAGCGGTTTGCGTGTTTTTGATGTTGACGGACATACTGTACATACATACATACATAAATACATACATACACACATACATACAGACGCCATCGACTTCAGCCTATACGATAAACTCACATTGGTAAAACCAAATGTGAGCTAAAAAACAAGCATTTTGACAACTGTACTTTGCAAAGAAACTGATAATGTTAACCACAATGTCAACAAAGTCAACCGTTTTTACCTCCCGTAAAGAATAAGCAGGAGGTGAAAAAAATTAAAATTCATATTGTTAAAAAAGAAGTCAGCGTTAAAAGGCTTGAGCAACTAAATGGCCAAAACTATAAGAGTTTTAAATACATGGTAAATGGCTACACAGGTTTTGTAGTTGCAGATGATTCTGATGGTTTTGGAGCTACCTTCCTCGGCATTCCATAGAGGAAGATGGCAACCATGACAAGTAGCGATCCCAGACAGAACAGAAGACTTATGTTTTTGCCGAACAAATAAAAAGATCCGATGGATGAGAGAATAATTGAAATTGCAGTGGAGAACCCCTTGATGATGTTATCTGTATACTTGACCACCACTGACGTGTACAGTCCTCCAATGCTGCCAGCGGCTGAAACACAAACAAAGACAGGATTTAATACATCAAATGGGTTCCACAGCAGCAAACGGCTGAACGGGAGGTGAAAGTGTAGGGTGACCAGAGTTCCCACACCCCATCAGGTCTTATCCCTACATGATTGTCAAAGTAGTTACATAGAAATGGCTTTGGCATTCTGTAGTCTCTATAGTCAATAACTTCCACAATACAGTCCTTCAACCTAGCCTGACAGCTCCAAATTCAATCCACAGGGGTACACGCTGTTCAAGAGCTGCATACACACGATATTGGTCCTGCACCTTACGACTAGATTTTCTCATGGCTTGCTTATAAAATTGTAAACACAGGTAATCAATAATAGAATTACTATTTCAGTCAGATAGACACTGCTTCTGAGTTTAACACAGTAGTGATAATTCCTGGTTTGATAACAATAAAATGAGTGTGTGACACTGTGTCAATTGCTGTACTCCTGCTTCTTCCTGATGACTTCAATAGTTGGAGTTGGACTGAGTCTATTTCTTGGAATCCTAATAAAGTGATGTTTGCAAAACCACAGTGTAGTGAACTTTGGTCAGTGACTATGTTATTTGACATAATGCAGGGTATACTCTTGCAATGACATTCAACGTCATTGTATCAGTATAGTAATATGAAGTGGGATACACTACAGTGCTAGATGTTACCTAAAGCAAATGGTTTTAACAGCTGAGGAATCCTCTTACCCTAGCAATTAAACCCTTTAATGCCAGGTCTGTCACTGGCAAAATCACAGACAGTAAAAAGTGGTTTTGAGCGAAAGACTTTGTATTTTCACCAACTTGTTACAAGCGACCTAGCGGCCGATATAGCTCCACTTTGTTTTATAGAGAATAACTATTTTTGACACATGTTGATGAAGGAGGTGGAAATCTTTGCTAGCTTAATGCAGTGGCCAGAAAAAAGTGGCAAAAATAGCTGCAAAAAATACACAATTGAAGATTTCATCATACTTTGAATATATCACAACGGATCATCCCTAAGAACATGTCAACCAAAGCTTTCTGATGAGTAGTTTTTTTGAGAACAAAATTTTCTGACCAAAAATGGCAACAATTGCCCCCAAAAATAAAAATTGCAGATTTCATCATAATTTCAAAAGATCAAATTTACTTCATCTATAGAAACCTGTATACCAAATTTCAAAGCTGTTAGACCAGTACTTTTTGAGAAACACATTTTTGACCAAAAATGGAAACAAGCGACCTAGCGGCCGATATAGCTCCGCTGTGTTTATGTAGAGAATAACTATTTTTGACACATGTTGATGAAGAAGGGTGGAAATCTTTGATAGCTCGATGCAGTGGCCAGAAAAAAGTGGCTAAAATAAGCTGCAAAAATACGCAATTGAAGATTTCATCATACTTTGAATGTATCACATAGGATCATCCCAAAGAGCATGTCAACAAAGCTATCTGATGAGTAGTTTTTGAGAATAAATTTTTTGACCAAAAATGGCAACAATTGCCCCAAAAGTAAAAATTGCAGATTTCATCATAATTTCAAAAGATCAAATTTAGTTCATTAGTACTTTTTTGAAACGCATTTTTGACCAAAAATAGGAAGAATTGCCCCAAAAATTCAAAATTGCAGATTTCATCATTATTTCAATAAATATCATTAAGTTCATCTATGGAAACCTGATACCAAATTTCAAAGCTATCAGATGAGTAGTTTTGAATATACACATTTTTGACCAAAAATGGCAAAAATTGCCCCAAAAATACAAAATTACAGATTTCATCAGAAATTCAATATATATTACTTAGCTCATCTGTAGAAACCTGTATACCAATTTCAAAGCTATCAGACCAGTACTTTTTGAGAAACACATTTTTGACCAAAAATGGCAAAAATTGCCCCAAAATTACAAAATTGCAGATTTCATCATAATTTCAATAATTATCATTTAGTTTATCTGTAGGAACCTGTACACCAAATTTCAAAGCTATCGGATGAGTAGTTTTGGAAATACACATTTTTTGACCAAAACTGGTAAAAATTGCCCCAAAATTACAAAATTGTAGATTTCATCATAATTTCAATAACTATCATATAGTTAATCTGTAGGAAACCTGTATACCAAATTTCAAAGCTATCGGATGAGTAGTTTTGGAAATACACATTTTTTGACCAAAAATGGCAAAAATTGCCCTTAAAATACAAAATTACAGATTTCATCAGAAATTCAATACATATTACTTAGTTCATCGATAGAAACCTGTATACCAAATTTCAAAACTATCAGACCAGTACTTTTGAGAAATAAATTTTTGACAAAAAATGGCAAAAATTGCCTTAAAAATGCAAATTTGCATATTTCTGCACAATTTGAACAAATCTGATATAGATCATCCCTAGGGACCTATGTACCAAATATCAAAGCTATCTGACTGGCAGTTTTGAAGAAGAAGATTTTTAAAGATTTTTTTACCAGAAATGACAAAAATTGCCTTAAAAATACAAATATGCAAATTTCGCCACGATTTGAAGAAATCTGACTGAAGTCACCCTAAGCAAACTGCATATCAAATTTCAAAGCAATCGGACAAGCGGTTTCAGAGAAGGAGATTTTTTACCAAAAACACCAAAAAATGCCCCAAAAATACAAATATGCAAATTTCACCACGATTTGAACAAACTGAAGTGAGGTCACCTTAAGTGAACTGCATATAAAATTTCAAAGCAATTGGACTTGCGGTTTCAGAGGAGAAGGCAATTGTTGACGGACGACGACGGACGACGACGACGACGGACGACGACGGAAAATCAACCTATTTGATAAGCTCCGCGTCGCTGACAGCGGAGCTAAAAATTGCCCAAAAAAATACAAAATTGCAGATTTCATCATAATTTCAATAAATATCATTAAGGTGATCTGTAGGAACCTGTATACCAAATTGCAAAGCTATCAGATGAGTAGTCTTGGAAATACATTTTTTGACCAAAAATGGCTAAAATTGCCCAAAAAAAACAAAACTACAGATTTCATGAGAAATTAAATATATATTACTTAGCTCATCTGTAAAAAGCAGTATACCAAATTTCAAAGCTATCAGACCAGTACTTTTTGAGAAACACATTTTTTGACCAAAAATTGCCCCAAAAATTCAAAATTGCAGATTTCATCATAATTTCAATAAATATTATTAAGGTGATCTGTAGGAACCTGTATATCAATTAAGAAAGCTATTAGATGAGTAGTTTTGGAAATACACATTTTTTGACCAAAAATGGCAAAAATTGCCCCAAAAATACAAAATTGCAGATTTCATCATAATTTCAGTAAATATTGTTTAGTTCATCTGTAGGAACCTGTATACCAAATTTCAAAGCTATCAGATGAGTAGTTTTGGAAATTCACATTTTTTGACCAAAAATGGCAAAAATTGCCCCAAAAATACAAAATTACAGATTTCATCAGAAATTCAATATATATTACTTAGTGCATCTATAGAAACCTGTATACCAAATTTCAAAACTATCAGACCAGTACTTTTTGAGAAATACATTTTTTGACTAAAAATGGCAAAAATTGCCTTAAAAATGCAAATTTGCATATTTCTGCACAATTTGAACAAATCTGAAATAGATCATCCCTAGGGACATATGTACCAAATATCAAAGCTATCTGATTTGTAGTTTTGAAGAAGAAGATTTTTAAAGATATTTTTACCAAAATGACAAAAATTGCCTTAAAAATACAAATATGCAAATTTCACCACGATTTGAACAAATCTGACTGAAGTCACCCTAAGTAAACTGCATATCACATTTCAAAGCAATCGGACAAGCGGTTTCAGAGAAGAAGACTTTTTTACCAAAAACACCAAAAAATGCCCCAAAAATACAAATATGCAAATTTCACCACGATTTGAATAAACTTAAGTGAGGTCACCCCAAGTGAACTGCATAAAAAATTTCAAAGCAATTGGACTTGTGGTTTCAGAGGAGAAGGCAATTTTCTTGACGGACGACAATGGGCGACGACGACGGAAAATCAACCTATTTGATAAGCTCCACGTCGCTGACAGCGGAGCTAATAAAATGTTCGGTGGGTCTTATTACGTTGAATGAAGTCTTTGTTAAAATACACCATATGGGACATGTTACACCTCACTGGTTTTAACCAACTTACACAGGTGAACAGATTGGAATAAATCTAACTGCGGCACAAAAAATATGGTGCCAGTGAATTCACTGTTGTCATAAAAATGGTTCATGTCGTTTCCTGTGTTCTGCCTTTGTCGTTTATAAAAACACTACTATTTTAAATTGTGGACAATTGATTTCTTACATGTTCATACATGTACCCATCGTGCTAAATTTTGTACCATACTTGTGTTTTTCAAGTATTGCTGGCCATGTCATGTTGAAACTCCTACATATACCAGAAATATTAGGAGTATGAAAAATTAAAACAACTGAATGGAGACTCATACATTGCAGTCCAAAGTTTTGCTGATTATTTGACATTTTGAGCAGAACTATGTACTTAACAGTATGGTTGAAACATTAACATATAAAATGAAAGACTTTCAAAAACTGTCAGTGCATATATTGAATTTGTTAATTTCCCAGTGTAAAGGTCATCTGAGCTGCCACACAGCTTTTGAAAGGGCACTTTATTTATATGTACATTGTATTGTAATGAAGGAGTGTTTGCATTTATCCATTCATATGTCAATATGCATGCTTTTGTGGTCTCTCTTAAACAAAAAAAATGTAAAAAACATTAACCACTGAGAAAAGCTGAAAACTGTTCATGTAATATACATAAACATTCATAAAAAGAGGATTATATGCCAAAATTCCCCAGTGTAGGTTTCATGGTATTATATTCCTGGGAGACATCAGGGCATTTATGATAATTAATTTTTTTCTCTCCTTCTGTGCAAACTGAACTCTACCTCTAACAGTCAACATATGCATGTATACACATATTTGTGTTTTTTAAATTAAACTACTGACAAGCTATGGGGTTTACATTTTTTCATACATCAAAGTTATCTTTTTTTCAGTGATGTTTGGAAAGTTTAGAATCATGATCAGAATGCAAAGCAAGGTCAGTAAATGGATTGGTTTATCCATGATCTTTTCTGCATCTACAAGCTGTGATACTTGAATGAAAGAAGAGACTGATAAACTGATGGCATGAATGTCACACATGGTCATTTAGACTCATCAATCCTGTATTGCTGTCAAGCTGAAACTGATACCAGTACTTTCTCATTACGTTTCATGGCAGTCTCTTTAAAACTGACCTGTGCAGTCTTTGATGAAATTGGAGCAATAGCCATCAGTGAGTAGGCAACATGGTCTTATCAGACTGGTTTGAAAGGTCCGATGATCCTGTATACTTTTTATGTCTGTCGTAATTTTGGCAAATGGTTCTGGATTTCAATGTACCAACGTTGATAATCATAACCACTCATGGTGAAATGTTTGATTGGCACACTATGTCCGACATCTTATCAAGCAAACCAGGTTACGGAAATCTTCATCATCTCTGGCGTTAATATTACACCATATCTACATTACCATTAACATTGCTTTTATTGTATCTTACACTATGCACAATGTTTTCAAATTCAATCTCTTGTCTATCTCCTGCCTTCATCATAACAGCAGAAAACGTAAGATATTCCTTAACAGATAATATATTCTCTCATTCTGAGGAACCTACAAACCAAATTTACAGGCTAATGGCAAAGTGGTTTTAGACAGAAATTTTGTTGAGAAAAAGGAGGAAACACTCAAACTTGTACTTCCATTCGGCAATTTTATTCTAATTTTGGAAAATATGAATAAAAATCTGTGAATCAAATATGAAACCTATCAGACTAGAGGTATCAAAGATGTTTGAAAGAAAATAAGACAATTGGCCAGCAAAATTTACAAACTTCATCATCATTTGAACAAATCTGAGTCAGGTTATCCCTAAGGACCAGTACACCAAATATGAACAATTTCTCACCAGCAGTTTGAAAGAAATATATGGAGGTTGACAAGTGACTGATGACAATGGTTTATTGAGTGAAGACAAATTCACTTGTACTAAAAAAATACGAATAAATCTCATGGGCCTAATTTCTGTATATGTAGTTTATATGAAACATGTTTTAAGCTCACGACTTGAGTTAAAAGCTGGAATAGCAGTCTACATTACATGAGCTATAAAGTTGGAATAATAAGGCTAATATTGTTTGATTTTATTGCACTAGAAGAATATTTACATTCTTTTTATCTGACATCTTACACTGAACAAATATATGCCAATTATTCATGGCATAATATGTAACAATATGTTCATAGTGATAAACATATGGTTATAAAAACAGTTAATGCAGAAATAACTATAATTGTTGTCGTGGCAATTTCTGCTTTCATGAAACATATAAAATTTTAAGATAAATAAGTTGCCAACTCAGTCTTTGTCATGTAGCAGCTGTCGATGATAAAAAAACATGCCAGTGAAAAGCAAAACTCGTTGTGTTTTTGGGAAGGAGTTCATATCTAAATGACTATTTTGATTATCATATGTAAATTTGCACTGCTAGTGACTCTATGCCATGGTTATGCCATGCAATCTGTGTATTTGCCTGATTCTCAAGCACCATCCAAATGTTATTTTGAAATATTAGCTGTTCAAACACATGTCAGCAGTTTAATTAAACTTCCAGCAACCTCTTTGGCAATTTAAGAGATTTAGGCGAAGTTAAAATTTTAATTTTATCATCAGATATTTGTACCCCCTGAACTTTTGATCAAGGAGAAGAGAGGAGAGGGGGTCACACATTATGAGTTTGATAGCCATGCATGTGTTTCAAGTATCTGATGTCTTTTGGGTTGAAGGTCTGACACACAATAACATGCATTACACATTTATTATTTTGCAATTATTCAAACTACACTGTCAATGATACACATTGACATACATCTACACATTAATGAGAAAAAAACTGAAACTATTATATATATCAAGATAGAAAGATGCAGTCCGTCCAGGCCTTGCTGATAATTTTAAAAATACATGTGATGAAAAATTCAAGTTTTATGTCAACACTGTCCTGAGTTTACATGTATGTATGCCTAGCCTAGGCCCTTCCTGGCAGGGTTATGATCAAACCATACTATTGCTGAACCAGTAAAGCTGATGTGATGTTAAGTACAATATTTCATAACACTAACATACAGTTTTAATGCCTGATACCTTTTGAAAAGATTTCAAACAAGACTGGATGTTTCAGAAAAATGTCATCACATCTTCTACCCAACTCTAAGAGGATGTAATGATATATATTGGTGTGTCGCTTACCCACAATAGCCCACACGTATGGCGTGTAGCCATAGAAGAATCCGTTTTCCATAACTTTGCCGTAATCCTTGGTGTATACGCCTACCAGACCACTTACGATTCCGAACAGGTACATCTGAACATTTCTTATCCACAGTGATGTATCTGAGCCTTTCAGGACCTTCTCAAAATATACACCTGTTTTTGTGAGAAAAATGTTCTTGTCAATATTGCTTAGTTTGTTTGTTGTTGGTTTGGTTTTTTTTTTTTTTTTTTTTTTTTTGGGGGGGGTTAAAGTCGACATTCCCTTTAAGATGTGCCATTGATTCAGGGTTGTTCTACTTGACCTAGGAAAGATTTACATATCATATGTGTGTTATTATGCAGCTTACTCAAGGAAATATTGAAAAATTCCGAAACTGTTTCAGTGACTTGGGAAATGGTACAAGTGATGCGGCATAATGTTAAATTTCATGGTCGGGAAAAAAGATTGAGATAGTTTTGATGTTTTCATCTAAATGTTCTCAAAAGATATCAGAAGAGAGGTGGGTAGGGTGGGGCAATGGTTGTCATCACATAGTATGTGGTAGCAGACCAAGACAGTTCACTATCAATGTAGTGACTGCCACTCAGAATACTGACAAGTTCAGCACAATGTTAAACGGATGGATATTTTGAAATAGACCTGAGGTAACCAGGTTAATAATAGAAAGGGAGATAGAAAGACTACCAGTAACATAATTAAGAGACAAAAAAGACAATGACAATACCAAACTGTATAAATAAACATACCTGCAAACCCTGAGCAGAGACAAGCTGCTAATATCGCCGCCAGTCCGACAGCAAAGTTCATGTGTGGATCAGACTTTTGTGAGAAAGCCCCTGGTTGAAGTTGTACACACGCTACACCAGAAAACAAGACCAGTATGGCAAACCACTGTAGCCAGCTTATGTTTTTCCTCAGTAACGCCACCGAAAATAAAGCTGTGGTGACTATTTTTAACTGGTATGTTACCTGAAAGGCAGGACAATAATATCACATCAATTTCATATTGGACTCAAAACAATTTCAATGAATTTTCAGGGGTTAGATTGTCAATTGAGCATTTACAACAAGGTAGCAGTCCAATATAGTGATTTGAATACTGTGGCATTGAAAGCAATATTCATTTTTCAAAACTGATATTGGGTAAAATGTTTTGATAGGGGTTTTATTATATGTTCACCATGCACATGAGTTACACCACTGTTTGATCTGGCCAAGTCCTGTAAGTAGCTTTACTTTTATGGGGAGAAAAATATCTGACGAGTCAGAAAAAGAGAACAGAACTCATAGACATGCATCTTGTCTCTTTTTTTTTGACACAAAGTCCTTTATGATTGCTACAGAAGGATTGTTTGATGTTTTCATCAAAAGTACGCTGGGCAAGTTCAATTGTGCCAAGGTCAAATGTACTGACTCTTTCTGAATAGAAACTGCTTGTAGCCTTTGGGTGCAATAACTTTTCATAAAATGGAACAAATTTGTGAAATTCACTAATAATGAAAAACAGTGCCCTTTAAATACAGCCCTTTGCAGGCTTCCTTCCCGTTTCAATGTCTGGTATGCACAAATTGTGTGCACAGAACGCATGGGTTTTCGATCTTACACAAACCAGAGGGTACCATACAAACAGATGGTGTATTCACTTGTCCTTACATTTTAGTCACTACCGATTACATCAACAGCCTACTTGATAAACAAACACAGCCACATACTGTAATTTATCTAATGTAATCTGAGGAGAAATCAGACCCAGAAAAGAGATCCTGTTGTTTGTGTTAGATACAAACACCATGTGCTCTGTGCACACAATGTGCACATACCAGACATCCAAACGGGAAGGTAAGCTGCAAAGCCCTGTACGTGGGAGATTTTCAGCTCCCATTTTATATGGGTTAAAGGGAATATACCGGTATTCAGGTAGAAGCACCAATAGAAAAGTTACACAGATGTACAAAGTTATGTAAAACATTGCAAACAAATGGGCTTGTACTATTTGCCTCTACAGAAATCAAAACCTTTGTGCAATAGCTGCAGACGTTCCTGTTGGTTCAAAATGCGATAAAGTGACTAAAATGATTTCTGGTGCTGTAGTCATTAAAAATTAACGAAAGAAATTAGATTGGTTATGTCCCTAATGAAATGGGATACAGTTATGGTCAGAAAACATCAAATTTAGTAGCAGACATACAACTACTGTATTGAACAAATACAAAACAAGGTGGTAAAAGATTGCAACTGTACAACTTTACAATAAAGTGATTACATGTAATTCCTCTACAAACAATTCCATAGAAAACACGAACAAACACTGTGACTATCTGCATTTTAATGCTTATTTTCTGTACAATACATATCACAAAAGAGGGCTATCTCCAGACCTCTTAACAGCAAAGCTACACTCATTTCTGTTAGACCTTGATTTTTGCTTGGCTTTGAGGAGGGGAGAAAAGCTCTGGCTTGCAAGAATGGTCTAATCAGCTGTACAGATTTGGAGCCCTTGGCACAATTCTATGAATACTGGATTGTCAATTTGAGGCTGTAATAAACTGGTGTGCTAACATTTAAAGGGACAAAGTCAGCCATTTTTCATGAATTTTATTTGATACGAGATACTACTTATATCGTATGACATGTTGAAAGATACTGAATGAATGGGTGCCCCTGCATATGTTCGACCCTGATTTTAGACACGATCATTGAAACCATTCGCAATGGTTTCATTTTACCTTGTGCAAAACCTGGGTCAAATATATGCACGACCACCCATTCATTCAGTATCTTTCAACATGTCAAATGATATAAGTAGTATCTCGTATCAAAAAAAATTCTTGAAAAAATGGCCGACTTTGTCCCTTCAACATAGACAAAAGAGGTGGGAAGTCTGGCTGCTACTGTATATGCTTTTATGGAGTTGTGGCAGACTTATTGTTTATCTGTTGAGTAATTTGTACTTTATCAATCAATAGATGTTACAAAAACATACAAAGGATCAACAACTACTGCTGGATCAAGAATCTCTAAGTTGCAGTTCATATATGATATGTTATATCTTCTGTCAACAGTGAGAAGACAAATGCATTGGTATTAAAAGCATTACAGTACCAACTTCCATAAATTAACAGCAAAACAGGTTGGTATCCTTCGCAAAATTTCTAAAAGACTACCTATATAACAGTAAAATAAAATAATCATATTGGCGAATATTCATCAACTTTTTACTTATAACTGAAGTATTAAAATGACAAAAATACTTGGTGATCAGGCAATAAAGAAAGTTTTAAATTTGGTAAAACAGGCTTTGCACACACACTTTATTTCAAGCACACTACCTGATGTTAAAATGTATGTAATCAATGAAGCATAAAAAGCATGGCTCTTTGTATAACCCTGTACATAAAAAAAGTTAAATTTGTCTTTCCTGATTTTTTATGTCAACCTTTTGTTTGTTACTGCTATAAATATAGATGTTTCTTCACAGCATTGACTGTATGCGGGTTGTATGAATCAGTGCGTGTCAGACTTTCATGATTTACATGCTACATGGTGCATGGAGAAGGACGCTGGTAGCAGTTATAGTAATGTGAAACCAAATACTGCTTGTGATGTGACCTTTTGGTGCTTTGAGGGCTATAACCATCATTTTGTAGCCATACTTAGAGAAGACAGGCACATGTCCTAAGGTTGTAAAAGATTGTGGCTGTTTTATGTTAACTTTCATAGTCCACATCCATGAAGCATACAGGATACTGTACCTAAAGTAAGGTCATTGGTAACTTGACCGGTGAAATTGACTTGTTGAAATCTGGTACTTTGTCAACAACATTGCAATGTTCAATGTTGCATATATTTCAGTCCACAGTTGCATATTTCAGGACACCCTCTGCATCCTAAATAGAATATTTTACATGTTGTGTATACAGGAAGCTGACCTCAGGATTGTTGGCCACCTGAGCTATTTATTTATTTAAAATCATTTTGTGATACGCAGAATATACAGATTATGAAAAGCTAAGTCAATCCTATTTTATTACTTCAATTTTATCTAACAGGATAATTTTCAAAATTATTTCCATATTCTTACCTGATATGTCCCGGCATCCAAATTGGAAAGGGCAACAAATGCTAGATTATTCTGTATCATATAAATGATAGATGGAATACACATCTTAAAAGTGTCAGTTGGGTTACAAAACACATTTTTGTACACGTCCCTGATCATTGCACCTATACTCCTGTTGTCCCGTACTAGCATCAGGAGGCTGCATATAAGTTTGGCAACTTCAATCATGACGACTGTGGTGGTGGAAATGTACATGGGTCCATCTACAGTCCTTGTGTATCGTAGCAGGAGAATATAACCTGCTACATTCAGAGTCATCACACATAACACATACAGCTTGAAGCCAAGGCTGGCTGAATCTGCAATAAAACACCAACATTTGGTTGAGAAATCGCAAAAATACACTGTACATGAGAGTTCCTGCTAGATGTTTAAAAAGTTTCTTAGCCTGTTCACTCTCATTCCAAGGTACAGCTCACACCACTGAGGAAATTATAAAACATCTTGAACATTTCAGGCAGAACCATTCTCTTTGAACATACATGTATGGAAAACAGTGTCGTCACAATGTCACCTTCTGTTGACAACCTAGCTCACATAAATCTCCAACTTGGTCACTTTATTGGGTCCAAATTGATTCATTTAACACTTATTGGTATTTACATATGTAAATACAATTACACATTGGCTGCAGGAGGCAGTGATGTAGCCAAAAATGTGGAGTAATATGCTCTTCCATTTCATAGACTTTTAGTATCTCCACTTCATAGCACCTTTGAGTACCATACAATTATTTATTCCACATTCACAGATTTAACCTTGTATTGCCAGCTACTGGTTTGCAGTTTTCAACAGCATACTCCGAAACATGGTTAGTAGTCTAGGGTCTATAATTCAGCAGACAAAGGCTTTCATTTCATAAAATTATTGATAACCTTCCATGTTATGATGAGTATGTTTTGGATGACAAAAATTTATGACAAGCAACCTAGCAGTCTTTGCTTTGCTATGTACCGGTAGAGCTAGAGAATAAGTATTTGTGACACCTGTTGATGGCGAAGGTACAAGCTTACTTCAGGACAGCCGGATCAAAAATGGCATAAATAGCTGCTAAATACAAAATTGAAGATTTCATCATAATTTGTATATATCATATCAAGACAGTTAAGACCATCCATAGGAACATGTCTACCAAAATTCAAAGCTCTCAGATGAGTAGTTTTTGAGCAACAAATTTCTTGACCAAAAATAGCAAAAATTGCCCAAAATACAAAATTGCAGGTTTCATCATAATTTCAATATGTCACATTTAAATCTCTGAAAACATATTTGGTTTAGTCCAAAAAACAGTTGTTGCCCCTGAAGAGTTCAAATGTGTAACATCTCGTTTCGCTGGAAGGAGCACAAATTATCCTTTTTCATGAATTATAGAAATATTAGTAAAATTGGGTTCCAGTTACATGTATACTGATACAAAAATCTTTTGATTTATTGTGAGCATTGGCTGAAAGGTCAAAGTATTAAACATTTATAAATGTATGCTTGTACATTGAGTGATGATGTGATGACCTTTAACATGATGGACTTCAATGTTTGCCTCACTTGCATGATGAAAGCCTTAAAAAAGAAAGTGCTCTCAAATGTATGAAGGTCAAACACTTTTACGACTGTTCGTTAACCAGTTGACCATTGTCATCCTTTTTTGACCTTGAGGTCATGTGACGTGGCATGCCTGGATATCGTCACTGTCTCTTCAATGACTACAGTGGACCAAATCTGGTTTTAGAACATCACTGTGTTCAGCCAATGATTGTGGGAATGTTGTTCAGCCAAAGTTCACCATCACTACTCTTTTTGAAGAAACAAACCAAACATTGGTAATATATGATGCATTTCCGAATAAACTTTTAGTAATCTGATGTGTGTAAAGGCATGTTTTATTTCTTATTAGACAGAAAACCTGTACAGCAGACTTCACTTTCAACAGAACCAAAAGACTATTATCATATTCACACAGGGTCAATAAAACGTTTCTGAAACATCTCAGGTCAAATACTTGCATAAAAAATAATTATGTGTGAACAGTTCTTAGTGGTCCCAGAAATTTTCCTATTTGAGATGGTGTTCAACTGTTGCTAGCCTGACCTGAGCTGGTGTACAGATCTTACTCTATATGCAACATGCTTGACCGAGCCACTTAAGGAACTTTCTAAATGCCCTCACGCTGCATATATTTGAACATATAATGCACTTTGCTTTCATTATGGTGTCTGCACAGACTTTATGCATCTCAGGGCAACAATGGGTCTGATGAAGAGGTAATGTTACTGAATTTAGTCTGCTCAAATGAAAGAATCCAACGAACACTGAACTGAAACATGCAGGGGCAGCCATGTTTATGAAAAAAGTTAAACTTTAGGCTATGAAGTGGGGGCTCAACTGGACAGCTGAGCAATACGACTGGAACATCAAGTCGCTGAAATCCCGATACAAGGAAACTGTAGACAGCAACAGACAAAGTGGTGCAGGGAGAATTTGATGCCTTTCTTTAAGAAATCATCTTCAACCAAAGTCAAGCCATAACCATTTTGTTCATGCCCACCATCTTGCAATGCTCTATGCTTGACCATTTACATATTTTGATTAGAACTGGAAAGGGTGTCTTACGCCAACTAAACCACCAAAACAAAGATTTCAACTTTGTCTGGGTGGACACATGCACACTAAAAATAACTAATCCTCTGTGTTTGCAAATCACAAAATAGTGTCTCTAAAACGTCTTGTTTTACTTAGTGTGAACATGGTGTATGATACTTTTGCAATCTTCTTGTCACCTTACAAAACCAATCCCAATCTCAGGTCTCAAAAATTTTAGTATTTGATAAATAACAATTGAGCAATTGGTACAGATTCAAAATATCATATTCACTGTCTGAAGCTTTGAACAGAATGTTAATGCACTGCAGGTCTAGGAAGTCACAACCTAGGCATCACAGGTTTTAACATGACTTGTCAAGAACAGGTGCTAAGTGCTTGGGAGTTAAATCTTCATTTTCATGACAAAATTAGCACATTGTCACAGGGCCAAGAGCAAAAGTAAAAGCCAGAGTTGACAATCAATTATTCAGATAGTACCTAATAGCTTTGCTCTCAATCATAAGTCATGTCAAAAGCTCAGTTCTTTCACCGATTTGATAGAGGTCTGTTGATTCCAATTTAACTTCCATTTGTTGCACTAAGCGCTTTTTGACCACAGACATTAAACCCTTATCCTGCCAAGTTCAAATTTCACCATCAGGTCAAGTTGGTTAAAACCAGTGAAGCATAACATGTTCCATATGGTACATTTTCACAAAAACTTGAGAGGCCCTGAAAACAGGGATACTGTAAATATGACTTTACAAACTAACTATATAACACCAAGTCAAGTGGAAGAAGATCCATGTGGATTTGGCTTAATATTGCTTTTTACTGACTAGCATCTGGCGGAAAAAGGGTGATTTAATAACTGCCCATCCCGTACACATTAGGAATATCTGAGAAGGCATTTTTCTTTATTTGAATTATTGAGAAAAGACCTTATCACTGTAATCCATCTGCAACGTTGTGCCTAAATGATTACTTTCAGATTCAATCCGTTAATATACATGTATACTGAATTAGGTACTATCATGACATATAACGCCTACATATGGCACATGTATTATAATATATGGAGACCTTTTCACAATATTTAACAGTACTACTCAGACATTGCCTACAAGTGTCTGGCAACAAATGCAGATTGTTTGCATATGGTAGTGCAACATTTTAGGTAAAGTGTTTCAAAAACGTGTTGTCTCATACTAGTATGTTTCTACTCCAATGTTTTTGGTAAAAATTATTTGACCAAGTCATAAACCTGGTTCACACAGGCAAATTTGGCCAGGCCAAATAGGCCAAATGTAGCACCAGCCAAAGGATTAAATTATGTTTCTGTTCAGACATGATCAAAATCACAGTGAGTTGAGGACTGTGTCAAAATGAAAAATATGCCATTGTATCTTCAGCTCTGTGTGACCTCAGACCTTTGTGTGTTCAAAATGGTGAGCTTTGTAACATCACGATGTTTGTACTGTTTATGCTTTTCCTATGTGTCTTACACACAAAGAAGGGCTAATATGACTGCAACTGACTATTTTGACCACTGGAGAAAACGTCAACATATCTTTACTGAGCTTATTGGGCGACATGGTCTCGTTTGAAGAGTGTAACTTGGTAGGAAAACTTTGTTCTGACTACATGGGATGATAAGGACTGGATTGAAAACGTCCCGTAAATGTAAACTTTACGATCAAAACTTTTCGATCATCTAGGACCAGTGCTGGCATTACAAGTCCACACACTGAAATCTGGGCTGACTCGGATTTTGTGTCAGCCTACATCCCCCTCCTGAGAGAGTCAATTTTGTCTGATGCTAGGTCAATCCTGAGTTTTCAGATTGGTTTTATAACACTGACATAAAAGTTACATCAGTATAGTGGCAATGCAACTTTGTGTAAATGGGGTAAAAGTAGAAAAAACAGTACACTCCATACATTAGTCTTGTTTCTGTAGCTTTCTCATGGTTGCAAGAGCTGAATTGTCTGACATACTCATCAAAAGTAATCAAGTCTCACTTTGCATGATTTCGCTGAATTAACAGTCTTGCCCTCATTCTAACTTTGACGATAAACCACTAAAAGCCTGTGAGTAACATAATTGTAAAGGGGAAAAACTGCTGACCAACAACTGCTGACCCACACGCAATGGACTATTGTAATGCTAATTGTGAAAGATCGGAAACGCAGTGAACCATGAGGAAAAGGTTCAGTTCAAAAATCAACAAACATGAGCCTGTATTGCAGAAGAGTGTTAAGTCTGTGGATTTATGTAAATCATATATGATGTAAGATTCGACTCTTTGTAACCATTGATAAATAAGCAAAGGATACTTTTCAAAAAGTATTGTTAAATCTGACCAATCTGATTATATTGTGTATGTGGATAGTCCAATGAATTTATTGCATGGAAGGCTCTGACAGGTTCTCCATTAGGAGATTTTAGTTTATGGACAAATCTATTCTTATGTTCATGACAACACAAAATCTTGCACAACACTGTGAGATACAAATCAGTTATTGTAAATCAAATTAGCCATCCTTCTGTTTATTCAACTTGAGGAGAACATTGTCTAATATACACAAAGACACAGACTTTGATCGATCTGGAGATATGGGGGTTAGGACCAACGTATTGCTGGTCCTTCCTATTCATATTTCATGTACCATGCTCATCTAGTCATCATTCTATGGGCGGTTTCAATAATAAAGAGTTAGACAGTATCACATGCACAGTTGAAGTATGTATTTGTAGATCTAAATCATATACTGTATCTAACGGTATTGAGATTTATTGCTTGAAGTTTACAGTACCCAAACATTTAAAAAAGGCCAGTGAAAATTTTTGTCTCCTGTCACCACCCATAACAATAACATTGCATATTGCCACTTATTTTCTTCATATCTTTGTCAAACAAAATTCTTACCATTAATATTCCAAACTAGAAAGCTTAAACGGGAAGTTACAGGAACGTGGGTGCACAATAGGGGGATAACTGATGACGTAGCCATTTGCGTACACTGGGCAGGAGTTTTTGAATTCTCGTCGCATCGCTTTGACCATATGACAAATTTGAATAATCTGATGGACACTTATTAAATATTCAAAGAGGGGTCAAATGATCGTACAGGGAACACATTTTGAAACATATGTGTTCTCTGACAAAAAATGGAACATTCATTCACTTTATTTCCGACTCACGTTTAGTCGCTATATATTCACACAAATCATAATGCAAGATTCAGTGACAATGAACGCCTGAAACGCGGCAAAATTATGGGATTCTGGGACCAAACACGGCACATCTGATCAGTAGCGTGGCTTTTTTACATTTGCATAGATTTACGATAATTCGACTTTTAAAGGGGAAATTCCTGTTTAATGCACATTCTGACTGATTCACATTATAGTTTCATCAAAAATTCAGAGATGTCTCAGTGGAGTTGCCTTCTCTACATATTCCTTCGATTCTAAAAAGGGAAGACTTCTTTTGCAGTCAGTGAAAAACATCAACTTACAGTAATTGTAAATATGTGATTATTTAAAACGAGAAAATGGCAAAATTGCATCATTGAATCACTTTTACCATATATCAAGGACAAGAAATACATCTATTCATTTTCTTGAACTGATCTGTAAAAAATGGCAACAATATTCATATTGTGTAATAACTACAATTGATAATGTCAACAAATTACATGAATGAATGTGATATGGTGTGTGATATGTGTGTGATATGGCGTGGTAGCCCTTCTTGTACCGCGGAGCCATAGTTAAATCCTCATGTTGTAGGATAGGTACATGTACACAATCTACGTGGAAGTTGAAAATACTGTACTTACACAGAATTTACCGTGAGAAAGGGTTTTGTGAAGGGCAATTACCTCAAGGTAGATTCACTGGTGAATCAATGCAATCCCACTCAAGGACAGCCACAATACAAATAAATGCCCTATAAACTACTATTTACAGGTGTACCACTCAGGAGGTTGTGTTCTGTTGCCATACTGTTCTCAAACTCAACAAAGGAGTAGAAAGGCTATGGGTTTCAGCATGAAATTTACAAGCCACAGCAAAAGTATTGGACATGCATCACTTGACTTGGCCATAAGGCGGGTTCTGTTCATATCCTTGCTGTGACTGAGCAATTACTTGACAATAGCTGGGTTAGAGGCAAAAGTGGGTGTGTCTCAAAAGCGACCTTGATTGATTCAATTGGGTGTACACTTTCACCAAAAGGATTCTTTGGGTGTCGCTGTTGAGCCATTATCTAAGCAATAAACTAAACAATGGGCTCATCACTACAGGTACCATCATGTGTGAATTTTAAGCATTGCTTGTAGATCGACAAGTAACAGGATATTACAATTTGTGATTAAGTTGTGGAGGAGTTCCCATCAATGTTTGATGAAAAGTTTGCATTGAACTTAATCTACGCGAGACAAGCTAATGATGCACCACTTTTTGACAGACATATCCCTCAGCAAGAGAAACAACTTTGGTAAACATTAAGGTGTAAACTCTTACCATGAAAGTTACAAATCTTTGCTCATACTGTGCGCGAAAAAACTTCATTTCCTATCATTGTTATTTGAAAATTTGTTTCCTTCTCATAATTAACCCTTTGAGCACCAAAGTCTATTTTTGTCCCCTTTATAAAATAAACCTCTTTCAATTTTTCTCATATTTTGCCAACATTTTGAGATAAAACAGTAGCAAATGAAATGTGATATCCATTTGGTACAAAATTATCATATTATCCATAAAATTTGGTAAAATTTTGCACTAAAATTTTGTCGGGAGAAAATTACAGCGCTCAAAGGGTTAATAATCAACATCAGCATTACCAGGTCAAGTAAAGTCTCAGTGAAAAAATGTGATTACAATTAGAAACAAGTTTTTCAGGGCAAATATAATTAAATTTGAAACTGTCATAATCCTAATTGGTTATCATTTTGTGTTTCTGTCTATAGAGGAAAAAATTAAATTTTCCATTTCAAATGTAAACGGTATAATTTTCAAATGTTTCAACAAAAGCTGTAGAATAGCAAATTGTTGGATTTTAAGGGTCCAATAGTCAGGCCCTGACACAAATGAATGAAATGAGCACTAAAAGCAATAGTAAAAGAGTCATGGACACTGAAACCATTCAACATTCATTACTAGTAACCTAAGGAGTCAGAAGGGTTGGCGATGGGGACGATGCTGAAGTTATTTTCGTATTCGTTTTCGTATTCGTTTTCGTATTCGTATTCGTATTCGTATTGGAGTCACTGACAAAATTTTTTATTTTTAGTCCAAATTTCGTACGTATTATATAAAAGTTCTGTCTTTACAGAACTTAAAGTGCTTTTTATATGACAATATATCAATACTTCAATATTTGAGAATGTAAGTTGAAAAAGATCCAATCTTTTTAGGCCCTAGATTGAAAGATATCGTTGCTATAATTAGAGGAGAGATTTTAAAAACAAACGGCCAGTACACAGGCACTCCTTAGCTGGGTAGTCTGCTGAATAGATCGATTTTCGGTTCGATCTATCGATCCCATTGTCGATATGCGCGCCATTGTAACCAAAATACTCACTAGGCTACAGTGGCGGGCATACTGACCACGGGATCGATAGATCGAGCCGAAAATCAAGACTACCAAGCTATTAGCGCCTGTGGGCCAGTAGTAGTCTTTGGAGGAAAGAGTTTTAAACAAACATCATTTTCGTATTCGTATTCGTATTCGTTTTCGTATTAACTTTATCACAACAACCAACTTAAACATTCTGTTGACATCATTAGTATCGACAATGGAAATTTAGCTGACCCGCCCAATTTGACGAGTTGTAAACTTAAAAGGTAATTTTCTTGTTTTAAACTGATATCTCTGAGAAAGTGATCGTCATAACGACAGTGAATGCAGGGCTCAACGTTTATATCGCATGCCCCTAAGTCGATGACATGCTATATTTAGACTGCTGTCGCAAAGAAAATATCATCTCATATGATGTGGGAAAGCGTCATAAAAGAAAACGAGATGAATAAAATGGTATCATAGGCCTATGTCCCGATCGGTACATTTGTTTCCCTAATAAAGATTAAATTAATGTGTGAGCTGTTGTCAGAGTCTTTATTTCAGTACGGCCCATCTCTTTTCTTTCCTTGCGTTTGCGTCAACTGTCATTGCCAGAACATGTTGATCAACTTGCTTTATGATAAGATACACCAGAATGCATGGAAATTAATTTGTATCGCGAAATATCGAGAAATACCTGTATTCTATGATAAATAGACTTCAGCTAGTCTAGTAGCTGTCGCGACTGGCTCGATTGGTTTCCGTCATTTGTTACTGTGCGATCCAGTTTTAGTGTTACGCAGTTTGCCCCGCTCTACAACTCTGTTCTGCATGCAGGTCACTCCAAAAACTTTCAGCAGTACTATTTTGGCGGACCAATTAAGCCGCTAGCCGTAGATAGCTACTTTTTACAACAAAAACTCTGAATAGAAATGCAGCAACTATCAACTTTCGATAGATATTTTGTAGGCAAGAGAACAAAACTCAAACGTATATGCGCATTTAATCCTAGCTGTGATATCGCCGCGGTACTTGCGGCGTGTATCGAACTCGCTCGGGTCATTAAGGTCATCGCCACAGTCCCATCCATGGTCTGTTCTCTACTACCGCCATGGTTCTACATAATTGCAGTCGCTACCCGGCAGATTTGCCATGATATTTCCAAAAAAGTTGCTTGCTATTTAGATCTAGCTGAAAACAAAAACCTTTATGAAACAGGATAATCCAGTCCAAGCTTGATGAAATCGATGCTTTGATCTGCTTTCCAAAGGATGATTTCCGGAAATGGTCTAGCCGGTCACATCGCAAATATTCATTACGCACGTGAACGCATGAAACATGTTGCAGTTACTTGTTGCTTGTTTTCCCGTGTCAGCTATATTTTGATGACATTTTATGCTGGGATTATGATTGGTTCAATTGAAATGATGTGACAGCACTAAAACTGCTTCTGATACTTGATTGGATTGTAGTAAAATTTATCATTAAATTCATGGGATATTTTGACAGATCATTCAAGATAACATCAGCAGACACATTGGCAGCGCTGTGCAGAGGAGAGAACGCGCTCAAACCTTTGAGTAACTCCGCTCAACGGCTATGCTTATTCAATGCGTATTTTGGGGTCGTGGCCTTTCAGGACAATGCTCCGTGAACACTGAGCGAATAGCCTATATGTTGTATTTGATCACGTATACGGAGTGGAGAAATGTCTTGAAAAAAATTCAGTCGCAATCTCATAAAATTTGGTCGCCTATGCGACTGAAAATGGTCACTACTTTGAGCCCTGATTGAATGTAATACATGAATTATCGGTCGGTCCGGTTTTATGTATAATATTGCTCACATCTTTACTCTGAAAGATAAAGTACCTATTGTCATTGATTTATGTTACTTTCTCCCCTGTAGCAGCACGTACAACTTAGTCGTAACTTGCAATTTTGTAATTTTTGCCTTACCGCACTCCCTGAGTTTTGTAAAGTATTGTATTGTATTGTTATTATAATTTATTTCAGGTCTACGTAGAGCCATATCAAAATCAAGTAAAATACTTGAAATACAAATTGTAAATGGATATGATCATTCTAAAGTGAGTCCAAAAGGATGACCGGATATAACAATTTTCACATTTTTTTTATTCAGATGGTTGTCCTAGACAAGTCCCCGTTCATCATAGCTTTCAACAGTCACCCGTTTTGCAGCGCCTCACAAAAATCTGCCCTCCCCGCAAAACAATGGTACAGTCCAGGGCAGCTCCTTTGCATCCGCTCTCACGAGTCCCATTACTTGGCACTGACCACCTGATTTCGGGGTGCATCCAGCTGCCCGGTCAAGAGACATTGGCAAGCGAAGATGCTGCCTTACCAGATCCCAACCGATTTTAAGTATTTTTTTTCAAATAAAATGAAGTGAACAAAATTCTTTAAAATCTACAAATGCAAATTTATGTAAATTTAACCAAATTTAGCAGATGAAATTACGAATCAAATTATCACAATATTTAAACCTCATTAAATATCGTATATTGCACGTTTCATACCTGAAACCTGGACTAAAAATAACAATTTCTGTCAGTGACTCCAATACGAATACGAATACGAATACGAAAACGAATACGAAAACGAATACGAAAATAACTTCAGCATCGTTGGCGATGGGGATACCTTTCCAGCTGAAGACCCCTAAGAAACCTGCTTTAGTTTGTATCAAAATATTTGTGTCCGCTTTACCTTGACATGTGCTATGCTAAAATTGTTAAGAGTTTTACATAGATATCCTTTCAAGACCTGATGAAGTACTGGAACTACATCAGAGCACACAGTCCCTCAATCACATGATTGTGGAAACGGTCCACAACCAACCTTGGTAATTATCACCATGTGCACAGCAAATTGTTTCAATGACTGTATACTTAGTACATACCTCTGAAATATCGGCTTGTATAGAGTGATTTTCGCTTTGGTGAACGCATATTGAAAAAATTATATCTTGCTTAATAAACTTCTTTACCTACATGTTACAACTGGTTGCGGTTCCTCCTTGTCTTGTTTTGTTGCCACCTCCATTTCTCAACCACTCTTATGGCTTAAATAGCTCTAAATTTTTCCTTAAAATTGCAATTTATGTACAACTACAAGTTGAAGAATCTTTGAGATTAAAGTTGGCGATCATGAAAGCCACTGTGGATGCATTTCATCAAGCTTGACATGTGGCTGTGACGACAGCATCTACACAAGATACCAATCGACTTCACATACTGATTCGCTGAGTGCTGTCACACACATGTAAACAGTCACACTCGTCCAGGACGTGAAACGTGGCAAGTGGGAAGAGCGTCGTGCGGTCGTCAAGAGATGACTCTGACTGGTCGGTGGCAACTGCGGACTAGACAGGAGAAAGCGCAAATTTTGTACGGTACTTTGATGATGACGCCTCCATGCATGCATCAGATTTAGTAGAATTTAGTTGTGAGGATTGGAGAATATTGAAATCCAGGCGTGGTTCTCTACTCTCTTTGAGTTCGAACATCTGCTACAGGATGACCAAGTACAGAGCCTACAGCTGTGACAATTTTTTAATCTGCAGGGCGGATTATTTAAAAATGGAAAGTTTCGTTGTCATGACACGAGGCCCAGTTCTTCAAATAAGTTCCCCCCATGAAACATATTCAACAGAAACTTGGGGAACAAGAGATTGTACAAGGTGAAACATAAATTTGTTTTACATGACAACAGAAACGAAAATGGGAAATGCCGATCGTACACTTGCATTGAACGAGTTTGAGCGACGCAATCATTCTGGCTTCACCCGGCCAAAGAATGAAACTTTGTTAAAAAAAAGTATCCCTTACACAATATTTTTTATTCTTACATCCGTCCAATGAGACAATATTTGTTAAGCGGGCCCATGCAGGCACTAAATGTGAAACATTTTAACAAGTTTCTGGTACTTACCGGCTGGGTTCGCCATGATGAGTGGCCTTTGGAGTACTGAACTTAGCAACAAACAAACGTCAAATATGGCGACTTCCGTGTAGGACAAACCCTAACGTAGCAGCATTAGCTGGCATTTCTGCATCGAAAGCACATAATTTGGACAAAATAAATCATATCGACATCACATACGGATTAGACGAACATGGGGAATACCAGTAGCAACAGTGACAGCGACGAAGAATCTATGGACATTGACGAGGTAAGGTGTAAACATTCGAACACGTTACACTACGCAATATATGGAACATATACAGATCCCAGAATGCACCGACACGACAGTCCCTTGGCCTTGATCACCGTTTCACATTATTAAGATTTCTTATTTAACAACTCTGTGAGATAGTATACTGTAATACTTGCAAGTTTTCTTTTAGTCCAAGGTAATGATAATTACAAACTTGGAAATTGCGGTAAAGAATGAGAGCACTTATGCTGTAAATTTGCCAATCATCATGACCCATCATTTCAGTGAGTCACATTTCACGAAGTTATATAAAATCAGTGGTGAAATATTGTACACATTGCTAATTTATATAAAAAAGCAACTTGAAATAGTGAAATCATCGACAGATGTCAAGTGTGTAATTTTCTCGTTACACTAGTATTTGAATACTGATAGTTTAACAACATTATATTCTCTAAATATTATAGATAGTATATGTGATGTAATGTACTTATAATAATAATTGAAATTATATCATACCAGTATATTGATGGTCCAAATACAGCGATCTGATTGGTCAAGATGTGAAAAGAACTGTGGTATATTTGGCGATATACCACGGTGGGCATAAGCACAAGCTCTCACCTTTAGCAAAACTCCGTTTATGACGTTCAACGCCAGAATTTCAATATACTGTTATGATAGCAATAAATCACACCCAGAATAAAATGTGCTCTGACTAATATTGTCGGTGTTCTATGGAAAACGGATGCTGTAGATGCTATATTATAGCGATACTGGAACAAATACACATGGATCAATGCACACACATTTTTTTTAAATATTTGGGCATGTGGTTTTGTCTTTACCATGGCCTATTTGAATTCTGAGTTTAAACCAAATTGAAATTACATTTCCAATCTTATTCTGAGGGAGCATCTGGGCTCAGCCCTATTGTGATATTGACAACTTACATATTATACTCTACATACCATTACATTTGTATTAATAGCAAAATATATAATTACACAAATCATACGCTACTGTTGAATATTTAAGCAATAAAGCACACCCAGCGGTGGTATACCACGAGATTTTGACCAGTTCACGACATATATGCACGAGTGATAGCTCGTGCATATATGTCGTGAACTGGTCACCGACAATATTAATCAGAGCACATTTTATTCTGGACACAATGATGGCCAGCTGCCGTTGAATGATGCTGCATATTTCATCCCAAAGAAAAAAATTGCTGCCTTTTCAGATTTATTTTTAAATTTTAAAGTTACCTAAGTAACTTTAGTCAGAGTACCTTTGTAACTTTAAATAATGTTCTATAACTTTATGAATATTTATCAATTAAAGTAAAATCATTGAAGCTGGAGCCATGACAAGTGATGATGCACTAACAAGCATTGTTGGATTGAAATGGTAGCGACTGTATCCCAGAAAAAAAGTCTTATCGTAAGATCATCCTGTAGTGATGTATATGTATCAGTGAGCCACTTGTGGCTGTGTCTTGGACAAAGGATATCATGATGATGGGAAGGACATCGTCATGCCTACATGTAGCTATCACATACTTATTAATTAATAATTAATTAATTGAGAAAAAGACAATGCCCACATAGCAATATGTCTATTTCAATAGGGCTGTTCACAGTTGACATCATTGTTCTGTCATTAATATGCAAAAATAAATATTTGTCCACATTTCAAGATTACACTTTTGAAAATTACGCATGCAAGAATGACAAAGATACATTTTAATAGGCAACCACTAGTGTAACAATGAATAGTAAATGACGTATTCACGACTCAGAGAGCAAGCTGCAAAAACAGCCATGCATGTAACACTGATAAAATTTGTCCGCATTTCAAGTAAGAGTGTCCGATGTTGAGCACGTACAGCAATATTTAGTACCAATCCTGTAACTGTGAACAGAGCTATTGACTTTTGTGGTCAAAAAAATGATGAATGGATGGGTTCATAACTTGTTGAAGAAACTTTTTAAAAAAGCAGGAAAACCATCAAATAATCATTTATTTGCTGTAAAAGAAACAACTGAAAGTGTGGACTTGGCATCATACCTAGATGTATTTTTTGAAATTAGACAAAACACACTATATACTAAGCTGTATGACAAAAGAGATGATTTCAATTTTGAAATCATAAACTTTCCCTTTTTGTCAAGCAATATACCATCATCTCCAGCTTATGGTGTGTATATTTCACAACTCCTTAGATATAGTAGAGCATGCAATTCATACGAAAACGTTCGAGTTAGACACAGCCTATTAGCTCAAAAGTTAGTGAGGCAAGGATTCTCAGAAAGTAGATTAGTGAAATCATTTAAGAAGTTCTACGGTAGATATGGAGATGTATCATCAGACCTGTCTGTTTCTCGAATGATGAGTGACAGCATACCAAATCTTGACTCACAAAAGTAATTTGGTGAATTCATCAAATAACAATGGATTTGTCACTTTGGGTCAATCTTGACGGGTGCAGCTAGCTGGCAGGGTATGCTTACCCATTCCGGACACCTGGTACCACCACTATTTCGTGGTTCAAGATGACCCCATTGCCTTTGTCATTTTCGATATATTCCTTGGACCTGGTAAATTTCATAGTTATCTTGAATGATAATGATTATTGGACCTGATTTGATGTCTATTCAAACTAGCCATGGCATCACAGTGTCTAGCCTACCGTCTCGCATTCTCTAATCTCCATATTCCAGGGTCATATATTTTGATCCCTATTCCTCTTGAAACAATACAGGCTCAATCAGTATATTGGTTGCACCAAAATTAAGAACACTAATAAATGTACCAATTGTGCCATAGTACCGGTAGTACCTGATGACCTAATAGCAAGATTTAGGTACTTTGTACATGTAGGTATACCATAGTTCAGTTGTGAAAGAAAAAGTGGAAATCAAAATCTATTGATTTAAAGGGGAGCTTCACCGTAGAGAAATAATATCTTCCGTTTTGTCTTGTACAAAAAAACAAGAAGTGTCACTTTTTGCACACCAGGTAGTCTATGTACAGTACTAGTAGTAGTACCTTTCTTTGGGGCATGACTGTTGCAATACTATTTGAATAAATCATTTTGTTCGACTTTCAGTTTTCAGTACTGCTGTTCTGTATGGTTTTAGATTCCCATTCATTTTCATTAATTCAAACTTTGCAAGACGATGTGAAAATTAAGCTGGAATTAAGATTTGTCTTCAGTATTTGACTTTGTTTTCAATACAGTGACCAGTATCATTGCAAAAATAATGCAATTATGAAAGTAACCTTTCTTGAGTGAAATGAAAGTGAAAGTATGGCACTCCTTCACTGTCATCTGTACCTGGAAATATTGAACATATATCATGGGTGTAAAAGGTACCAAGAAGTCAGTATTGTAGTGTGATATTAGGAAGAGATACATGTAACAAGGTGTTGACAAGCATGTCCAAATGGACACGAAGGTAGTGCAAATTTATAGATCTCAATGAATCACAGTTAATACAAGTCCTCTGTTCATTCTTCGTACAAAAGAACTAAGTTACTGAAATAACCCAATACTGGAACAAAAATACTGTTGATATAGTAATGTAAATGTAATTCCCACATGGACGGATCAGTTCTACTGACTTAAGGGAATAGGAGCACAGTATTATTGATATTGCTTTTTCAATAATTTGAGTCACCATGTCTTCATGTTAATCTCGATAATCTATAAAACATTTGGTTTTTAGAAAGACTTCATTAATATCCTCTCTGTGGCTTGCGTCTTTTTTAGATAGAAATTTTCATTAATGACTACATCCATAAATTAACCCTAACCTTAACCGCTTCCAGGTTTTACTTGTTAATCTCCCTCTATTAAAGTCCAATGAACGTCCTCAAATCAAACTGATTTCAGTTACGGAGATCCTACAGGAAGTTTTCAATTATTATTAGGTATACCACTCTCCGCCTCGTGCCCATTGTTCTAACCATGCTCTCTAATTTCCATAACCGAATATTTTATTATATACCACCTGGCTTTCTTTTGTTTAAAAAGTGTCCGATTTACAAGTTCTTTTATTTAAAAGTGTCCGATTTACTTGTAAATCGGACAGTTCTTTTGTTAAAAAGTGTCCGGTTACTAGTAAATCGGACACTTTTTAAACAAAAGAACTTGTAAAATGGACACTTTTTAAACAAAAGAAAGTCACGTGGCGACGAGTAAAAAAAAACAAATGCGAGACATTATACCAGAAGAAATTTATTTCACCATTAAGTACAGAGTAAAGACACTTTAAAAGAATTACCGGACTGAATTAATTTTGCACGACTGTACATCTCAAAATCAATTACAGGTCAGCGTGAAATAACGGCATTGATTGCAAATATCACTTCAGTGTTGAGGTTATTGTTATCTTGATCATTCGAAGCTGAAATTTAAGACTTCAAAGTCAGTTATCAACACTGAATGTAGAGGTTTCAGTCGCCTTTGGTAAAGTTAAATCTAGTTACAGGCAAACACACGCAGTACCACAGTTATTGTGGATCTACACGTATTTTATTTGTACTTGCAGTTTCTGTTGCGCCTTTCTCTTACGTGGCTGTGTAGCTTGGTCTTCCGATTGTGGCCGTTAGCACTGGCGTGACAGGGGGACTTTCTTTTCCATCTTTGGCTTTGGTAGTTGAAGTGCACCGGATACAGCTTTCATTTGTACTTCATCCGCCATATCGATATACGTAGAGCGACTCGGCAATTGCGTGTATGCTGCTCGAAGTTTCCGACCCAAATGAGCAAAGCATGACTCTAACGTCGATCTGCAAACACCTTTTCACTTCATTCAACCAACCAATCAATCAAACTTAATTCATACAATTCAAATCAAACCAGGTGCTCAACACGTCATTGCACTACAATAGCAACACATGTCAACTTTGTTTTATCCAATCATGGGTTATTTTTTTTATACTTTCGTTCAACAAGGTGTCAAAACGCGTCAATGTTTTCCTGCCAAAGTTTCAACTTGCACTGCACTAAAATTACAAATAAAAACTTTCGGTGTGCAAACAAGGCTCTAAAACTCGGCAAATTCGTGGTATAACACGGTCAGCGAACTCGTAGTCGGCGGTTTACGGAATTTAACGGTACTGTTTGCCATAAAACTCCTCGGCCTGCGGGCCTCGGAGTTTTACTGGCAAACTGTACCGTTAAATTCCGTAAACCGCCTCCTACTCGTCCGCTTACCTATAGGTATTTCCATATTGCCAGTATTTGTCACACGGCTCAAGCTCAAACACCAGCAGATTTGTCCTATAGAGCCAGTAATAAACATGATTTAACCCTTTCACCACCATGGTTTGTCCCAAATCCATTGTTTTCTGTGGTAAAGTTGGACCTGTACACAGGGAACTGGGGGTGAAAGAGTTGAGGACACTGAAAAAGAATAACATCAAAATAATCTCCATTTTCATATAGGATATGATGCATTCTGTGTTGAATGGTCTCCTGTTGGTGTGACAATGCCAAACTTCAAAGAGTAAAGGTACCAAGTAAATAACATTACTGTTGTGATAAATATTCCATTTCCAGTTCCCAGAAGATGAGGAGACCTGTGGTTCAAGCAGTGAAGATGACTGCAGAGGGTTTGATCTTGCCATGCTATTTGACCATGCATCTCTGAGGGAATCAGCATCTAGAATCAAGTATGACCTCATTGTTGTTCAGAAAAATGAATTCACACAGACAAACTAGATAACTATCGTGAGACAGCTTTGTTCAAATGCTCAGTTCATACAGATAAACTAATCGCAATCGTGATTACATCTTTGATCCGAAGAAACGAATTCACACAGATAAACAGATAAGCACCTTGATGACAGTTTGGTTTTGTTTACATGTAGCGTCGCTGTTGGTTTTGATATGTAAAGACCACTACCTGATTTGAGGATACAGATGTTCAAGAATAGACATTATTTCGGTCTCTGCAGCTACAAATCTTCAACATCAAAAGTTTCTACGTGATGGTTGTCCTCATTTTGTAACACTTGCACTGCTATGGTTCGGCCCCAAAAGCCATTGTTATCAATGGTGATTGTGGACCTATTAATAATTTATTACAGAGAATTGGGGTGAAGACAGTGATTACACATTCTATCTGTACATCATGCCCTTTTTTCTTTGACTATCCTCTCTGTCTTGATGGAGGGAACTGAAGTAAAATACACAGCAACCATGTGACAAATTTCAAATTTCACTTGCTTTTGTTTTCAGGGATGATGTGCCTGAGAATGTTGTCCAACAACACCACAGTCACCTAGTGCGGTGGTTAGAAGACAGACAGACAAGGAATGAGGTAAAAAGACTTTAGGCGGAAACACTGTCAAAAATTGATAATGATCTGGTTACTGTTTGTCAGCTTAGTGAAGCTATTCTTGATACTGATCTGAAGTTGACATTTATACCGGTATGTATTGTTTACTGTTTTCAAACAGGAGACCATTTCACTGTCACAGTTTTGTGACTTCTTGATGAATCGCTCTGTCGGAAGGGAAGAATGTATCGAGGTAAGTACCGTCAGATATCTTGCTTTTCCATACAGGAATCATATCGTACACCCTATAGAAATACCTGACATTACTGTGCATAGTTACTGCTGGCGCAAATAAACTTGGAACACCGAAGTCGCTATATACATAGGAAAACCGTTGGGAATATCCCTATATCGCCAAGTAATCAGCCAACAGCGGTATCGCCAGTGCATTGGGTCATCTTACACTTTGTTTATCGAAAACACTGCGGGGTGCCCATCCTGTGTCTCATAGACAAAACGCCTTAGCAGAGGCCGTTCATTTTGCGTGAACGATGGTACAATAAAGAATTGACGTTTTGAGTAAAGTTACGTTTGTAAATTTCAATGACCGGGGAACCTACATCTGATTTTAGTCATATTGGCCCGAAACCAACTCGCCCGTTGTTTGAGATTACACGTTCGTTCGTACCGCGTTCCTTGTGTTAAAATTCATATCCCCTTGCCGATATAGTCTGTAAATATTAATTATGGATGGTATAATCGAGACTGTCTATGATTTTATCAGTTGGAACAAAAATATTTCGATAGATTGACTAACACAACCAAAATTTTAAGCATTTTTCTTCAACTTTAAAAATAAGTCATCGCCTAGACATCGCCGTTTTCGTTGAAAATGCTCCATTTGGCATTAGTCGAATATGAACGCTCAGGTTTACCTTGGCCGTGTACTGCCTGAGAAGTGGCTACTTCTTCAGCTATTTTTTTCAGTTTCGGTAAAGATATCGCCAACTCTTCCTTTCAGTGCTCAGTGCAAGTCTGTTTACGTTTGCAGGAAAAATATATCGTTGGCTCGCCCAACAAATTGTCAATGAATTCGGGCGAGTTGGTATCGGGAATCTGGGTGGTTTAAAAAGGTACCCGTTTTGAAGCAAAATGTAGGTTATCAACATCATTGATGATATGCCTTTTTTCTCACCGTGTTGTCTCATTTCTCTGTAATTTTTTGGTGATAGCGATTTGAAAATAGTAATTTCTTGTCCGCTGACCGTGGCGATTTGATGTAGCTCTCAGAATTCAAAGTACGAAACGTCGACGTCACTGGCTGGGCTGAGGGCCATGCCGCGGGAGATCAGAAAATACATTTTCAAACTTTGGGTCAAACTAAGTTTACATTCTCGATCGGATAACGTTGAGGTCAAAAAACAAACTTTGCCATAGCGATTAAAATCTGCAACATTTCAGCGTTCTTTGCAATTGATGATATGATTGAAACATTTTATTTAGCCTGTCCTTTTTCATCGTACGTTTCTTGAGAATAGTATGTACCCACTTCAATCGGATACCCCTATGAATAATGATATCATCTGTATGACGCACGCAATAAATGTGATTGAACTATGACTTTCTTGTGTCATGTCAAGGCCGAGACTCGGACACGGTTTACGTCGCCTTTGCCTCTGAGGAGAGGTTTTCAGAAACAAAGCCGAGAAAAGGTCTAGCTTTATCTACGGTTTAGTTTATTCTTCAAAATCACGAAAGCCGTCGATGGCGACCGTAGAGGTTATGGCCGACAGTTGGATGCTTGTAACAGAGATTCCCCGCCACACCACGCCGTGCGCCAGCAGCAACAAGTCGGACCATCCACGCTCGTGCTTTATTTCAACTTGATAATCAGCTGATACACTGAAATTCTCCGAAAACCGAAACCTTGCCAGTATTAGTTCTCACAGAATTTCGCTACGACATGTCGGATAAAAAAAACGTCAAAGCCAGGAAGTTTTACCCAGCAACTTACATCGGTGCACGGCCGATAACGTACCGGTAACGTAGCGGTACCATTGGTTATGTTCACAACCGTCTATTCCTCACTTAGAATACGCATCTACTTTACACCGGTCGACAAACCATAGATCCTCGAGAACGAGGGTCTATGGACAAACCGGTTTCTTCGAAACGAAATTAGAAATTTAGCGACTTTGAATTTCACTCAAGGAAACACTGTTGCTTTGAATGGATATTGTCGAAGTACATGCTCGAGATATTACATCGCTCGATGGGGTGTAAAACGTGAATAAAGGTCCATGTACAACATATAAGAAAGAGACGCACATTGTAAACCTCAACGTAAGCTGATCACTTTATAAAAATGAAAGTTAAAAATACAGATTTAACCACAATACCGGGCGTAATTTACAATTTTTGTGAGATAGTGGAAATGACGGCATTTATGATGACACGCCTGCACAACGAAACGAAGCCAAACGATAGCGAGCTCAATGACAACACCTACCGTTTTCTCACCTACACTCTTTCTTCATTTTGAGGGAAAGTCTGTCAAAACGGTTGCTTCAACAGGTTCCCTGCTCATCGAAATTTACCCAAGTAACTTTACTCAAAACGTCAATCCTTTCTTGTACCATCATTCACGCAAATTGAACGGCCTCTGCTATGGCTTTTTGTCTATGAAACACATGCAGTATGGGCACCCCGCAGTGTTTTCGATAAACAAAGTGTAAGATGATCTAACTCACTAGCGATACCGCTTTGGCTAATCACTTGGCGATATAGGGATATCGCCAGCGGTTTCCCTATGTATATAGGGACTTCGGTGTTCCAAGTTTATTTGCGCCAGCAGTAACAATCGTATTATTTGATGTATTGCAACAAAACCCAGCGATATGGTAAAATTTTGAATATTTAGGATACTGATGGTATTTTAGGATTAAGAAAGGATACAGGACAACTATGGTTTTACCATCATACAGTATTGGTTCCTGTCCTTCAGCTACCAAGTATACGTTTTTGCATCCCAATCAAGCAATTTTTAGCTGGGCACTAGGTTGGTAACGTTCTTTATATATTCCAAACAGAGAGTGATAACACAAAAAGAACTTTACCATTCTTTATCTGTAAAAGATAATTGTTAAAATCAGCTTCCATACTGCTCCGTTGCATATGGTAACTGTCGTCACACTGTCCCATTTCTTGTCACAGGCATTTAATCAATTTGACACGGATGGTGATGGAACAGCTGATGTGCAAACCATGCTTGATGCACTCAAGTCCTCAAATGGCGCCAATTTACAAGGAGAACTTAACTACGTCATAAGGACTCTGCAAGCCTGCTCATTAACTCCTGGTACGTCAGCAGTTAATCACATTGACATGATAGCATTTACTGTTTGTCAGTCTTGTGAGATAGATGTCAGGGATACTCAAATCAGTAATCTTGTGCTTTCAATGTAGGCTTACCTTCTTCCTGCAAAAATGGTAGAAATGGCATCAACTTTCAAGGTTCCCAGAAGCTGGCATTCAGGGGCCATTATACAGCCAAGTCAGTTATATATCAGCCATGTTTAATTATACAATAATAGCCAGGCAAGTGACAAGCACAATGTTCATGTGGGCTTCAAGGAGAATCAAAGCGCAAGGCTGAACACAAGTTTGTTACATTCTCGCAAATGAGACATATCAACTTGTTGAAATAGGTTTTGTTTCAATACCTGTGTTCGCGCTGCCCATTCGCCACGTTTGCAAATGCGAATTGAAATCAGCAGTGGCGAAGAAAAATCGATCCTAATTCGCCACAGTGGCGAAAGTGATTTTTGTTGAAAAAATTCCGCAAAATAAGCAAAAACGTGGGGTTTTTTAGTCTTTTGTTGATCTGCGCTTCTCTTTCGGCGATTCGCGAAAAAAACTATATCTACTTCCGTATTGTTCTCTCCGACGTACGCAATTGCAATCGAGCCAAGTCTCGCGAGAGATTTGACGTCAATTTGTATAGTGTACAGCATGCACATAAATGACTATCGCGAGAATTGAAAATGCAGGCAGACGCAATCGAGCCCTAGTCTCGCAATAAATTTGACGTCATTTTGTCTAGTGTACAGCAAGCAAAGCGAACACTCGCGAGAATTGAAACTTTTGCTACAGCAGACACACGCATTTTAATCGTGGTCACAAAGTTCGGTGTTGAAATTTATTTGCATCGTGGTCTAGACGTTCCGTGTTGCGCATTTTAATCGAGGTCTTATTTTAATGGTGGTCGATTTGCATCGCGGTCCTCATGGTCCCGTATTGATGTTAATTAAAATCGCCATCCCAGCGACGCATTCCGTGTTGTTGTCGATTTGCATGGCGGTCTCGACATTCCGTTCCGTTCTCGATGTTCCGCGTATCCATGCTCAGTTGTAATTTTTTGGTTGATTTTGCCGTATTTTTTCAGAAACATACGAAATTCGTTTAAGTTTAAGAAACAATTAATTTCTCTAGGCGAGGACTATTCAAGCTCGTTGTATCCTCGCATTAAATTTACCGATTTTCTGTAATACAGTTATTTATGTGGTTTAGGGAAATTTTGTGACAGCTTCAGGTAAAAAGGTGAATTGGACAACATTTCATTTCTGTCAGGAAATCTTAGCGCGTACGTCTTGTGCAGGTGAACTCTACGGAATTTTCTGATATCAAAGATGTTTGCTAATTTACAATGATACTCATACTAGTACTTAACGAGATTTCCTGTCTAAATTCCCGCAAATCACCATGAAAATCTAAAAATTACTACACGGAATTAAGACTACATGTGGAAGTGTCGTTTGATGACGTTCCGAAAGTCTGTGCCACATGTACGCGACGTCTTGTATAACGTGACAAAGACGCTGCGTGTACTGATGAAACGTAATTACGTGTAACCAAACTTCTATTTTAATCGCAGTCCGAACATTCAGTGTTGCTGTCATGCTGTTGATTTGCATCGCGGTCCCAACCTTCCGTGTTGCAGTTCATTTTAATCGTGGTCTCAACGTGCGTGCTGCTTTCGATTTGCATCGGGGTCTAGCCCTGCGTACGATGCTGTGTGTTCCGCTACAGCTAATCGCCCCGCTCACGGGCGATTAGCTGTAGCGGAACACACAGCATCGTACGCAGGGCTACATCGGGGTCCAGAATCAAGCAATTTCCAGTGTTAAAATGAAGACAATTGGATACAAGGTTGATGTGTTGATAGTTTATTCTTGTGCATGCAACCGACATTGGAGATTATAGCATTATAGAAAGCTTTGTTTTCGTAAAAAATGTGTGGCTAATAAAATTTGTCTGTGGCTAATAAAATTTGAAACTATTCGCCACAGTGGCTAACAGCTTTCCAAACCCAGCGCTAACACAGAATACCACTTTATTCCAAGTGGTCTGTTTTCACTTCAATTGAATACACATACCGGTACTATGATTTTTCAAGATGTTTATGATATGGAATTTTATTTATAACTGCTATTATCTTTTCCTAAATTCATCACTCAGCACACCACCTGCACATTAAGTAATGCCATACCTACTGTCTACAGAAAGGTCACTCTTTCCAGTGGTCACTTTCTCTTAGTCCCTAGGGTGACCACTATACACAGGTTTGACTTTAGGTTCAAAGTGATATAGAGGAAACGTGGTTGTACTGTAGTAGTGTACAAGGATATGCTATAGTTTGGACATTATATGGGTACTGCTGCAAATAGTCCAAGGTGACAGTAACGTAATTTATATGTTTTCCTTTTTTTGTCTCAGGCCTTGTGGATGTGTATTCAACCAAAAACCATATCACTGGTCAACATGGCAAGAAACTGTTAACGGTGAGCTTGTTTATTCTATTCCATTTCTTTTGATAATTTTCTAGGTTTTAAAGTAACTGAACAGCGCAAGCAACCACAAGAACACATGACTCTAATAAATGGCTCCATGTTTCTCATGCAACAGGACTTGGTTTGAATGTTGCCAGCTGTAACAACTGTCTGGGTATCACCTCTTCATTGATTTAGATTTGTAGGGATTGACTCAAAATCTTCCCATCTAGCAATGATTATTTTTTGTGGAAGAAAGCCAAAATCAACAGTAACAGACAAACTGTCAAATGAGGGTCTTAAGTTAGAAAAAAAAAATGGGAGTCTGTTACTTATTTTTGTATATCAAACTTTTGACACTTGCTCGTAAAGCTAAGACATAAAATTTTTGGCAATTAATTTATAGTGTAAGTTGCATGGAATTAGCGCAACTCAAAGCAACCTTATCAAGCGAGAAGCTTTTGCACTTCAAGTTTGTTGCAATAGAAATGTTTTCAGTTTTTCTGTCGTGAAAACTGATCTGTTATGAATTCTATATTTGTTCATAGTATCTACTGAGGAACAGAGCCCCCAGTACTTGTTTGCCATTCCCACTACTTGACGGCTTCAACAACACATCTTCCATGAGACTCTCAGTTCTGAAAACACATCTGAGAAAACTCAGAGAAACAGGTAATAAAATTTGTGATATCCTACTCGGTGTAGCATAGAGTCATGGAGCATTTTCATGGTCGTTTTACCCAAGTACAACAACATATTTCAAATGATAAATTTGATTCTGTATGTCTCTTTTGCTGTAAGACTATTCATGTTATCCCCAATTATGATTTCTGCAGCAACTTTCAGTTATAAAAGGTTGTGTTCTGTGATACAAGAAAATTGACATGAGGTAAAAACATAATAAGAACAAATTTCATGTTTTTCAAATAAGGTACTTGTTAAGATTGTTTTGATGGTAAAATTTTAAATTGAATTAAGTCTTTGTCTTCCTTCTGTCAAAATTGTAATACAATAAGTATCAAATCCATTGATTTTATCAATAGTTTGAGAGAATAAGCTATGAATTTAAAACTGGCCCTTTTTCTGTCATTAGCCCATGAAAAAGAAGAAACTGCCATTCACAGTGGAGAAGAAGTGAAAGTTATTCACAAATGCTACAGATCTGTTGAAGTGTCTACAAACAAAGGAGATGTCTCCAGGTATCGTGTAATCAGTCGTTGTATGCTTTGTGTGGGATTGTTTTGAATGGACAGAGGTATTCTGGCTTGATTTGTAATGTTGGTAAAATGTTTCCCTTCTGAATCTCTACGTTGCATCAAAGTTGTGTGATTGCAAATCGAATGCAGACATGATAGTGACAATTAGCAACAGAGAAAGTCACTTTCTTATACAATACTCATTCCAATTTTCATCATTTTAGAAGTACCTATATTGTTCAGCGTCCTAGACGAAAAAGCCGGCAAAACTTTTGTCATTCTGGATAATAGAAAGTACTTCCGCTGAAAGTCTACATTTGTAATTTCAAAGAGTACATATCAGGATCTTGACTTGTTTATTTATACACAAGTTCCTATGGAGTACTCTGGTACCCAGTGACATGCTGATGTATAGAAATGTTGGTCATGGTGTTATTATTAAAAGTAGAGTGCACATTGGGGACTTAGATTCAGACTTAAATTTTTGCAATTCTCATTTTGTTCCACCACTTGTTGGGCCTCACTTCAAAGCTGTGTTGTTGTTGGAAAAGTTTTCACCATATTAGTTTAATATTTGAAAATCAAAAATTTTATTTCCCCCACAGAGTTAACACAGGAATGGCAGCCATTTTGAACTTTGAATATTGGTTAATGTTAGGTCATTGTTTCTGTTGTACCAAATTTTGCATGGTGACCCCAGTCGTCCAATATTATTCTTGATTTGGTATGAGAACGTTTGAAAGTTTCATTAAGAATTTTCCTGCCGAGCGCCCCTGTCCGTTATCCTGCCAAGTCGGTCAAAACCGGCCCCCTTTTCCGTGTCTACAGAAGATAGGCTCTCCTGCACGCTTTCCTGCCAGGCATTTGGCGGGAAAAATACCGCATTTTCGGGGTACGATTACCGACCATATACGTGTTAGACTTCAAAAATTTTTGCATGCCCGTATAGAGGGGCAACCGCTGATGAGGTTGTGTCCAGAAAATGACGAGGTCACGGGCGTTGTTTGCCCCGGGGGACGTGCACTTTATGCCCTTTTCTAGCTTACTTTCGCGGAAGTAAAGCTCGTTCGCCGGCACGCACGGCCACACCGGGGAAACGTCACCTCTCTCGTGGGTTAGTAGAAGACCCAGGGGTTAGTGCTATGGGTGCGGCAGCACCCTCAAACCTGTCCTGTTTCCCCTGGTTGTGTCACTTGGCCACGTACTTTGAACGACTTGGAAGAGTCGCACAGTGCAGTCTGCTTTGACGTAGTGTCAACGACATAGTTCCGCCATTGAAGGAAGGCGTGTACGTAGTTTGGCCAGTTCAGTGAACACTTAGCTCGTTAGTGTTACCGTTTCCTAACAGGTTAGTTGTGCAGTTGTTACTAAGGTGCAGTTTTGTACCACCTTAGCTCTGGACAGTGCAACTGCTCTATGCACTAACCCCAACGACAGATGGTTGGTACAACGTCTACATCGCACGAGCACAGCCTCCGTTGGGCTGTGCCCCTCCCACGTGATACAACGCACGTTCATCCATTACTATAGCGTCCTTACGGATCTGCCAAAAACGAAAGTGGGGTAAAAACAAAACAAACGAAAATTTGCAATCATAGATAGTATTTTATTCAGGAATAATTTACATTATGCCGAACAATAATCTCGGAGTCTGTCTCGACGTCCGAGTGCATGGTCCGTGTTTCAAAAATTACAATTGGGGTGGCAGATCCGTGTTTCAAAAATTATAATAGGGGGAATTGTACAAAATAATCCGTCTAAACAAAACAAACGAAAATATGCGATCCATAGATAGTATTTTATTCGGGAATAATTTACATTATGCCGAATAATAAATCTCAGAGTCTGTCTCGACGTCCGAGTGCATGGTCCGTGTTACAAAGATTACAATCGGGGGATTGTACAAAATAATCCGTGTTTCAATTTACAATCAGCGGGATCGTAAAGCACAAACAAACGGCACAACCGTGCTCAAAATGTGATCATGGTCCGTGTTAAGAATACAGTCAAGCCACTGTTAGGCGAAGCTGTCCCCTGTCCGTTATTTACGTCGGGTTCTCTTGCTGATGGGTGTCGTCGGGGCTGTGTGAGTAGAGGTCTGCACGCCAATGCTCCTCTTACCTCGTAGCATCATGCGATGATGAAAAGCCGCAAAACACTCGCCCTCGTGAAGATGAACCCCGCACAGACTACATCCTTTGGACGTCTCAGACAGTCGTCCGCTCGCAGTGGTCTTACCCTCTCTGCTGCATACTTTACAGCATTTCTGCCGCCCCTCCAAACGGCTGACAACGTGCATCGGCTGATTTTGTGGATTGATGTACGAGGCAAGAGAAACGGTGGCCTCGACCTCTCTCACACTGGGCTGCGATCGCCCACAATAACCGCCAATGAGTTGTTTCCCGACACGCAGATGAAACATCTTATGGGTCAGCTTACTATCAGGGTGTACATACTTGAAGCATATATATGCATTTACCAGGGCAACATCAATCAGGTAACATGCCAGATATGTCCACCATCTGTGGTTCTTGCGCCCAGTGTGAAAGTACTTGCGCTTCTGGTTGGCTCGGTCGACGCCTCCCATGTACCGGCGATAATTATACAGCGACAGAGGCACTTGTCGCCGCTCGTCTCCCTCCCCCACTGGCACGCACTCCAAGGGTGGATAGACCGTATTCAAGATCAGCACCTGAGCGTTACTATCCTGATAAGCAGTGATGTTAAGACGAGAGTCCGTTCTGGTCGTGGCTTTCATATCCCCAACAGACAGAGGAAGGCGCTTCCTCTTACCCGGCGGAATTAATTGAGGGGGCATGGTGCGACGATTACGGCGGTTAAAACTCCCGACCATGTAGATCCCGGTCTCCATCAGCTCTCTAGCAGTAACGACCGTGCTAAACAGGCTATCACAGAATAGGCTGTGATTATATCCACAGAATGGCTGGACCAGCTCCATCGTAATTCTTTTCACCACACCTCGCTCCTGCCGTCTCCCATCAGTCCGATCCCGAAATTTCACACCTAGGTACGGTGCAAAGTTAGCGATGTATGCAGTGGTGGAGTCGCACAGCTGCCATATCTTGAAACCGTCTAGATCAGGCTTATGCGGTAATCTCTGCTTAAATTTAGAACAGCCCTTAAATTGCACCATGCCCTCGTCGATGGAGATCTCTCTACCCATCTTATAATTATTTACGCACCGGTCAACTATGGGCTCCATCCATGGATTGATTTTATACAGGGGATCCTCCTGACACCGACGTCGGCGGCGTGCCTCATCAGGATCACGACGTGGATCGTTCTCTGGGTCTGCCAGATGAAAGTATCGCATAAGCTGCTGAAAGCGACTGCGGGTAATCACAGTAGAAATACCCTGGTTTCTCAGAAAGGGATCGCTAGACCAATAATCCTCCACTGATGATTTACGGTCGATACCCATACAGACTAAGACGCCAATGAACGCCTGCACCTCTCGGTAGTCAGCGTTACGCCAGTATTTATCTATTTTCTAGCGATATATCGCTGGTGGAATTTGGCGTATTTATTAGTCTCGTCCTTGGCCAATCTGATCAGTGTAGCTGGAATAAACTTAAAAAAGTAATCGAGCTCACTGGAGTGGCTGGGCAAGGTGAAAGTCGGTCCTCTCTCATGGTCAAAATCGGTCTCCTCAAATATATTAGCATCGGTAGTCTCCGACATACGCCAGACAGGAGGGGTGTCGTCCTCCGCCAACACAGCAGCAACGTCATCATCGTCGTCAGAGCTTGCCTCACCTACATACTGCCTGTCATAAAAGTCATCGTCCTCTGCCGCATCCTCGTCAACCTCCGAGTCGGACTCAGCGGTGATATCACCGTCGTCTGGGCGTCTGGGCCTGAACTCGCCCGTAGCGGCATCAAGGATCATATCTGGCTCAAAATCAGGTGGGCTATCCTGATAACGAACCCTCCGCACTATCTTTTTCGGCGGGGACATCGCAGCACACGAAACTATGGCAGGAGCGGGCTGGGCAGCCTCTGCTGATGACGAGGACTCAAGCTCTTTCGCACTGGGCACAGGAACCTCTCCTGACGCAGGATGAGGGCTCATAGTAGCAACAGGTGGTGTCTCTCCCGGAGCAGCCGGGGGAGAACCAATGGCATCAGCCGTCTCGTTACTCACTGTCTCACTAGCAGCAGCAGACGTAGTCTGTGCAGGTGAAGTATCTCCCACAAGAGCAGATGTAGTCTCTGCAGGTGAAGTAGTCTCTCCCGGAGCAGCCGGGTGAGAACCACTGGCAACCGGTGACCCGTCATCATCCTCATCGGCAGAACGATCGGTCTTACGTTTACGCTTACCACTGGGTTTTTCAGCCGGAGATGGCTTCGCCTTACGGGAGCGTTTCTTGCCCGACTTCTTAGAACGTTTACTAGGACATCACAATGATCGCTACCACTACCGCCCGGAGACTCTGCATCTTTGAGCTTCAGTCGTCTGCTCGCCTTCAGAAAACTTTTGCGGTCCGTCAAGCTCATGTCTGGAACAGTGTCGACAGATTAGCAGGTCCCTCCCTTTTAAAGCCACAGGGAAACAAAGCCTGGACATGATTGGACGCAGGGGTGTTAATATATGCATCCACCTGTTATTATAATGGACCTACGGCAATCAGTCCACCAACCGGCGCTGACATTCCTACCCGTCATGTAAATTGCCTGTCCGCACCATTTGATATGCTAATAATACTCATTTGCGATGCAAATCCCTCGAGCACTTAGCATAACATAGTCAATGTCATTAGCATCTCAACTTGACATTCCATCCAGCTGGGTACGTGGCATGCGCACCTGCCACCCAAGGACGTTGGCCCAAGCCCATGTTTAGTACAGGTGGGAAACCCGTATCTTTAACCTCATGTCCCTTCTAAGTACGCCTGCGCAGGGCGTATTGTCATCCAAGTCGGGTGACAAGCCAACCGACAGATCGCCCATTAAGCAGTAATGGACTGGCCGTCTCGTTCTTGTACGGCAACGAACAGTGCTTCAGCGGCTTGTTTAGGTCATAACAGTCGCCTGCCGAGCGGCTTACCCAACTAAGGCGGTCAAAGATGAAGGATGCCAAAATTGTCAACGGCTGTCTCGGCCTCGTCCGTTGGGCAAACATGGCTCCTTCAAATAACGTGGCCAGCACGTCTACGTCATCAGCGGTGATGACGACCCGTCATTGACGCCCGAGTGCGTAAAACTCGGAATATACCGACAGGTACCTCTACCTGAGTCGGTCATACTACGGTATAAACCAAAACACAGGTCTGCCAACTCCGTTAGACTCGGCCGTTAGCCGAACTTCACAGGGACAACATAGGCGTAACAAGTCGGTGAACAACGGTTCACGCACCTAACCGCAGCCGCCAAGTCGGTGAACAATGGTATCAAATTTTGAGGCCATGTTCCTGAATGGCAAGGCTGAGGCGGTGTGTTTTCGTTGCACGGCTTGAACGTCTAGAGCCAAGTGCAGCCGACAACGTCCGACATCTGAGTGGGTAGTCTTTTCGAGAAGGTAACAAGTCGGTTAAAAGCGGTGGTTACCCTTCACAAATGTCGCTCAAGTCCGTTCGGATCAGTTCCATGTCAGGGACTAATCAAGCCAAGTCCGTCAAATCCGTCCGCACTTCCCGTCAATCAGGACCAAGTCCGTGATTTTCGTCTCGCACCATTGGCAAAAAATTGCACCGCCAGCTGAGGCGGTTGCCTTACAGATTAGCGTTGCCGAGACGGTCAATTTCGGCCGCAATCTATGTAGTGCCTCAGAGCCAAGTTAACCCAAACTCCGCTAGAATACGTCAACGTGCTAACCTGCCAAGTACGCTACTCGTCCCCCCAAAAAAAACCAGTCCCCCACCGGGGTGGGGGACTGGCTGGGTAGCTTCCGCACCTTTCCCTGTCGTTGGACTCTCTGTGAACCCATTTCGAGAGCAAACGCCGTTCCTCGCCCAAAACCTGTCCTCGAACGACCCCTAGCGCGAGCAAGGGTTTGCTACACGTAGTTCCGTCGACTAGGCAGGAAAGGGGGTACCAAAAAGTAGCCCGATTTCCACCGCCTTGGCAGGATAACGGCCGTGGCTGCTCAGATTCTAGCTACACCGAATTTCAAGCGGATTTTCACCCACTTGGCAGGAAAAGGGTTAAGGAAAGTTTGAGCAGAAGGTTAGGTCTCTCACTTTCGAGGCGCATACTACCTTATATAATATTCATGGTGTTAATAACCTCCTATACTGTAACTTGATTCATATAGGTTGACTAATGGAGACCCTGGGTCATATTGGCAGTCCGATGGTTCTGCCAGGTCACACTGGATCAGGCTCCGCATTAAAAACAATGTGGTTGTGAAACAGCTGTCAATTAATGTAGCCAGCAGTGATCAGAGTTACATGCCACAGCTGGTGTCTGTAGCTGTCGGCAAAGTTGCCAACTCACTTCAGGAGATTAAAGAGGTCAGGATCTCTTGGTAAGTAGGAAGTATGGGTGATATATGATGTCATTTTGACTGTGTTTTATGGCTGCCGTAGATTCAGTAGCATGTACAGTAATTTGTAGTGGTGTTTACAATCACTTTATATTCTAGTATACCCATTTTTCAACGGCTGTGGTAGATTTTCTGGTGGCAGTAGTCATAGCTATAGCTGATTGTACATGCAGGTTTATTATGTAAACCCATGAAACTTTGATAGATACCTCAACTGCAACACAATATAAACAGGTCATATACCGGTATATATATATATATATATATATATATATATATATATATATATATATATATATAATATATATATATATATATATATATATATATATATATATATATACATATATATATATATATATATATATAGAGAGAGAGAGAGAGAGAGGAGAGAGGGAGAGAGAGAGAGAGAGAGAGAGAGAGAGAGAGAGATGTGTGTGTTTGTGTGTGTTTTTATTTACTAGTACCTGTAAGCCACTGTAATTGCTAGTAGTATGTAAAGCTTATGTATAGGTCTGATTTGAAGAGGTAGGCATACTTTAATGCAATTTTTGTTTAACATTTTCTGTTGTATGAGTAATATGAACATACCAGTACAGTTTATCAAATTCTACTGTTATCCCATTCATGATCAGGCTCACTGTTGTCAAAAATGCGGCCACACCAATGCACAGGTCAATTGATAATGGTAAAACAAAGATTTGATTGTCATGTTTAATGTTAAATCTTTCTTACCGTTCGAACAAGTGGAAAAAGAGTAGGAATGTTTTTCCTTCTATTAGTTGATAGCTCGTGCAGCAGGCCATCAAAACTAGTCGCAAGCAGCTCACTCATATACATATGCATCACTACAGGACAATAAGAATTTTTCTGATGCCGTATGCATAGCCAAGCGAGGCCATTAAATCCTATGACAAAGCAAAGCATCCTAAAAAATATTTTATTAAAAAAATCTGCAGTGAACCGTGAACTGTCACTTTCAATTGAAATTAAATTTTCAATCTTACTTTGCGATATCAACATGCCAAATGTAACACATGTGGTAGTGTCTAATTCAACAGCAAAGAAATTTACCATATTTTTGCTGCAGCTAATTTTGACTTTTAAAAACTAAACTTTTATCTTTGTGTCGTACTTTCTTTAGCAATGTCACTGGTGATGTGGTGCTGATCGAAAACGCCAAACTCACATATCCCTACATTCAAATAAACATTAAACGTTGTCATAGCGATGGATGTGACACAAGAATCCATGGATTCAAGACCCTTGGGTACAAGTAAGTGTTCCGTGCAGTGTTTCACATCATAAATGATATGGCACAGAGCTCATTCCTAATGACCACAGCATTCCGTCATCACTATGAAAAATTTATACCGCTATTTATTTGAAAATTGGATCTTTTGGAAATTACTCATACATGAAAGGGTATATTGGTACTTTTTCGCCACAGATGTTGTCATATGAGATAAAAATCATATATCAAAGGATTTGCACTCAGGCCATATTAATATAGATAGTTGCACAGGGACATAATTGGGCCGACTTTCTGTTTGATAGATGCAAACGTAGTTAGCATGTATCTTGTAATAAAACTATGATTTAAATCAGGGGCATTAAAGTGATTCCAGCAGGATACCACCTCTGTGCAAGCTAGTCTCATATTATTCTTAATCTGTAAACAAGTTTGGTTGTAAAAGTGTGTTTGCAGCAGCTTGTACGTTTACTTCATTGATCCCGTCGAGTCTTTATCAGATTTATTCAAAATGTGACCCTGTGAACAACGTTATACTTTTGAACAAACTGTTCATTTGATAATGTTCCTGTCTTGGGTGATATGGCAAGGGAGTGGAGGACGTTGCGTCACTCAGTTTTGTGATATCTGTGATAAAATGAACAACAGTAAGATTCAGCATATGTTTATCCCTTTGAGCGCCAATGTCATTGTTTGTTGTCTTTATAAAATGTACCCCGGTGAAAATTTTTCAGTTTTTTGCCAAAATTTTGATGAAAAACTGTAGCCAATGAAATGTGATCTCCCTTTGGTCCAAAATTATCAAAACTATTACAGAAAATATCAGAAAAATTAAAGCACTCAAAGGGTTAATCATTTCCTGCTGAAAATTATACCAGCTATCTCAAAGAGGGAATATGATTCAAGAAAATAAATTTCTTGAGTTCATGACACAAGGGTGACACTTGAAAGATGCAACAAGAATATGGCAAATACTATTCTCATAGAAGAAAGGAAATTTTTTAGTTTTCATAAACCAACCTGCGTGCACTTTGTTTTTGTTGTTGTTTTTGGTCAAGAAATTGATAAACCATTTATTGCAGTTGGCTTCATGCACATTTGGTATGTAGGAGTTATATAGTAATTCCACTGACAATATTACCACTTTCAAGGTGAAAATAACAGCCGTGCTATATCAGCCTGCAGGGCATTTATTTAGGGTAAAATCAAGCAGAAAAATGCATAAAAGTTTGAGTAATATGTTACTGCATGTGACGCAAACATAGTTCTCCAAAAATGATTTCTTTCAATATTTTCATACATTACCAACTGCAATATGCGTCAGTAGTCTCACTCTTTGTGTAAGTAGTACTTGTTGCCCTATTCCGAAAAGCACTGTGTCAACACAACCTGTGCATGTGTGTAAATGCGCTCTTGTTCAAGGGTTGACGACAAAAATTGAAGTTTGCATGCTGTATACATGGTATAATAGGATAGTATTAAAGTGTGCTTAAGAAGTGCAGACAGATTTTTTAATGGAAAAATTCATCATCCTCTTAGTAGTGCTAAGCCACGTCACAGACAAACTATACCACAAGAAACTTGAGATGATATGAAAAAATACAAAGAAAATTTAGATTAATTATTATGATCAAAATTTATGCCTTTTTACACTGAAGGAGAATATTGTCATTTACACTGAAGGAGAATATTGTCATATCTCTGTGTCCTCTATATTTCTGTATCATGATGCAAGTTGATGTTTGTTTATACATTCATTCATTCATTTATTTATTAAAATGGTGTTTCTATTGATGCTGTCTGAGAAGTGACTAATCATACATTTGTACTTTCCATAACCTTTGCAGGATGGTTCAGAGTGGTGGTATCAGTGTTGGTGATGCGTCTGCTGTGTGGTATCTCTCCGTATTGGCATCCACGGCCACGGCTGCCATACCATCGGCACCACAGCTCAGATCATCCATCATTCTGCACACAAAGTAAGTAACAAAAGATTTTAAATCAACACTTCATGTGGATATTCAGTCAGTCAGCCCAGTAGTGTTTTCTGAAATACTTTATATGAACCATATTTTTGTGACTTTTGAATGGCAATGTTTGTTCGTAGCTAACTCACATGTAAAAGTGATTGATGAAAACTTGAGTGACTGATAGAACCAGTATGTCCACAAAATACAATCAGGATATTGAGGTACAAGGGCTTTAGGGAATAAATTAATCTAACTTTGAACTGAATACATCCTCAGGCTCTTCGAGGAGAGGGCTGAATGTCCTTGCCACTTTATTAAGCGTGGTATGGGCAATGTGTTTGGGAATTCATATTTTCATGTGACACTTGCCAAAGTTGGTCAAATATGCAATTTGATTATCATTGTTCAAGCTAAATCTACGAAAGACATTAATGGCTAGAAGTCTGTGTGGTTATATATCTTACTCTTTGTACCCAACTACATGCATGATAGATGCAACAATTAACTAGTGTATTCTTCATTTGTGGACGACATCATAGTAATAATGATGAGGTTAACAAAGATAAAATGTCTTTTACAATTGAATATATTACATTACATTACATTACATTACATTACATGCATTACATTACAGATCTGCGTTGTCTCATATGCCGCCACTGTCCCTGTCATCAGCATCATCTGAGAGACCTTCCTTTCTGACGCCACCAGTTCTGGATGAGATAGAGAGATTTTTGTACACCGTGTCATTGTGAGTCACAAACTAATCACTTTGTTGTGAAAATCCAGTGCACGCATGTCATTATGATAGTGAGAGTTGCATAGAATTCTTTGAATCAAAGTGAAAGTGAAAAGGTGTCCAAGAGAAATGCTTGCAAGTAGGCAATGTTCAGTGCAATTTAAGTAGTTTTGACCTTACTGTACTCTGTGACTTTAAAGTAACAGTGTGAAATGGAATACTTGCGTTTGAAATCTGTGATATATTTGTTGTGTATATTTATAGAGTGTAACAATCATCCATCATACATGAATATAATCCATTGATAATATATAGCTTTGCACATCAAATATTATCAAATGCTGCTCCAAGCATTAGATGATCTCATTTTTGACATGATTTTTAGCTCATATTTGGTATGTATATAAATACCAAAAAGAGCTTATATTTTTTTAAAGACACCATTACTTGAACTAAATATCAAAAGATTTTCAGCAAATACTTTGCATTGTTTGGCTGTGTTTGTATGATACACAAGTAAAGAATGCCTAAAAGAAAGCAAGACTAAAGGGCAGCATAATTGTATGATTTGCAAATTTTCAAGATCAATCAATCTCTCGATTGATGCATTCTCATTGCAAGGCTGCCTACATTGAGAGGGCATTTGTTGCTTATTCTTGCAGAGATCAAGATGGTAGAGTTACAGCAGAAGGTCTCCATGTACTGTTAGCATTTGCCTTGGCAAGAGGCCATGTACCCAGTCTCCTCAAGTCACTCCATTACATGCAAGGTTAGTGTAGAACTGTCAAGATAGAATGCACACCGGAGATAGTCAATTAGACTCTCAAATTTTCATGATACTTGTCTGGTCTACCACCTGTTTGGGCTAATTTTGAACCTCTTGGAGTAAATTGAGTTTCACCATTGTATTATTTTTAAAATGTCAAAAATTTAATTTTTAACATAGAGTTAACACAAAAAGTTACTTTGAAGAAAGTTCAAGCAAATATTTAAATTATTAAGTTTCAAGACGTATGGTACTGTAAGTTCAACCCTGTAAACCAAAGTGAACAACGTCCAAAATTCTTTTTTCACAAAGTTGTTATCTGTGTTTAATGTGTGTGTTATCCTCCTCCTGATATATACAAAATGAATAAAAAGTGAAAAAGCAAATCCAAAATCCCAATAATTGTTGCCTACGTTGAAAGTAATTTTAAAGATGATAATTACATTGCAATTTCAGAGAACCCAGACACACCACTGGAAGCTGCACATTTACTTAGATCACTCAATAATGTCAGAGAGATGATCCTGAAGAAATATGGTAAGCCTTTATCCACTTTACAAAAAAACATGCTTGGTACATTTTTCTTCTGAATAATTTATACTGTTTATGCCTTCAAGCTCAAAATTTGTTTCAAAATTTATTTGACAGTCCTGAGATTTTCAATGGCTTTAGGGGCTAAGATATAAAAAATGAAGCAAAACCTCAGATGTAGAACTTTATTTTTGTATGTACCCAACTCTAAAATTCAGAGAGCGTAGTCATCTAATGAAGTATTTTACACAGAGCTGTATTGTTTGAGTGAAGAGCTTGATCCAACATGTTCTCAAATGTGTACACATTGTCATTTCAAAGGCTCAATACACAATAAGAATTTCAATCATTTTTAATAGTTCAGAAGAAAATTATCATAAATAAACATACACTTAAATGTCAGTGCGGGAAATAACTAGCTACCCACCTGCCCGGGGCAGGGAAATGTTTTGGCCAAGCAGATGAAATTTTCCTGCCTGAGTGACATCAGGGGCCAGTGGCTAGAGCAGTGGACTCACGATCACAGGATGGTGAGTTCGAGCCCAGGCATGGCCATGGTGTTGTGTCCTGAGCAAGGCACTTTATTCCTCATTGCTCCTCCCCACCCAGGAGTGATGGGTACCTGGTAGGACAGTGGTTGTAATGTGTGTGTTTAGCTCTGCTGCGCTTATTGGCTGCACATGTGAGCTGTAGTTTGCTCCCCAGGGAGTTGAGTGGTATCATATTAGGTCCAGTGACCAGGGGTAATAATAATTGTAAAGCGCCTTGAGCACATGTACTTGTGGATATGTGCGCTATATAAGAACCCAATATTATTATTATTGACATATTGAAATAATTCCTGTAGTTTGGTTTGCTGAGGTAAATGGTGTTTAATGGTATATACACAATGCAAAACATAGCTTTCAGGGATCGATCTATTTCAATCAGGAAGGTACATGTAGCTACCCACTATATGTCAGTAATTTCAGCAAATTTTGTACATCTCTGAATGCCTGTGATTTACTATTTTTTGCCAAATGCTAGTGAAACTCTATGATTTGATAATAGTATTGCTGTAAGTGTTTATTAAAATAGACATTTTGTGTGTTATTTACTTCCAGGCAGTGTTGTTCATTTATCACTGTGTGGATGTGATGGTGGACAGAGAGATTCCAATTCAGTACCTAGCAATGTACTGACTGATAACTGGACAACTGAAGGTGAGTTACAACTCTGCCATACCATAGACAGTAAAAGCCAGGCTACTGTCTAGCGTCATACTTGTGCAATATTATTTGTCAAGCCTGTTAATCACAAAAGTCTGGGTCCGTGTCATTGTTTTCTGTGGCAACAAGATGAGGAAATGAAGATGAAAGGTCTTAGATATCATCAAAGTACATGCTATCCGTCTTTATTCTCAATTCAGTAAAAGAGAAATGTAAATCATTTGTTGTGAAAAGGGGTAATTTTAATGTCTCTGTCTTGATGTGAAGTATTAAATGCTCAACATACCGGTACCTCTTATCTTGGACAGCATAAGTCAGTTTACCTTGTGGTTTTTTTGTGTTTACATAACACATATTTTGAAAAGCATAAGAGGCATCACAGGAACTTGTCAATGATGTTTAAGGCAGCTGTAAAATAATGAATTTATCAAATGACGATGCAGGTCGACAAAATTCTGGCATTCATTACTAGAGTATATGTATGTAAAGAGTACAAATTTGGATTTAGGTGGGAGGGTCAGATAAATATTGCCTCAAAAGTGAACTTTTGACCCTTTGATCAGCATGGAATGGTCCAAATCCATTGTTTTCAATGGAAAGTGTAGATCTGTGCACAGGACAATGGGAGTGAAAAGGTTAAACTTTTACACATAATCTGACTGACTATCTGGTACCCTCCATGTTTTGTGTCCACTTTAATAAGAGAAAGGATAAAAAAGGCTTGGCTATCAGGTTTCCCATTTGCTCTAATATTGCACTTATTATTGTTTGACCCGGAGCCCATAGATTAACCTTCATAGAAAACAGCTCCAATTATGATTCTCCAAGGTATTATTATGTCCGATTAATTAACTACCGTAATGGTATTTGGTTTCTATCTTCCAGCATACCTGTCTGCCAATGGTAAACTCAAAATGAATATGATATTCTGCAGCAGGGACTCTGATATGATACAGATCACTAGAGCTAGAATCAAAGTGAGTTCTTATGAACATTGAAATGTTGGGTTTATTTTGAAACATAAATTGTAACTGTGCTCAGGATATGAGGATGTTTACAAAAGTCGTATTCTCCTCTCCACTGTGCTTTGAAAAATAATTTCTGAGAGCACTGTAATATTTGTGTTGCAAGATATGGAAGCACATTGAACTTGAAGATCTGAATGAAACATACAGTTTTACATTTCTCTTGTGCAAAATGTGTTGCAGTTACTTGTTATGAAGGTGTGGTCCATATAGCACGTGTAAAATTTAAAAATTTTCATGCACTTGCATTGCTGCATTAAGTACTTTCGCTTGTCAACTTCAACATGTTATCATATCCCATAATCCCACAGAAGAATGAAGATTTTATATCATTTGTTTTCATATCATCAGGATAGGCTTACATACTTTTGCTTCCCACACCGAGCAATTGAACCAAGTAACTTACAGGACCCTGGGTGCACAATAGGGGGATTACTGATGACGCAGCCATTTGCATACACTGGGCGGGAGTTTTTGAATTCTCATAGCATCGCTTTGACCGTATGATAAATTTGAATAATCATGATGGGCACTTTCGTGACATATGCAAAGAGGGGTGAAATGGTCGTAAAGCAAACTTTAACACATTCTGAAACATATGCGTTCTCAGACAAAAAACGGAACATTTTTTCAGTTTATTTTTGACTCAAGTTCAGTCGCTATACATTCACAGACATCATATGCAAGATTCAATGACAATGATCACCTAAAGCATGGCAAAATCATGGGATTCAGGGAACAAACATGGCATGTCTGATCAGTAGCATGGCTTTTTTATATTTGCACAGATTTACGATAATCCAGCTTTTATAGGGGAAGTTCCTGTTTGTGTGTAGGGTTTGTTTCCTAATGGTGCTTTGTCCATATTTGTTATTGCAGGTATACAAGGGTGGCATTGGTCCCAAGTCTGGTCTTATCTTCATATACGATAACAAGTAAGTTTTGTTTTATCGGTCCGCACACCAACTGTCAAAAAACATATCAGCTACGCACAACTATCAAATATTACCAATATTCTAGTATACTGAAAGGAGTGTCATTCTCTATAATCCCTATAAAAGTCTTTTGTTATTCCAGCTGATCAATCGATGACATTTCTAAATTCTTTGAGTCAGTTAGGAATTTCTAGAAATTTATTTTTATCAACCCTAGTATCGCATTGAAATTTTCTTCAGAAGATTTTGAAAGAGATCTTTCTTGATTCAGTGGAATGTCAGTTTGGTTTCAAGGGCACACTGGTACAATCGGAGAACTGGTGATTTCTAATGATTTGTTCTGTGTCCATGCATTGCAGGGAGAAATTTGACATGGAGAAACACACAGAGAGATTCAAAGCGTACGATTCCTGGACCAGCTCGGAATACAACTTCCTCCAGAAAATGAGGTACATAAAGGAAAATCTTGACACTTCATATTGATTTTGAAATTTACTTCGGTGATGTCATCACTGTACAAGTCAGAACCAGTTTTAACCTTTGAACTTGATTTTAATTCTAGCTTGAAACATTTTTCAACTAAAAATGAAGTTTTCAAAATTAATGGAATGTTGATAAGAATCTTGATTGTGAGTAAGTATGATAGCACTGATTGGAAGGTATGTTTTTCATGTACAACCACAGAAGCAGTGTCAGTCACACCGATTAGAAAAAATTTCCCTGTGCAGTGCAGTGCACAGTGAGAGTGAGAGACTGTGCAGTGAGAGACTTTGTAGGGCAGTGCCTTCCATGGCCAGAAGTCGGGATTTTTTTCATTTTAGACATTTTTACATTTTAGTAGTGCATGTTTGACATGTTAGGTCGGAACTAACGTGACCAAAAAAGCCAAACTTGCAAACCTATCGTGTATCGTGCAGACCCAACATATCCGCACCTATCGTTTCTAAAATGTCTAACGTGTATGCCTGGTCGGAACTAACGTGCCTAAAATGCCAAACGTGCAAACCTATCGTGTATCGTGCAGACCTAACGTTAAAGAACCTATGTCTAACATGTATAGCATTTTAGGGCGTACAAATAAGTCCTATTCTATCATGCCAATCGTGCAAACCTATAGTGTATCGTGCACGCCAAACATGGATGCACCTATCGTGTCTAAAGTGTCTAACGTGTATATCACGACTGTACGATTGGCATATGGTACCATTCGACTTATCTGGACATGCACGTTAGACATTTTAGACACGTTAGGTCCGTACACGTTGGGTCAGCACGTTACACGATAGGTTTGCACGATTGGCATGATAGATTTTGACTCGTGGACAACCTAAAATGACATACACGTTAGACATTTTAGACACGTTAGCTCCGTAAATCTTAGGTCGGCACGTTATACGATATGTCTCAAGATTCACGTGATGGCCTACAAACACGGTAAGGTCTAACTCTATCATGCCAATCGTGCAAACCTATCGTGTATCGTGCAAACCTAACGTGTACGGACCTAACGTGTCTACAATGTCTAAACGCATTTGTCATTTTAGGCTCTCAACATGGGTCAAAATCTATCATGCCAATCGTGCAAACCTATCGTGTAACGTGCCGACCTAACGTGTACGCACCTAACGTGTCTAAAATGTCTAACGTGCATGTCATTTTAGGTTCTCCACATGAGTCAAAATCTATCATGCCAATCATGCAAACCTATCGTGTATCGTGCAAACCTAACGTGTACGGACCTAACGTGTCTAAAATGTCTAACGTGCATGTCATTTTAGGTTCAGTCTCCACATGAGTCAAAATCTATCATGCCAATTATGCAAACCTATCGTGTATCGTGCAAACCTAACGTGTACGGACCTAACGTGTCTAAAATGTCTAACGTGCATGTCATTTTAGGTTCTCGACATGGGTCAAAATCTATCATGCCAATCGTGCAAACCTATCGTGTATCGTGCAAACCTAACGTGTACGGACCTAACGTGTCTAAAATGTCTAACGTGTATATCTGACTATACCATTCAACTTATCCGGAGACCCTACAATGACATACACGTTAGACATTTTAGACACGTTAGATCCGTACTCGTTAGGTATGTACGATACACGATAGGTTTGCGTGATTGCCATGATAGATTTTGACTCGTGGACAACCTAAAATGACATACACGTTAGACATTTTAGACACGTTAGCTCCGTAAATCTTAGGTCAGCACGTTTTACGATATGTCTCAAGATTCACGTGATGGCCTACAAACACGGTAAGGTCTAACTCTATCATGCCAATCGTGCAAACCTATCGTGTATCGTGCAGACCTAACGTGTACGGACCTAACGTGTCTAAAATGTCTAACGTGTATGTCATTTTAGGTTCTCATCATGAGTCAAAATCTATCATGCCAATCGTGCAAACCTATCGTGTATGGTGCAAACCTAACATGTACGGACCTAACGTCTAAAATGTCTAACGTGTATGTCATTTTAGGTTCTCATCATGAGTCAAAATCTATCATGCCAATCGTGCAAACCTATCGTGTATCGTGCAAACCTAACGTGTACGGACCTAACGTGTCTAAAATGTCTAACGTGCATGTCATTTTAGGTTCTCAACATGAGTCAAAATCTATCATGCCAATCGTGCAAACCTATCGTGTATCGTGCAAACCTAACGTGTACGGACCTAACGTGTCTAAAATGTCTAACGTGTATGTCATTTTAGGTTCTCAACATGAGTCAAAATCTATCATGCCAATCGTGCAAACCTATCGTGTATCGTGCAAACCTAACGTGTACGGACCTAACGTGTCTAAAATGTCTAACGTGTATGTCATTTTAGGTTTTCATCATGAGTCAAAATCTATCATGCCAATCGTGCAAACCTATCGTGTATCGTGCAAACCTAACGTGTACGGACCTAACGTGTCTAAAATGTCTAACGTGCATGTCATTTTAGGTTCAGTCTCCACATGAGTCAAAATCTATCATGCCAATTATGCAAACCTATCGTGTATCGTGCAAACCTAACGTGTACGGACCTAACGTGTCTAAAATGTCTAACGTGCATGTCATTTTAGGTTCTCCACATGGGTCAAAATCTATCATGCCAATCGTGCAAACCTATCGTGTATCGTGCAAACCTAACGTGTACGGACCTAACGTGTCTAAAATGTCTAACGTGTATATCTGACTGTACCATTCAACTTATCCGGAGACCCTACAATGACATACACGTTAGACATTTTAGACACGTTAGATCCGTACTCGTTAGGTATGTACGATACACGATAGGTTTGCGTGATTGCCATGATGATAGATTTTGACTAGTGGACAACCTAAAATGACATACACGTTAGACATTTTAGACACGTTAGCTCCGTAAATCTTAGGTCAGCACGTTTTACGATATGTCTCAAGATTCATGTGATGGCCTACAAACACGGTAAGGTCTAACTCTATCATGCCAATCGTGCAAACCTATCGTGTATCGTGCAAACCTAATGTGTACGGACCTAACGTGTCTACAATGTCTAACGTGTATGTCATTTTAGGTTCTCACATGAGTCAAAATCTATCATGCCAATCGTGCAAACCTATCGTGTAAGGTGCAAACCTAACATGTACGGACCTAAACGTCTAAAATGTCTAACGTGTATGTCATTTTAGGTTCTCATCATGAGTCAAAATCTATCATGCCAATCGTGCAAACCTATCGTGTATCGTGCAAACCTAACGTGTACGGACCTAACGTGTCTAAAATGTCTAACGTGTATGTCATTTTAGGTTCTCAACATGAGTCAAAATCTATCATGCCAATCGTGCAAACCTATCGTGTATCGTGCAAACCTAACGTGTACGGACCTAACGTGTCTAAAATGTCTAACGTGTATGTCATTTTAGGTTCTCAACATGAGTCAAAATCTATCATGCCAATCGTGCAAACCTATCGTGTATCGTGCAAACCTAACGTGTACGGACCTAACGTGTCTAAAATGTCTAACGTGTATGTCATTTTAGGTTCTCATCATGAGTCAAAATCTATCATGCCAATCGTGCAAACCTATCGTGTATCGTGCAAACCTAACGTGTACGGACCTAACGTGTCTAAAATGTCTAACGTGTATGTCATTTTAGGTTCTCATCATGAGTCAAATCTATCATGCCAATCGTGCAAACCTATCGTGTATCGTGCAAACCTAACGTGTACGGACCTAACGTGTCTAAAATGTCTAACGTGTATGTCATTTTAGGTTCTCAACATGAGTCAAAATCTATCATGCCAATCGTGCAAACCTATCGTGTATCGTGCAAACCTAACGTGTACGGACCTAACGTGTCTAAAATGTCTAACGTGTATGTCACTTTAGGTTCTCAACATGAGTCAAAATCTATCATGCCAATCATGCAAACCTATCGTGTATCGTGCAAACCTAACGTGTACGTGTACGGACCTAACCTGTCTAAAATGTCTAACATACATGTATGTCATTTTAGGTTTTCATCATGAGTCAAAATCTATCATGCCAATCATGCAAACCTATCGTGTATCGTGCAAACCTAACGTGTACGGACCTAACGTGTCTAAAATGTCTAACATGTATGTCATTTTAGGTTCTCCACATGACTCCAATTTCTATCATGCCAATCGTGCAAACCTATCGTGTACGAACCTAACGTGTCTAAAATGTCTAACGTGCAGACTTTTATAGTGTTTAGTCATGCACGTTTGCCTTACACGTTTGGGTTCTATAATGTACAATGGCATACAACTCCCCATAGCACGATAGCTTCAACAATGTGAAACGTGCATTTTTACCAACTACTGGCCATAGCTTGGCAGTGCCTCTACATTCGGCAACATTAAAAGTCTAGTAAATCTAAATGTCAAAGACCAGAGTAATTAAAATTTACCATGTCATTATGGGTATGAAGGGAGTTTCAGTAGCCATAGTGTCTGTAACACACGTTGCACAATTGTCATCAATTGAGCCATATGTTACAGGTCATAGATCTTCCATAAGTCCGCACTGAGTCAGCCATCATTTTCACATCAGTGAATAAATAATGATGCACAATTCAAATCAGTATGTTCCATAGTGAGTTTATGTATTAAAATAAATGTATGAGAGATCCACTGCAAAACAGATTCGATGTATCATAGACCCTAAAAACGTTTTAGGGTCTATGGATGTATCAACATAGCCATATTCTCATTTATAAATTGTGGCTTTCTTTTACTGACCTGTAAAATTATAAAGGGAACAATCGTAAAAATACCAAAAAAAATATTTGTATCATAGATTTGTTCTTTTTAGTTCCCACGGACGAAATCCGGGGGGACTTATAGATTGGGTCATGTCCGTCCGTCCGTGCGTCCGTCCGTCCGTCCGTCCGTCCGTTCACGCAGATATCTCAGACATGCCCTGGTCAATTTCTTTCAAACTTTGCACAAGGATAGTACCCTACCCCATACAGATGCACGTCGATTTGTTTCACAATGCAATCAAATTTGGCCGTGTTAGAGGACTTTTTAGTTTCCACCTCCATAGACTCTCATGTATAAGGCAGCTGTCCATAGACTCCCATGTATAAGGCAGTCCATAGACTCCCATGTATAAGGCAGTCCATAGACTCCCATGTATAAGTCAGCTCTGCATAGAATCCCATGTATAAGGCCAAGTAAAATAAAAATTTAGTTTCTCATCGTATTCATATAGCAAAAAGGATGCGGTGACACAGTTTTTAGCCCCACGGATGAAGTCCAGGGGGGCTTATAGATTGGGTCATGTCCCTCCATTCACGATGATATCTCAGATATTTTGACAAAATGTCACGTGACCTCGGTGACCTTTGACCTCAAATATACATATTTGTCCATAACTCAGTAACCACAAGTGCTACACCCTTCATATATGGTATGATGGGACACCTTATGACGCCACATATTGAACCTCATTAATTATGTGCATATCTAATTTTGAGCAAGCCAATAGAGCTAGAGGTCTGATTTTTGGTATATAGGGATAACTTAGCAATACAATTTTTTTGACAAAAAGTCACGTGACCTCGGTGACCTTTGACCTCAAATATACATATTTGTCCATGACTCAGTAACCACAAGTGCTACAACCTTCATAAATGGTATGATGGGACACCTTATGACGCCACATATTGTACCTCATTAATTATGCACATATCTAATTTTGAGCAAGCCAATAGAGCTAGAGGTCTGATTTTTGGTATATAGGGATAACTTAGCAATACAATTTTTTTTGACAAATTGTCATGTGACCTCAGTGACCTTTGACCTCAAATATACATATTTGTCCATAACTCAGTAACCACAAGTGCTACACCCTTCATGTATGGTATGATGGGACACCTTATGACGCTACATATTGTACCTCATTAATTATACGCATATCTAATTTTGAGCAAGCCAATAGAGCTAGAGGTCTGATTTTTGGTATATAGGGATAACTTAGCAATACAATTTTTTTGACAAGATGTCACGTGACCTCAATGACCTTTGACCTGAAATATACATATTAGTCCATAACTCAGTAACCACAAGTGGTACACCCTTCATATTTGGTATGATGGAAGACCTTATGATGCCACATACTGTACCTCATTAATTATGCACATATCTAATTCTGAGCAAGCCAATAGAGCTAGATGTCTGTTTTTTTCGTATATAGGGATAACTATAGAATAGAATTTTTTGATCAAATGTCATGTGACCTCTATGACCTTTTACCTAAAATATACGTTTTTGTCAATAAATAAGTAACCACAAGTGTCCTATGTCTTTTATATTTAGTAGGATGGGCGACCTTATGACAACACACGCTTTACCTCATTGATTATGCACATATCTAATTCTGGGCAAGCGAATCGAGCTAGATGTCTGATTTTTGGCATATAGGGATTAATTAGCAATATATTTTTTTTTTCAAAATGTCACGTGACCTCGATGACTTTTACCTTGATTATACATATATATGCATAACTCAGTAACCACAAGTTCTATACCCTCCAATTTTGATAGGATATTAGACCTTAAGATGTCACATCTTGTACATCATTATTATCCACATATGTATTTCTTGGCTGGCCAATACAGCTAGAGGTCTGATCTATTTTCCCGATTTAGAACCATAACTTAGACATGCCTCATGTGTTTCAAATTGGGAAAACAACATAGACCTATGTGCCCATAGATCTTAACATATACACTCCAGTGATACTTCTTAAAGACCACATTTACCTGCCCCATCAAGACTAATACTCCCGTATTTCAAGTGGGGACTATGTCATTGTCAATGACTTTTTCTTTCTGATTGTGTGATGGGGATTGCATTCTTTCTGTATGTTTTTCAGGTCTGCATCTATCGTTGGCAAAGCGGACAATCCTGTCGCATTCTTTACTTTTGAAGAAGACTGGTGAGTCATCGTAAAGATAAATAAAGTGAACTGAACTGTTAATGTAGAGGAAAATGTCTCTTCCTTCTTGGAAACCAAGAAACAATAACTACCACTGAAACTTCCAACATTTATACTTAATATCAGTGTCCTGTGAAAGCCATAGTTTTATCATCCTGTGTCTGTATCTGCAGCCCTGGTTATTTCATACATATGATGTTTCTGACTTTTTTATATGGTATGTGTTTGTCATGTGTGTCTTGAGTCTGTTACTTTGTATAGAACATGTTATGTACATGTATGTTTTGACAAGTTATGTATGTGGCATTTTTGTGTTATGAATCTGTATCTATGACTGGTTGTGTACATGGTAGTTGTTCATTGTGTACATCACATAGTATATTTTGCAGTATGCGTGTCAGTGTCTGTGATTATGTGTGTGGTAGTCGTTGAGTGTGTCTGCGTATGAGATATGTATGTGCATGGGTTTGTAACTGTGGATACTAGTATAGTATTTCCTTAGTGTGTCTATGGCATAGTGTGTATGAGGGTGTATTTGCATGTAATGTGTTTGTAACTGTAACTGTATGTGGCATGTATTGAGTATATTTCTGACAGGGTATGTTTGAGGGTGTACGTGCATGTGATGTCTTCATACCTGTGACTGTATGTGGCATGAATTGAGTATATTTTTGAAAGGGTACATGTGGAATATGCAAGTCAAATGTCTTCATTGATTACTGTAGGTGATATGTATAGTAAATTTGTGTGTATGTATTGGTTTGTCTCTCTTGCAAGATATGTGCTATGTTTGTGTCCAGGTGTTTGGCTCAGTCTTCTTGATCAACGTTATTCTGATGTCAGTTACACATTGTAAACTTTCACCTCATTCTTAGGGATGAAATTGACGTCGCCATGGATACATGCCAGACTGGCAAATACATCCTCATCAAGTTCCTAGGACCCAGAAGTGAAACTGCAGAGCGTCTCGGCGTCATTGGCATCAAGTTGTATGGCTATCATAGAAGTAGTGCTCCCATTGACAACATTAACTTGGTATGCTGTCTTAATCCTACCAGTTTCTGTTAAAATAATCGGAAAACTTTACAAAAGTCGTAGTGGATGTACCCTGAGATTCTCGTTTATTGGCAGGAGCTGTCTCCAAGTGCAGTTCATTCACTCATTTACAGTGAGAGTGCACTTTTCATCCCATTAAATATGGTATAATTATATTTCAGCCCATGAAATAATTAATACTTGTTCTCAATGTATGTCTGTGCATTTGTGTTTATAAGGGTATACATCAATACTATTTACTCACAGAGAATCACTCATACATAGTGTTGTCTATGTCTTACAGAATGCTGTGGCTCCTATGCCAGACAAGGTGGATGGTCTGATCACCTGTGATGTGTTGTTCCTGAGGATTTTACAGTTCATAGTTGACATGGGTAAAGACCTGGTAAGATGACAGCCATTTTGTTTCTTTCTCTAGGTTGCTGTGTGCATTGGTAGGTGTTGAGTGCCTCTGTAACAAGTTCTGCGTCCTCGTAGGTGTGTTCTGTCCCATAATGCACTTCCAAATTAGATTTTTAGAAGAGAATATTGAACTTTACTCTACTTCCGAGGGAACATTTAATTTGCTAGGAGCCATACTCAGAAACAAATCGCAATTTGCTTGTTGAATAGAATCACCAAAAGGTTTCCAGTATTTCTCCTTGAAGGCACCCAGGGACTTTAGCATGTATGAAATCAAAAATTTTAGGTCAGTAGTTGCCCCCGATTTTTCCCCAGGTAGTTTTGAAATAGCAGTGGCAATTTCAAGGTTGAAACTATGAGAGACGCTTTTCATTATTGATCTTTGAAACTAGGCTGAATTTAAAAAAAAGAAGAAAATCTCGTGATTGTGTGGTTCACAGATGTTGATAACATTAAACACAGAGAATTACTTTTTAAATCATATCTGTTGCTTTGTTTTGATACTCTACATTCTCAGTACCAATGTATGTGTACACTGGTACCATTAAAACAGAAGCTTAAAAATCTGGTTATGATGAGGGACAAATGCAAACAAATCAGTTTTATTTGTGTAGGTCTTGTCAACACTCATCAGTCACATGATTTAATCTTGCATACAGAAAAAAATTAATCAGCCATGGTGTGAGTTTTGAAAAAGGGAATTGATCTGCTATGATTTGATGAGAAAAAAAGCAAATTTATCTATCTAGGTTTGATTAGTAAAAAAAAAATCATCTGCCCTGATGTGATTCTACTGATTATACCCATTGAACCCTGCAATTATCTGAAGCACAGTAGACAATTATAAGCATTTCTGTTGAAAACAGTCACCAAATTTTGGATTTTATGGGAAAGTATGTTTTTACTGCTCAATAAATTGATTTTGTAGTCAAAAAAATTTGGAAGAAATAAACATCAGGATAAAATTCTGTTATAAAGATATATCTTGTATAAAAATTAAAAGCGTAGACTTCAGAATGATAATTCTCTGTATTGGTAACAAAACACTTTTCAAAAATGCTAGTGCAGTAATATTGCTAATATGTAGCAGAGCTATAAAATTCACCATTTCAAAAGCTCCATTCAGTGCAGGCTTCTGTCATACTACTACACTTGTGAAATATGTATGCCTATGTGAGCTGAACTTTAACATTTTGCAACACTAATCTATCACACTGCATATCCTTTCATAGACTGCATTTAGTACATGTATTAAACTTGGATGCATGGGGGCTTTCTTTCCATAACAGGTTTTCAATATTCCAGCTTGACTTGTTTAACACTTTTCCTTTCATTTCTGTAAATGTATGTGTCTGTACATTCTGTTCTGTCCCATGTCCTTTTTTGTATCATTTTTTTTCTGCACTTCCCTCTACTACTTCTGAATGATTTTTTTGTGACTATCGCTGTGTTGTCTGCACTGTGCCAGTGTGTCCATTCAAGCCCTCTAGAATCTCAAGAGCAGGTCAGTCTCCCATCATCCCACAACCCTACTCACCCCTCAAATCCCTTGCACATGGTATGACCCACTGTGCACAGTTGGGTTTGAATTCCCACTATAAAAAAGTATGTTGCTTGTAGCTCAGTGGCGATGTATTTTTACACAATGCTAGGGGTCATACCATGTGGAAGGGAACACCAACGGAAAAATAACAGAACTATTTTGTATATTTCTGTTAAGTCAGACATGTAGATTATACGTTATCAGTATCATAAGTTTCAAAGCAAGTTGTGTTATGTATGGTAAATTTTCTCTATACCTGACAAAAATCATAGGACGCGCATACTTTAATACTTTAAATGCTGAAAGCTTTTCCATCCAATAAATAATTAAAGTACTGTCACATCAAAAATTCCATCGTTTCGAGTCTAGTAGTGAAAAATTCATCTGAATATTGCCCGTCAAATTTGCAAAATTGACTGAATTATATTCAATCTGAGTAGAGCAAATGCCAAGTTTTCCTTTTTGATGAACACTTTTGGGAATAAACTTGGTATTTGCTGATTTGCACCCACAAGTGTTGCTGTATCAAAAAAAGTGCAATTGAAAGGAAATAATGCTCAACCAAGTATTGTCAGAAAAACTGGTTATGAGATGGCCTTTCCTTTGAGAAACAGAAATAAAATAATGAAAATCCTCATGGTTGTTCTCTATCCATAAGTGGGTCACTGCCAATTCCATGTGCAGAATTCCAACTTTGCCATACAAAGAATTGGAACTAGCCTTATATGAAATTACACTCATGAATTTTATTGTCAAAGAACGAATTTTGAGAAAATTATTTTGCATTTTTCAGCCAGTTTCAATACTTACAATTGAAAAAAAATCTGTGTGTAGGAGAACACGCTTTGGCCTTTATTTAGAAAGATTTAAGAGCTAAAGCCAAAGTGCTTGCACTGAAATTCAAGATAGTGTCATAGTGAGCATACAAATTAGTTCTGTATTTGTTTTCCACCATGCAACTTTTCCTGCATGTCGTTGGCCTGCCAGTTGCTGCGCCTGTACTGTGCCACCAGTTAATGCATAGAACTCTTGCAACACTCAAAAACAGCAGTGGACTTGTTTGTTGCCTGTGAAAGTTGTGCATTCTCCTCATTGGTGCTGTTCACTGTATCTTCAGTTTCATTGCAAGCAGCAAGATAAACTCATTTCCATCTTTGACGACCAACTACTCCAGACATTTTCAGCTCAGTGTCAAAATAGTGAAAGTGTTGTATTTTTTTTAAAGTCCTATCCTCACCATTGTTTTGAGCATGTCATTTTCCCCTGGCATCATGTAACAGCAGTCAAGTAATTATTTTCCACACTAGACCTGTGATTTAAAAAAAAAATTGACAATGTTATTATTATTATTTTTACAGGAGGATGTACAGAAGAAGAAGGATAAACAGCTGAGAGGAACAAGCCTTGACCTCAGTGGGGTCAACATGAGTTTGTTGGCAAAACTCTATTCAGAAATACCTTCAGGGTGAGTTTCATTAAATTTCCTTTTTGAAACTGGAAATCATAAATTGTAAATAGATAAACACCTGTCTCTACTTAAAGATGACTCTTCATTTATTATTGTAAATAATAATGGAAGAAGTTTGAGAATTTATGCACTTGTATCTTTGCCTCTGTTCCACTGGTGCATCAAACATACTAATTTGTAACAAAAGTATTTTAGTGTGCATCAAATTGTCCATTAATGCTCATTTACTATTATTATGGTTTCCTTTCACAGTGACAGTAACATGTGGATACATGCAAGAGTACTGACCTTTAAGTTAGTTCATCTGTGTCTACCTCAGCTTGTCAGAGAAATTGAAAAGTCCAACGAAATCCTTGCCAGCGACCCTGCCAAAGTCAAAGTTAGTTTTCTAATTTTTTCCATTTCTATATTTTTTACTTTTTGAATTAATTTTACTGTTACTATAACCTGTTATTTACTTGTGTGGCCATACAAGAACAAGGCAACCTGTCATTCTAGACTGAAATCTGTCCTTTGATATTTCAGTTATTTTAATATGCCTTGTTGAATATTGGGCTGAATTAGTTCTAAACTTTAAAACATGCTGAAATTACAACAAATAGTACCAGTTCTCGAATTTGATCATTTCATCGCGGATTTGGAATCAAAGTCACGCTCACTTAGTCATGGTTTAAGTAAGATTAGTTGTACTGAAATGAGGGAATTGAAGGCCCATTATAGCTGTATCCTTTTGCATTCACTTACCAAAAATACCATCCAATCTTCAGAGAGATGTTTTGGATTCCTGCTATTTGGCAAATTGTCTTCAAAAATATGCCTATTTCAATCCTTGACACTGATGGATTTGGTCTATCAAAGTCAGGTGCTTACACATGTATTTGTGGTGACCATATTTGAGTTGCACCAAGAAAACTATTTAGTTGTTAAAATCCAAGTTGTTCATTGCAAATGTTTGAAACATTTCTGTTGTCACACTTCAGTAAGCATTTTTACATTCGTTGCATTTTGATTGCAAACCGCCTTAAATCGAAAAAATATAACCAGATACAGCTAATGTGGCTTTAAAAAATCTACCTTTGATCAGATAAACACAGGAGAGAACATATATTTACCAGCTTTCTCTGTCACTAGTTCCTTCGGGCCTCCAGAGGGTGCCCCAAACTTCATTTAGTAGGTTTTCTTTGTAACTTGATGTTTTTTTCACATCAGGATTGTGAGAAGCAACAAGCTAAGGAAGAGCTGAAATGTGCCGCTAAGATGTTTGCAATCATACGGGATATAGTAGATGAATCAATGGAAGTAGAAGATTCACCTGTCTCACTGCTGATGGAAGCTGCCAAAAATGCTATCCTTGACGGTAACATTGTTTTCATATGTTGTACTTCTGCCGTCATATGTAATTCTGTAATCAAAAGTAACAGATTCCGTAACTTATTTTCTTTCATTGTTTAATTTGTATGTGTTTACTGCAATTTTCGTACTGCCTGATATATGTTAAAAAAGCAAATCTTCAGCTCGTCAACTTTTATCCAACCACCAAATGTAATAGGCCAATTACAACTCCAGAAGTTTAACCTTTTTACCACTGTAGTTTTAACAAAACTTATTGTTATAAATGGTAATTGTCGATCTGCATACAGAAAATTTGGGATGAACTAGTTAACAATAACTCCACATGTAAACTTCAAATGATCCTGTAAATGGCAGGACTCATTAAAAATAATGATGAGTTGAAATAACTGTCCAGCGCCTAGGGCACCTGATATACAGACAAAAATTTCCATCATCTAAATAAAATGAGAGAATTTGTCACAATATGTGGCAAGTTTGTGATATCTGTTTTATCTCAGATAAGGATGATCTGGTTTCAGTGTGGCCTAACAGAATTCTTCTTTCATATGGCAGGTGCTGCAGTTTTCTTTCCAAACAAAGAAACAAGAAGACATGAACTGTTCAGCATGATGCAGTATGTTATGGTGAGAGTGCAACTATTCTGCATCATGCCTATTAGGTTAGGGTAATAGTGCTTCCCTGCCATACAAGAAAGACTGAAATATCCGAATATTAATGTTCACAGCAACTTGGTTAAAAAGAGTGATGTCTGATTTAATTTACATAACAATTTATAATATGCATATTCATATGTTATGCAAATGTATCATTTGTTTTGTTATTATCATATGAATTAATTTTCTAAAAAAAGACAGTTTGGCCTATCCGCAAAATCCCCATATGAAAAACCCAGAAATGTGGAAAGAAAGAATGATAGACAATATTAAACCATTCATGTTTTAAAGTGAACATGTTTTTTTCCCCAAATGTTTGACCAATGTTTCAGGAACAAATTGTCCTGAAACAAGACATCTTCAATTGTTGAAGTGAAGGTGTTGTCCTTAAATAAATTTTTTATTAGTGTTTTATGAAAAGTAAGACAAAAAAATCTTCTTTGAAAGATTGGCCTCAGGGTAAAGGCTTTATTATTGCAACCATTCACAGTTTGTTTATTTTGTGATTTTTCTCACAGAATCCACAGGAGACGTCAGCTTTCCTGACCTTTAGATCGCTGTGTAGATATTACAGTAGTGTTGATCCAAGTGGATTGCTGGCACTGCCTGCCGCTTCTCCAAAGGTAAAGCAAACATTGCCATCTAGGTCACTGTACCTACACATCAATACTCATGTGTTGGAGCTACTAGTATGTTAAGGAGACTTGCCTCACCTGTGATGAATTTTTCTCTTTCTATCAAGTGGTTGTGGTTCACATCTGTAGAGATATATTCGGTGAAAAGTATGCCCAACTCTGAATATACATGTGGGTCAACCTAGCGTTCACAGATTCAACTCAATTTGAAATGTTATCTGTCCAGTGCCAATGTGTCACTGGAGTATAGTTATTATTATTATTGTTCAAATATCCAAATCATGGTTATCGTTGCCCGTTGCTTTAAAATTGCAATATTTCTAGAGGTAACAGGGGCAGAAAATGGGCCTGCAACTTTTTGTTACAAGAGGATTAATATGACTAACATTAATATCAATCCTGATAACAGTATGCTTGATATTGAAGAAAGTCATCGCAGACCACCAGCATTTTCTGTCACCAAAGACATACAATTTTCTCATCATCATGTACAGGTATTTCTTTAACTGTACCAGAGCTGCCCTTTCTCTGTACAAAAAGACACAAAAGACAGCAAACTATCAAAACATGAAGGCCTTTAGAATCCTATGTAGCCTGAATGCCTTCATTTTTTAGAGTAATTACATTGTAAACTTCACTATCAAGAAGTAGGTAGAATGCGGAATCAGTGCTCACTCATTTAACTGAAGTACCCATCTCTATTCTCTCAAAACCAGGAGGACTTTGACATTGAACCAGTCTTGTCAGTGATGGAAACTCTATTATCAGTTGCATTTAGAGAGGTAAGCTTCATCACATCAAACTGTCCTTTCAACATGTGTGCATTTTCAGTTATGGATTCCTTGTTCAGCCACAAGACGTAATGCCCTACTACTATCTGTCTAACTGTGTGATACCTGTGTGTGCATCTATATGTGTGCCCATTTCTGTCTGTCTTTCTCTAAGATTGGTTGCTAAGAACGCCCCTTAGATTTGGATGACATTTTATGCGGTGTTTGGAATTCACCATAACTTCTCAGCAGGTGTGTTTGGGGTATTATTTCACAATGGGTCAAACCCGGAATTCGAATGGACCACTGTACAAACAAACCCATGTGCACAAGCGTGCATAGAAATATATGTATATCCATACGCATTGTGTACATGTAGGTTTGTTTGTACCGCCATCTTTTTGGCATACTTGGTCTGTGGAACAAAGTGTGTCCTTTTTATTCTGGAGTAGAACCATTGATGAAGTTTTTGTAAAAGGCGCATCTTAAGAATTCATAGGAAAAAACATGGTTAACATATAATGGTGATCTCAAAGAAAAAGTCAAAATGCTTCTATCCTGGTTTTAGTGAAATTCTCACGATAACTTTATGTAGCTTTTCATATCGTATGATGTAAAGTTCAACTACCAGTCTGCAATTTGTTGTTGATGTTTACCTTTGGCAGCTCCAAAGTAATCTTACTGATTGCTGAGGATTATAATTTATATGTAATATTTTAAGGATGTGACTTTACACATCATCTATTTCATTCTAAATTCCCACACAAAGCACCAACCTTTCAGTGAAATCAGTCAAGCTGTACTATAGCTCATTGATACATGGGTCAACTGTTCTCTTTTCATTACTTTCAGTGTGAGGCCATTCTAGACGGCAAGGAGCTGAAGGACATGTCGTCCAATCTGGTACAGCTCCTGTGTGCCCTGCAGACCAGTCTGGTGTCATGGTGTTATGAACAGCTACAGTCAGACAATCCCGTGCACAGAGAACCTGCTGTCGCCATGTTGCTCAGATGTAAGTACTGTTTTTCTATTTTTCCGATTTATTGCTCTGATTTAACTTTGCAAGACAAGCGTGATTAATGAATCTGCTGTCATTCGTTGAATGTTGATACCGAAAATGCAAGATTTGAATTTCCACAACATAAAAAAGGGTGGAAAAGTTGTGGACTTCTTTCAGAAGTGAAGCGGAAAACAACCTTGCATTTTGTGACAAAAATGACTGTCACTGTGTTACTGAGATGCATACTTCTTGTTCATACCCATTAGAAAACCACAGCAATTATGGATGGTCACAACATTTGACAATGGTTTGCAAATCAGATTTATATAACTTTAAACTTTGCTTATTTTTGAACAGACGCAACCATGCTGAGTGAGAAGGCATGTACAATATTAGATCTACTGCAGAAGAAAGAAGACAAGGAGTCTCTAGTCAAAGCACTGGAGAGATCATTCATTGCTACTGCCCTCAGACAGATGGTTTGTCATGTTCTTTTTTTTTTTCAAACTTTTTCCAATGGGCTTTCAATATGATGGCAAAATATCATTTAGGTTTGGTCATCTCGAGGTCATGCCCTCCAAAGTAATGTTGACTAGCCCCTCTACTAAATCATTAGTTTGCCAGGACAATGTCTGTGTTACTAACTCAAAACAAAAACTTCAAAAATAACGCGTGTTTGAAATTCTGGAAACTGACCATATCTGGTTGATTTTATACCACTGACCATTTCATTGTAGCGCCTGCTGATGTAATTATTCATACATTGCAGTATTGAACAGCTATTGTGCAAATGCTTAGCTGTAATTGTTATCTCTGTTGGTGCCAAATTTCAATCCACACTGCCGAGTGTTTGAATGTGTCGTACCGTAATAGAAATGCAACATTGGACAGATAATTCAATTGATAGGAACTGATAGTTTGGAATTATGTGGTTGTAATTATATTCACATAATTCTTTCCAGCGTCCTTATTTTTGAAGTTAGGTTGGTGATATAGGAGCTGTCTTATAGCATTAACTGTGGCAGGTGTAACATCAAGACGACTTGCCTCAAACAATAGACCTCTATCATGATACTGTGTATTCACAGTTATTTTCTGTATTATTGAATTCTCAGGTCCCTGATATAATCATTTTCACATCAAAAATCTGAACTTTTTACCTCTTTTGTATTCAATGCACTACTTTCTTGAGGGCAAAAGCTCAAATTTTAGCTGAAACCGTCAACAGCTCATAGAAAAATGGTGGAAAATACATGTATGTTGTTACTGTCAAGTTAGTTTAGTAGGAGTGGGAGATAAGTTGTAGATAGTCAGTGATAAAGTAAGTACGGTTTGTACATTTGTACGGATTGTCATCCATCAGTGTCGTAACACACTATCAAGAAAGTCTATAGGTTGGCTCACAGCAGTTCTTTGGTGATGACCCCTAACCTGAGCACAGTTGATACGTCACAGCACCACTAATGTATTCATAGCTAGAATTATTACATCAAAGTCTATGTTTCTATGTTTGTCCTATTGTCTCTCAAATAATTCGTTTTGCAGACCCTGTCGCTATCACTGCTAAGTGAACACAATTTACCCAGTAAACTGCTACTAAAGAGTTTACAGCCTATTGTTGAAAAGTTGAGAAGTCTAGCACCAGAGATGCCAACAGTGTTCCATAGTGTAAGTGTTTTCTTACTCTGTCAATATTAATTATACTCATTCATTTGTAAAAATTGTACATTTCCACAATTTGCTAAGCTCAAGGATATCATTTGCTTTGCGATGGATTTTCCTCTCTTTTTCAAGTGATATCCAGGCAGTACACTTTTTTCACTAAAGAGCTTCAAAGTACTTCCAATAAGTTTTCAAATATTTCATGGTGTGAGACAAATGTGCCCAAATCTTCAGCTAAAATTCCCCATCTTATATCTCTATGCAACCTCTGACGACCACCACTGGTAGTTGTCTGAGGTCTAGTTTTAGTGGTGTTTCCAGTTCCTTTACTGACTTGAACCATTGAAGTGCCCTGAGCCATTTAATTTGCATGTACCCTGTGACATCACATTGTACATCATCATTGCATGATGGTGCCATGTCTCAGTGTGATAAACAAAGTGAAGCACATGCGTGTGTAACCATCGGAGTACAAGCAACAACTTCCCCAGAGGAGATATGACTTTGCAAGAGTAATCAAAGTCAGAGTCTCAAACTCAGAGGATATGCCAACTGTCGACTGTTCATTTTTGATAGTTCATTGATGGTGCACTACATTTTTAAAAACTAAATGAATATATCTGATTGTCTGATTATGAAAGGTGGTTTTAAAATTTTGCTGCAGGGGGATTATACAGATGCCATAATTTCTGCCCTGATAGCAGAAGAAGATACTACTTTCTTTGGCAAGTCCTAGACTTTCGTTAGGATTTAATGTACAGTGAATAAAAACTGTTTTCCGTTCTGTTCAATCTAGGTTGAGAGTGAAGCATGGAGCACAGTGAACCAAGAGGATGTCACGCTGCGAGTCTGGAATGTGGAGTCATCCCACAATTATGAAAATAATTTACATATCACTCAGATTTTCTTTTGTCCCGGTGCAACTACTTTTCAAGTTGAGTTTGATTCAAGATGTGAAACGGAGAAGAGGTGGGTGTCGTTTGTCAATACATCCACATCCAGTCCGTGGATCTTGTAATTTGGTTTGGATTTGATTCATGAGGCTTTTACAGTAAAGAATTTATGGAGTTTTGAAATGCGCCATTGGTTTAGACATTTCAGTTTTACGGTGCAAAAAAAAACGGAAACTAATATTTCAATAATAAAAGTCTATGCAATGCATGTCAAGATGCATGTCAAGAGGGGACATAAATTTACAAGAAGAATTTACAAAATTTATGTAGAAGTCACGTGTAATAACACCCTAAATACAGTAGGTATGATCTTAATTTCTACAAATGCAAGCGTAAATGGCTGAATCATTGAACTTGGACACATAAAATGGAATGAAAAGTTTTACTTGACAAAAATAAACTACAGTCAAATCTACTGATATTAAAAATTCATAGCAGCTTTGATGATTTCACCTCGCGTTCTAGTCTGTACGATGGTAATTATTCCATGATGCTTCAGATGTACTTGGAAACTTGAAGCACCATAAACATTAGTAGCAAATGGAAAGAATTTTGGGCCGACTCGCAGCGATTTCGAAGCTGTTATCCAATTGGGTGGCTGAATCTTACCAATATAATGAAAACAATACAAATAGACTCCCTAAGTGGCTGTGAATAGTGACAATCGACCAATCAGATATAACCTTGCAAACACGCTGCGAGTCAGCCGAGAATTTTATGTCAAGTCTGGAATTAAGACTTCCGCTGTTGCTGACATCATGTCAATCAACTGTGATCCTAAATACCAGTAGATTTCTGCTAGATTCAGACTTAAAATGAACATGTTTCTGTAGATGTTTAAAGCACCAGAAATCCAAAAACCAGAAATCAAGAAACAAAAGTTTTTTTCTCCATTGGGCATTTAAATTCTTTTGCAGCCAGACATTTTTATGCTGTTGTAGCATCCGTTCTGGTTTATGAGTGATTTCTCTCACTCTTATTTACCATATATTTACTCAGAAGTGGGAGCCTATTTGATAAGTTGATATTCTTTTCTGCATGTCTTCATGTTCTCTCTGAGTATATAAGTCCATCCCTAAAAAGGCTTGGGAATAGCTGCATACATCTCCATCATACTTTCATCATATCTACACTCTGCCCCGTCATTTCTCAGATATGATTACATTGAATTCACGGATGCAAGAGGAGCAAAACAGAGATTTGATCAAAAAGTTGGAAGTGAGAAATGGCCAAAGAACATCACCTTCAAAGCCGGACCAAGATTACAATTCCTGTTCCATTCAGATAGCAGTAATAATGAGTGGGGGTATAAATTCACAGTAAGTAAAATGGCATATTTCTCAATGCACATAAAAGACAAACATTGGTGTAATGCGCCCATGAGACATAATGTACTTCTTGCCGAGGAGTCTAGCATGTCCTGTTGTGTGAAAGTTGTGGCCTAGTTATCAGTGAAGATTTCTTTTTCACACAACATAGACTATGATGTGAAGCTTTGTATGAATGATAGTGTTGTGCATGACTGACTTAAGTTGAAAACTTGAAGTCTTGAAATCTTATTTTGATGGTCACTCTTTTACATAACATCAGAGGAGGGCATTGCATCATCTCATTTCCCTCTTGTTTCTTTTCAGGTGACAGCCAAGGGTTGTCCTGATGTGTCGCTTTCATGGCTTTTTGACCTGCAGCTCGGGTTGTCCAAGCTGTTTGGCAAACTCTGTGCATCGGTCATGGACTCCAGACAAGGTATATAACTATGTGTCAATGATATGTAGCCTGTGTGTGATGCATCATGTGATGTGTGTGTGTGTGTGTGTGTGTGTGATAGAGAGCTGATATCTTTTCCCAAATGTTTGAATGGAAACAGGTTTCCTATGAATTTTTTTCATTCAGTTTAAGTAGACACTATACAAATGTATGCGATGATTTTTGTTTGAGCAAGTGTCCTGTTTAAGCCAATTAAACTGAAGATTAAGGTATCATACATTGACACACACTCAATTTCAAAATATACATATATTCACAATATACGTGTAATTCAAACTCCATAATTAGTTAATTGCATACCAGTAATTTTTTTTCCCCAAGAATTATTGATCCATGCGAAGTATGGTGCAGTCCTGGTTTTTTAGCTCCCATAGCCATATGTATATATGGCAATGGAAGCTATTCTTATAGGCTAGGAAAATGTCTGTATGTATGTATGTCTGTATGTCTGTATGTCTGTATGTCTGTATGTCTGTATGTCTGTCCGTCAACATCAAAAACTCCAAAACCGCTGCACATTTCATCTTGATATTTGGTGTGTACATGGATGATGGGCTGTAGATGAGATTTTGTTCAAATGAAGTTGTCATTGCCAAAAATATGCAAATTAGTGCCAAAAAAGGCGTTTTTGGTAAAAAATCTCCTTCTTCATAACCGCTGGTCAGACAGCTTTGATATTTGGTATACAGGTCCCTAGGGATAGCCCAACTTGGATTTGTTCAAATTGTGATGAAATAAGCAAATCTGTATTTTTAAGGAATTTTTTGTCATTTTTGGTCAAAAATTTATTTCATCAAAACCGCTTGTCTGACAGCTTTGATATTTGGTATACAGGTCCCTAGGGATAACCCAACTTAGATTTGTTCAAATTGTGATGAAATATGCAAATCTGTATTTTTAAGGATTTTTTGTCATTTTTGGTCAAAAATTATTTCATCACAACCACTTGTCTGACAGCTTTGATATTTAGTATACAGGTCCCTAGGGATAGCCCAACTTGGATTTGTTCAAATTGTGATGAAATAAGCAAATCTGTATTTTTAAGGAATTTTTTTGTCATTTTTGGTCAAAAATTTATTTCATCAAAACCGCTCGTCTGACAGCTTTGATATTTGGTATACAGGTCCCTAGGGATAGCCCAACTTGGATTTGTTCAAATTGTGATGAAATAAGCCAATCTGTATTTTTAAGGAATTTTTTTGTCATTTTTGGTCAAAAATTTATTTCATCAAAACCGCTCGTCTGACAGCTTTGATATTTGGTATACAGGTCCCTAGGGATAGCCCAACTTGGATTTGTTCAAATTATGATGAAATAAGCAAATCTGTATTTTTAAGGAATTTTTTTGTCATTTTTGGTCAAAAATTTATTTCATCAAAACCGCTCGTCTGACAGCTTTGATACAGGTTCCTACAGATAAACTAAATATGATATACAGAATATATGATGAAATCTGCAATTTTGTATTTTTGGTGCAATTTTTGCCATTTTTGGTCAAAAAATGTGTTTTTCAAAAACTACTTGTCTGATGCCTTTGATATTTGGTATACAGGTTCCTGGGGGTTCTCTTAGTGTGATATAGTGAAATTTGATGAAATCTTCAATTTTTGTATTTTTGGGTCAGTTTTTGCCGTTTTTGGTCAAAATATTTGTTTCTCAAAAGTTACTCATGTGATAGCTTTGATATTTGGTATACATTTTTATACATAATTATGATGAAATCATCAATTTTGTATTTTTGCAGCTAATTTTGCCATTTTAGGTCAGGCCATCCTGAAATGAGCTATCAAAGATCTCAACCTTCTTCATCAATACATATGTCACACAAAACGTTGCTCTCTTCATAACACAGCAGAGCTCTGTCGACCATTGGGTCGTTTGTTAGCTCCCATAGCCATATGTATATATGTTTACAAGTTTACATTTTATTGAAAATCTCAATAGCCACTGAGCAGATTAGATGAAAAATTAGCATGTAAGTACTTTGGGCTGACCTGAAATGATTGTGCACATCTTGGGTCAGTATCTTGGACTTGCTATTTTTCATGAATTTTTTTGTAATTTTCTCCCATTTTTGGTCAAAAAATCTTCTTCTCTGAAACCACAAGTCTGATTGATTTGAAACTTGGTATGGAAGTGCATAGGAGTGACCTTTCTCAAATCTGGGCAAATCGTGGTGAAATTTGCATATTTGCATTTTTTGGCTATTTTTTTCATTTTTGATCAAAATTTTTTTTTAACTCTGAAACCACACGTCCGATTGAGTTGAAACTTAGTGTAGAGGTTTTTACGGGTGACGTCAGTAAGATTTGATCAAATTCTGGTGAAATTTGTATAATTTTATTTTATTGGGGGAATTGTTTCTATTTGTGATAAAAAAATCTTTTAGCTTGATTTTAGCTTGTTTTGATAACTATATGGGAGCGACCAGTGACATTGTCACTATTTTTGTACATTTTTCAGAGACGGCAATACTATGATCTCTTTTTTGTGAGATAATTTGCTTTGCATTACTGATATGTCATATTGTGGAAGTGTTAAAGTGTTGCATAAAAACATTGGAGATGGCAAGTACATGAAGACTAAGCAGAGATAAGTTTCAAATAAAGTAGAAATGAAACATTGCTTAGGGCATATTTGTTACTTTGGTACGTTCAGTCCACTCATTAATATGTGCATGTAGAATTATTATCAAAATGGAATTTTACTTAATTTATGAAGTAGATTTTTTGATCGTTTAGAAACCTTTAAACCACAACAAAAAAGATGAGAGTTGCAACAACATTACTTGTAACAACAGCTGAATCATCAGGAAGAAGTGATATAGTATGTGGTGTGTCCTTCACCGTTTATAGCACAGACTTTTTTTTACCACACAGTGGTAACCAAGACCCCTAAAAGTGACAACTCCAAGTCCTCCGACAACCAGGAAGAGACTGAAGCATCAATTTTGAGGAGTGATATCTGGAGCACTCTCTTCAGAGGTGGTTACATGGTTGGAAAACTGACAAGATCATTATCTGGAAATTTTGTAAGTCAGCCAGCTGCCCATCATTCAGAGCATGTAATGAGCTTGGTAAATGTTTTGTGACAATTTGAATTTGATGCTGCTAATATGGTAAATGATGTACAAAGAGCTAACTGCTGCTCACAGGTTGATTGATTCCTTATTATGACAAAGTGCGTGTATAATCATAAAAGTTCAATAATGTGCTTCAAATCTTGATTACAGTGGGAAGAATGACAAAAATGTTTTATCTGCAAAAAAAAACCCAACTGGGATAGTGCCCATTACAGATGCTGACATATGTGCCTTGAAAATGAAATTGAGTATAAAATAATACATAGTAAAACTTTATAAACTAAACCTTGAAAATGGTATTTTGGTCTAAAAATCCTAAAACATTCCTGGGAAAAGTCCTTAAATTTCAGGTGAGCTTGAGTGTATTGACCCTGGACTGTAGATGTTGGGATGACCACGTACATTCAGTATTTTGTGAACCCTGGACAAGGGTCATAAATAAATCATACATGTATTAAGTAAATCCAGTTGTCCAGCAGGCTTGTTCACAGGTCATAGGCGCATGTCATACTGGTGTATAAGTAATAATGATCACTGGTTTGTTCACACCTGTGGATGGAAAATTTACTGGTTGCAGCAAAAAGTGGGAGGTACATACCCTGTAGGTACCCTGTAGGTGTGTAAATGACACAAACAAGAGATGAGGAGATTTTGAAATTGACAGAGACAGAATTCAGTAATTTTACAGTTGGAAGATAGCATTCTATAGTATTGCTGGGATATGTTCCTTAAAAAATGAAGAAAAGAAATGAGAAAGGCACAACATGTAGTAAAGAGAATGATAATGCTTGCAAAACTTGCTTCATTTTAAGATTCTTCATTTGCTCATGTAACAGATACTACAAAGGGACTCCTTACCGCAACTGTAACTATTAGCACAAGTCTTTAGTCAGACCATAATTCTGTTGAATTTGATCCAAAATTTAGATGGTATTGATCAATGTGATGTTAAGAAAACTTAGTAGAAAAAATTATTGTGTGTTTTAAGATGTTTCATAGAGCAGATACCCAGTAAAGGTTGCATACTCATGAACTCCGCTGTACAAAGAGTGTCCATTGTTAAGTCTGACCCATACTTCATCCCCTGGCTGTAGATCTATGATGACACTGTTAGAAGCTGAGCCATAATTTCTTTGTCTATTAGCCACTAAGATACATGACAGTTGAGTCTCATTTTTCATCAAACACATACGCAAGTCGTAGGAAGAGGAATGGCTGAGAGCTGAAAACATGAAGAAATATACACCACTAACAGAGCATGTGAATGTACCATTGGATGCATTATAAGCATTTCCCACATTTGCATAAACCTTGTCGTAAATGACTGCTGTGTGTCCAGATACTGGTCCCAAATTCGATTTCCTTGCTGCTGAAAATGCCATTCTGCTCATATTTGGTATTTCTCCTGCTTGGCCTTTGTCACCTTTCTGACCTTGCTGTCCTGGTGGTCCATGCTGTCCTGGTTGTCCTCTAGGTCCTGTTGGTCCACTTTGACCAGTACTTCCTTTGTGTCCAGGGTCACCTCTATGTCCCTTTGGACCAGGTTTTCCTTGGACACCTTTCTGACCATTCTGACCTTCACCCTTTTGGCCAGGGTTACCTTTGTCCCCCTTTTGACCTAGACTGCCTTTGGTACCTTTTTGGCCTTGTTGACCATCTCCCTTTGGCCCTGGGTCACCTTTATTTCCTTTCAGTCCAAACAGACCATCTTGTCCCTTCAAACCAGGATGACCCATTGGTCCAGGACTACCAGGAATTCCTTGAAATAGAATTGGGAGAAATATGGAATAAGACCAAATTATTTTAAATGAAAATAATCCTCTTTCAGTGCATGTGCTTTTCTGCCAAAGTAGTTCTTCTGTAAATTCAGTTAGATAGGGTACTTGTCATTGTCTATTGTTAAATAGATTATGAAATGTGCACATTGCAAATGAAACTCCTCCATGATGGACAAGTGTGAGTACCAATTTCAGTTATCAACTGTTTACTGGTATTCTAAATGATTTATGATTTGTCAAATGAAGTAGGTAACATAGATGAAACATGAATATAAGCTTAGATTGTAATGATATTGTCACCGCATTCATATTCTTACAGTAATTCACCATTTTTTACTACGGCTGATTGAGTCAACAAACAATTGCATTAGTTACATGTACCTGGAACACCAGGAATGCCATGGATTGAATTTGTACACTGTTGTCTTTGAGAATGCAGTGTCTCAGAATCTTGGCTTTTAGGTTGCAACGTCTCAGTCTGAGTGTGTCCTTGTACACTCTGCTCCTCAGCCAAACATGTTGCAAGTTGATACACAGTAAAAATGATGCAACATAGTAGCAGAATGAGCCATGTTGATCTTGCAAATGGTTTCATGGCTGGAGCTTAAATAATAAAAAAACAGCAGAAAATAAAATTGTCTCACATAATTTCAATATTTCATTTCAATAACTGTGATGTGAGGTAATGTTCAAAATGTCAACAACATGTGTATCTTCCTGAAAGGGAAATGAAACTGTGTAACAATATGCTATATCAGTCTGTTCTAAATGGCAATGGTGTCGCTGAGAAGAATGTACACATTATATACACACATTGAGGTTCTCTTTCAGCTCATGTAGAGTTTCAGTGCCCTGATAAAAACTTTGCAACATCTTTACTAAAGACACTCATCAGTGAAAAAACCAATCATTGCATCATCACACATTATAACACACCTCATCTACAGTCTGTGTTCTAATTCGCCAATTGATAGTCACGTGGGATGCGTTCTTTTTGTGCTGATCCAAGTAAATGACGTCATCAGGCATCATTTGTCGGAACTATTGCCTGCCAGGCATCAGTTCCAAAAAATGATGCCCGCTGACGTCAAAAAAACATTGGCGCATGCGCGAACTGGAATGTAAACAAAGATGTTGTCTGCGGCCGAGCGAAACGATAGTTGAGAAATTTCTCGGTTTATCCCACTCTCTGAAGAAGAACTGAATGCTCTGGTTTCCAACAAGGACTCGAAACGAACGAAAACAATAATCAATGGTGCATTGAACGTTTTGCAGAAGTATTGCGACCCTGTCGGGAAAAACTTTTTTTGCCGAACCACTTCAACATATTAGGCCTACATCATTCATGCGATAAGTTTTGTGTATATTACGTTCTTATGCATGGCTACGGATGAGGTGTGTTATAAAACACATATTGACTGGCCATGCGGGTGACAGCATACGTCTTTAACCCCTCGGGCCTGTGAGTCACCCCAAATAACAGACTGTTTCCCTTGGCCTACGGCCTCGGGAAACAGTCTGTTTTTTGGGGTGACTCACAGTCCCTCGGGGAACAGACGTATGCTGTTGCCCTCATGGCCAGTCAATATGTGTATACTGTAAACATCATAAATGAAGTCACGTTTGTTGTGATAAAGTGACAAAGTAACTCACCATTGAAGGAAATGTAGAAGGAATATCACTTGACTGCTTCAGACTGGAGAAAGCTTGAAGATTTTCTATGATGCTTGCCTGAGACCTACTACTTTTATGCAGTACCGGTACTTTATGCAAATCATGACAATCTCTTGCTTTTATTGGTTAACAGCCTGTTTTCTGTGTGTGTTGGCTTTGAAGACTCTTTAATCATTTGTCAGCTTCATCAAAATAAAAAAACTACCCTATTTTTAAAATTAAGTTCCTCATCCTGGCTGTGTTTCAGACTTTGGCATCATAAATCAGATTTTCATAAAACCAGGCCAGCATTTCTTATTATATTCCACCCCATTATAGTCCCTACAATTTGAGAAATGAAGGTTTTATTTCCATGATGGTTTTTCCACTAAACATGAGTCCTATTATGGTGTTGTTTATTTCTTGACAAAAATTCCTTCAGGATGACTAACTTGTCCAGTCACCAGTTTCTCACAGTGTTGAATTTCCAAACTTGCAGATTCAGCTTTCTCCTTGTCAAAGTTCACTAATTCAACTTTATCACACAGAGCATTCGTTTCAGTTATAGGATTTCTTCACTCGATAAAATATATAGGGTTGTACCAATTAGGAATAACATTGGTTTGCAATCCTAGTGGTTGATTTGTCTGCGTATATTCACCTGCCTCCTAGCAGACGTATAATTTCATTCATATTAGGTGTAAGAAAGGAGTGGTGAAGATTGTTTTAGCTAGTCAGTGCTTCACTGTGATCTATGTTGTAAGCATTCTCATGAAACGTCAAATGGCAAGCACATGCATGTTGAGTAGTTTTGTGATACAATCCAGTATGGTCCTCAGGTGGCCATTTCATGCAAAGAAGCCATAAGTGAAATAGACTTGCTTTCAAACTTAGTTCAATAACATTGTAAAATTGTATCTATGTATATAATTTGTAATATAAGGTTACTACTGGTAGGTACTGTAAGATGTAAGTTGGAATGAGAAAAACGACAACTGACTTGTCAAGTAATGCAGCATGATAGGCATTATACCTGAAACATTCTCAGATGTGATTTGTACACTTTTATTTCCAAACTCAAATGAAGGAAAACATTATTTACTGTACACACGTATGAATTGGTGCCAAAAACACAGAGCTGTTTGCTCCAGTCTGTCACTATTAAAACTAAGAATTGGTACAAAATAACTGGGCATTCCTGTCACATCTGTGTTTGTTTCAACACATCCAAAATATGTTTTTCAAAAAGCATCTATACTATGATATTATTTTGAATTTTTTAAGTATCTCTACTGTCAAACCTAAAATCAGTTTTTACCTAAAATCAGTCATTTTATCATAAGTCCATGACAATAGGAGGTATTGGTGGAAAATCTCTCTGAATGTCTGTATGTGTATCTGACTGTTTTGCTGTCTATCCATTGTCTCTACTGAAAAAACCACTACATGTAGCATAGGATGATGAAGAGTTGCAACAGTTCAAAAGAAATATAAACCCTAAAACATGCAAATGAGCTTGAAAAATATGAAACCAATAGAAAGTGTAGAACTGAAGAAGTACTGGCGTAATGTCTCTGATTACCTTAGTTGATAGTTTGATAAATTTATTGGATTTATAGTAATACCTTTTATTTTGTATTTTTAGGGAATTTCTTTCTATTTTCCCCATTTTGGTAGAAACTGTTTTCTCTGACATTGTTCATCTAACTGCTTTGAAATTTCATATGCACATCCAACAGAATGTTCTTATACATATATAATCAAATCATAATGAAATGAGCAATACCCTAATATTAACAATATTTTTGTCATTTGTTTTGGTAAAAAATCTTTCCTCGGGAGCCACTTGTCTTTAACTTTGAAATTTTGTGTGAAGGTTCCATGACTGCGTGGTCTACTGAAAATAATGCAGTTAATGTCAAAACAACGTAGATTAACCATTTTGTTACTTTACAGTGATACTTTTAACTGCATGCACTTTCAGTTCACAATATGCTAGTGTTTGGTATGATTGATCGCATTCTGTGTGAAACTTATGTGAGAAACTCATTGGAAAACAATACTGAAGGTGATTGTTAAATGTTATTTTGGTAATATTTTGTAAAAAATATGAATATTCATAACAATACTGACTTTCCATCTTTTGATTACACAGTAGTTATAATTTGTTTTTCACATTCTCAGGACAATGACTGTAATAAATCAGCCTGATGTCAGACTATGATTCTGTTCAATTCATACTACAAAAATTTTAATGATAGTGATTGATGATTTTAAGATTACTCAAGAATATATCAATTACATAGTTTTAAGATGTTTCGTAAAGTAGATATCCTGTAAAGGTTACAAAATCATCAATGTTGCTGTACAAAGAGTTTCCATTGTAAAGTCTGACCCATACTTCATCCCCTGGCTGCAGATCTATGATGACACTGTTAGAAGCTGAGCCATAAATTCTCTGTGGAGAAAATTTCAAATAGACACATGGCAGTTGAGTGTCATTTTTCATCAAACACATTAACAAGTTACTGGAAGTTATAGCTCTGAGAGATGAAAACATGAAGAAATATACACCACTAACAGAGCATGTGAATTTACCAATTGATGCATCGTAGGCATTTCCCACATTTGCATAAACCTTGTCATAAATGACTGCTGTGTGTTCAGATACTGGTCCCAATTGTGATGTCCTTGCTACTGAAAATGCCATTCTGCTCACATTCGGTATTTCTCTTGCTTGGCCTTTGTCACCTTTTTGACCTTGCTGTCCTGGTGGTCCATGCTGTCCTGGTGGTCCTCTAGGTCCTGTTGGTCCATTTTGACCAGTACTTCCTTTGTGTCCAGGGTCACCTCTATCTCCCTTTGGACCTGGTTTTCCTTGGACACCTTTCTGACCATTCTGACCTTCACCCTTTTGTCCAGGGTTACCTTTGTCCCCCTTTTGACCTGGACTGCCTTGGGTACCTTTTTGGCCTTGTTGACCATCTCCCTTTGGCCCTGGGTCACCTTTGTTTCCTTTCAGTCCAACCAGACCATCTTGTCCTTTCAAACCAGGAGGACCCATTGGTCCAGGACTACCAGGAATTCCTTGAAATAGAATTCGGAAAAAAACGGAATCAGCCAAAATTACTTTTAAAGAAAATAAATAATCCTTTTTTCAGTGTGCTTTTCTGGTTCAGTAGACTAAGTTCTTTAAATTCAAAATTCAATAACATAAGTTACTTGTCATTGTGTAATATAATAATAATAATAATAATAATAATAGACAATTATTAGTAGTAACAGGTTTTTGAAATGTGCACATAGCAAATGAAACTCCTCCATGATGGACAAGTGTGAGTGTCATTTTCAGTTATCAACTTATACTGGTATTCTCAATGATTTATGATTTGTCAAATGAAGTGGGTAACATAGTTGAAAAAATGAATAAGCTCTGATGCCTGAGATTGTAATGATATTGTCACAGTATTCACATTGTTACAGCAATTCACCATTTTTCTCCAACTATTTGAGTTTGAACAATTGCCTTTAATAGTTACATGTACCTGGAACACCAGGAATGCCATGGATGGAATTTGTACACTGTTGTCTTTGAATATGCAGTGTCTCAGAATCTTGGCTTTCAGGTTGGTGTGTCCCAGTTTGACTGTGTCCTTGTACACTCTGCTCCTCTGCCAAACATGTTGCAAGTTGATACACAGTAACAATGACGCAACATTGTAGCAGGATTAACCATGTTGATCTTTGAAACGGTTTCATTGCTTGAACCTAAATAATTAAAATGGCAGAAAATAAAATTGTCTCATATAACTTCAATATTTTGTTTCAATAACTGTGATGTGAGGTAATGTTCAAAATGTCAACAACATGTATCTTCCTGAAAGGGAAATAAAACAGTGGAACAACTGTGCTATTAATCTGTTCTCAATGGCAATGGTGTCACTGAGAAGAATGTACACATTATATACACACATTGAGGTTTCTTTCAGCTCATGTAGAGTTTCTCTGCCTTGATAAAAACTTTGCAACAGCTTTACTAAAGACACTCATCAGTGAAAAAATCATTCATTGCATTATCACACACTGTGAACACCATAAATGAAGTCATATTTGTTGTGATAAGGTAAAAAGTAACTCACCATTGAAGGAAATGTAGAAGGAATATCACTTGACTGCTTCAGACTGAAGAAAGCTTGAAGATTTTCTATGATGCTTGCCTGAGACCTACTACTTTTATGCAGTACTTTATGCAAATCATGACAATCTCTTGCTTTTATTGGTTAACAGCCTATTTTCTGTGCATGTTGGCTTTGAAGGCTCTTTAATCATTAGTCAGCTTCATCAAAATAAAAAAACTACCCTATTTTTAAAATTAAGTTCCTCTGACATGACTCATCCTGGCTGTGTTTCAGACTTAAGCATCCATTTCATAAATCAGATTTTCATAAAACCAGGCCAGTATTTCTCTGTAACATTTCTCCCCGTTATAATCACTACAATTTGATAAATGGTTTTATTTCCTGAATGGTTTCTACACAACATCGATCCTATTATGGTGTTGTTTATTTCTTGGCAAAAATTCCTTCAGGATGACTAACGTGTCCAGTCACCAGTTTCTCACAGTGTTGAATTTCCAAACTTGCAGATTCAGCTTTCTCCTTGTCAAAGTTCACTAATTCAATTGTACTGCTTTTTTTATGTTTTTTATGTTATAGGATTTCTTGACTCTATGAAATATGGAGGTTGTACCAAGTAGGAATAACATTGGTTTGCAATCTTAATGGTTGATTTGCCTGGGTATATTCACCTGCCTCTTGCCAGACGTATAATTTCATTCGTATTAGGTGTAAGAAAGGAATGGTGAAGATTGTTTTAGCTAGTCAGTGCTTCACTGTGATCTATGTTGTAAGCATTCTCATGAAACGTCAAATGGCAAGCACATGCATGTTGAGTAGTTTTGTGATACAATCCAGTATGGTCCTCTGGTGGCCATTTCATCCAAAGAAGCTATAAGTGAAATAGACTTGCTTTCAAACTTAGTTCAATAACATTGCACAATTGTATCTATGTACATAATTTGTAATATAAGGTTACTACTGGTAGGTACTGTAAGATGTAAGTTTGAATGAGAAAAAAATCAACTGAATTGTCCAGTAATGCTGAATGATAAGCATATTATACCTGAAACATTCCATTTATGAGCTGTTACTCCGATGTGATATGTACATTTTATTTCCAAACTCAAATGAATGAAAACATTTACTGTACATACGTTTGAATTGGTGTCAAAAACACAGAGCTGTTTGCTCCAATCTGTCACTGAAACTAAGAATTGGTATAAAATAACTAGGCATTCCTTTCACATCTGTCTTTGTTTCAACATATCAAAAACCTGTTTTTAAGAAAGATATTATGTTGAATTTATTAAGTATCTCTACTGTCAAACTTAAAATCATTTTTTACCTAAAATCAGTTTTTACCTTCCATTTTGTCATAAGTCTATGACAATAGGAGGTATTGGTGGAAAATCAGTCTCTGAATGTCTGTATGTACATCTGGCTGTTTTGCATTGTCTCTACTCAAAAAACCACCACGTGTATCATGGAAGATGAAGACTTGCAATAGTTCAAAAGAAATATAAACCCTAAAACGTACAAATGAGCTTGAAAAATGTGAAACTAGTAAAAACTCTAGACCTCAAGAAGTACTGGTGCAATGTCTCTGATATTTTATTTGTATATACCTTAGTTGATAGTTTGATAAATTTATTGGATTTATAGTAATACCTTTTATTTTGTATTTTTAGGGAATTTCTTTCTATTTTCCCCATTTTGGTAGAAACTGTTTTCTCTGACATTGTTCATCTAACTGCTTTGAAATTTCATATGCACATCCAACAGAATGTTCTTATACATATATAATCAAATCATAATGAAATGAGCAATACCCTAATTTTTAGAATATTTTTGTCATTTTTTTGGTAAAAAATCTTTCCTCGGGAGCCACTTGTCTTTCACTTTGAAATTTTGTGTGAAGGTTCCATGACTGCAAGGTCTACTGAAAATATGCAGATTATGTGAAAACAGCAGAGTTTAACCCTTTTGTTACTTATTTTGATACTTTTATCTGCATGCACTTTCAGTTCACAATATGCTAGTGTTTGATATGATTGATTGCACTCTGTGTCAAACGTATGTGAGAAACTCATCGGAAAACAATACTGAAGGTGATTGTTAAATGTTATTTTTGTAATATTTTGTAAAAAATATGAATGTCCATAACAATACTGACTTTCCATCTTTTGATTACACAGTAGTTATAATTTGTTTTTCAGAGTCTCAGGACAATGACTGTAATAAATCAGCCTGATGTTAGACGATGATTCTGTTCAATTTATACCACAAAAATTTTAATGATAGTGATTGATGATTTGAAGATTATTAAAGAATATATTAATTACGTAGTTTTAAGATGTTTCATAAAGTAGATATCCCGTAAAGGTTACATAATCATTACTGTTGCTGAACAAAGAGTGTCCACTGTAAAGTGTGACCCATACTTCATCCCCTGGCTGCAGATCTATGATGACACTGTTAGAAGCTGAACCAAAGATACATGGCAGTTGAGTGTCATTTTTCATAACACACATATACAAGTTGTTGGTAGTGAGAGGTCTGCGAGCTGAAAACATGAAGAAATATACACCACTAACAGAGGATGTGAATATACCTTTGGATGCATCGTAGGCATTTCCCACATTTGCATAAACCTTGTCATAAATGACTGCTGCATGTTCAGTTAGTGGTCCCAAATCTGATGTTCTTGCTGCTGAAAATGCCATTCTGCTCATATTTGGTATTTCTCCTGCTTGGCCTTTGTCACCTTTCTGACCTTGCTGTCCCGGTGGTCCATGCTGTCCTGGTTGTCCTCTAGGTCCTGTTGGTCCACTTTGACCAGTACTTCCTTTGTGTCCAGGGTCACCTCTATCCCCCTTTGGACCTGGTTTTCCATTTACACCTTTCTGACCAGTCTGATTTTCACTCTTTTGTCCAGGGTTACCTTTGTCCCCCTTTTGACCTGGACTGCCCTGGGTACCTTTTTGGCCTTGTTGACCATCTCCCTTCAGCCCTGGGTCACCTTTACTTCCTTTCAGTCCAACCAGACCATCTTGTCCTTCAAACCAGGAGGACCCATTGGTCCAGGACTACCAGGAATTCCTTGAAATAGAATTCGGAAAGAAACGGGAATCAGCAAAAATTACTTTCAGAGAAAATAATCCTTTTTCAGTGTGCTTTTCTGGCTAAGGAGTTCTGTGAGTTCAGTTAGATGAGTTAGGTGCGGAATTGTGTCTTTTCCTGAAAGCCATTTCTAAACTACATGTATTCCCTATGGGGGCTTAACTAGCTAAAAACGATAAACACGGCAAAAAAAACGATAATTATCACTTTCTAAATAGCGTTCTAAGTTTAGAAATTAGCAGTAGTTTAGAAAGTTTAGAAAGTCGGGCCTTTGGTTGAAAAAATTTTTCCAAGGATATATCGGATAAAAACGATAATTATCACTTTCTAAATAGCGTTCTAAGTTTAGAAATTAGCTGTAGTTTAGAAAGTCGGGCTTGGAGTGAAAAAAGTTTCCCAAGGATATATCGGATAAAAACGATAATTATCACTTTCTAAATAGCTTTCTAAGTTTAGAAAATAGCTGAAGTTTAGAAAGTTTAGAAAGTCGGGCCTTAGGTTGAAAATTTTTTTCCAAGGATATATCGGATAAAAACGATAATTATCACTTTCTAAATAGCGTTCTAAGTTTAGAAATTAGCTGTAGTTCAGAAAGTCGGGCTTGGAGTGAATTAAGTTTCCAACGGATATATCGGATAAAAACGATAATTATCACTTTCTAAATATCGTTCTAAGTTTAGAAATTAGCTGAAGTTTAGCTGAAGTTTAGAAAGTCGGGCCTTAGGTTGAAATGTTTTTCCAAGGATATATCGGATAAAAACGATAATTATCACTTTCTAAATATCGTTCTAAGTTTAGAAAATAGCTGAAGTTTAGCTGAAGTTTAGAAAGTCGGGACTTAGGTTGAAATTTTTTTCCAAGGATATATCGGATAAAAACGATAATTATCACTTTCTAAATATCGTTCTAAGTTTAGAAAATAGCTGAAGTTTATAAAGTTTAGAAAGTCGGGACTTAGGTTGAAATTTTTTTCCAAGGATATATCGGATAAAAACGATAATTATCACTTTCTAAATAGCGTTCTAAGTTTAGAAATTAGCTGTAGTTTAGAAAGTCGGGCTTGGAGTGAAAAAAGTTTCCCAAGGATATATCGGATAAAAACGATAATTATCACTTTCTAAATATCGTTCTAAGTTTAGAAATTAGCTGAAGTTTAGCTGAAGTTTAGAAAGTCGGGCCTTAGGTTGAAATTTTTTCCAAGGATATATCGGATATAAAAACGATAATTATCACTTTCTAAATAGCGTTCTAAGTTTAGAAAATAGCTAAAGTTTAGAAAGTTTAGAAAGTCGGGACTTAGGTTGATAATTTTTTTCCAAGGATATATCGGATAAAAACGATAATTATCACTTTCTAAATAGCGTTCTAAGTTTAGAAATTAGCTGTAGTTTAGAAAGTCGGGCTTGGAGTGAAAAAAGTTTCCCAAGGATATATCAGATAAAAACGATAATTATCACTTTCTAAATATCGTTCTAAGTTTAGAAATTAGCTGAAGTTTAGAAAGTTTAGAAAGTCGGGCCTTAGGTTGAAATTTTTTTCCAATGATATATCGGATAAAAACGATAATTATCACTTTCTAAATAGCGTTCTAAGTTTAGAAATAGCTGTAGTTTAGAAAGTCGGGCTTGGAGTGAAAAAAGTTTCCAAGGATATATCGGATAAAAACGATAATTATCACTTTCTAAATAGCTTTCTAAGTTTAGAAAATAGCTGAAGTTTAGAAAGTTTAGAAAGTCGGGCCTTAGTTGAAATTTTTTTCCAAGGATATATCGGATAAAAACGATATTATCACTTTCTAAATAGCGTTCTAAGTTTAGAAAATAGCTAAAGTTTAGAAAGTTTAGAAAGTCGGGACTTAAGTTGAAAATTTTTTTCCAAGGATATATCGGATAAAAACGATAATTATCACTTTCTAAATAGCGTTCTAAGTTTAGAAATTAGCTGTAGTTTAGAAAGTCGGGCCTTAGGTTGAAATTTTTTTCCAACGATATATCGGATAAAAACGATAATTATCACTTTCTAAATATCGTTTTAAGTTTAGAAAAAAGCTGAAGTTTAGCTGAAGTTTAGAAAGTCGGGACTTAGGTTGAAAATATTTTTCCAAGGATATATCGGATAAAAACGATAATTATCACTTTCTAAATAGCGTTCTAAGTTTAGAAATTAGCTGTAGTTTAGAAAGTCGGGCTTGGAGTGAAAAAAGTTTCCCAAGGATATATCGGATAAAAACGATAATTATCACTTTCTAAATAGCGTTCTAAGTTTAGAAATTAGCTGAAGTTTAGAAAGTCGGGCTTGGAGTGAAAAAGTTTCCCAAGGATATATCGGATAAAAACGATAATTATCACTTTCTAAATAGCGTTCTAAGTTTAGAAATTAGCTGTAGTTTAGAAAGTCGGGCTTGGAGTGAAAAAAGTTTCCCAAGGATATATCGGATAAAAACGATAATTATCACTTTCTAAATATCGTTCTAAGTTTAGAAAATAGCTGAAGTTTAGCTGAAGTTTAGAAAGTCGGGACTTAGGTTGAAAATTTTTTTCCAAGGATATATCGGATAAAAACGATAATTATCACTTTCTAAATAGCGTTCTAAGTTTAGAAAATAGCTGTAGTTTAGAAAGTCGGGTTTAGGTTGAAATTTTTTTCCAAGGATATATCGGATAAAAACGATAATTATCACTTTCTAAATAGCGTTCTAAGTTTAGAAATTAGCTGTAGTTTAGAAAGTTGAACTTTACGTTGAGAAACAACTCACCGGATATGTCGGATAAAAACGATGGTACAGCATTTCTATTGTAATGTTTTCCCAGTGTTTGAAGGGAAAATGTGTGAGTTTGTAGTAGTAGTCTTGTAGAACCAGGAAAATACTATTAGTTTCCCCAAGAAGTAAGTTTTAAAATCCAAAGCTCAAATATGACTTGGCCAATAGACCCCGAGAGAGCATACTTCCTATAAAATTGACCATTGCGTTTGGCAAGAAGTTGAATGTTACGAAGTAGAGAAATATGACAGTGAGTCAGCATAAACACAATTTGTGAAGAGAAATTGTAAATATTTGTTTTGTCCGTCAAAAACAAAGTCTGTCAAATAACCACCCGGCTAGACTACGTGTTATGAAAAATAAACCAGATATTTGACGTGGAGACGAATGTACATAATGTACTGCCACATTTCAAATGACCAAGGTGTGTTGAGATTATCTTGATCGCGTCCATTTGTGCAGATTAAGTAATGGTGCAAATTAATGCTAAGGGCCTTATTAAACGTGTTGCCCCTGTGGTTGCCAAGGTGTGTTGAGATTTGCCCACAACGATCGCGTCCATTTGTGCTGATTAATGCAAATTTATGCTAATGGTCTTATCAAATGTGTTGCCGGCCAGGCCGCCATCTTCCAGCTGCGTGCTCACAGTAAGAGATTGAATCATTCAGAAAATGGGGCCTGAAGTGAAAACAATTTTTTTCTTGATATATCGGATAAAAATGATAATTATCGCTTTCTAAATAGCGTTCTAAGTTTGAAAATAGCTGTAGTTTAGAGAGTCGGGGTTGGAGTGGAAGAAGTTTTGCAAGGATATATCGGATAAAAACGATAATTATCGCTTTCTAAATAGCGTTCTAAGTTTAGAAATTAGCTGTAGTTTAGAAAGTCGGAGTCAGTGGAAAAAATTTTCCAAGGATAAAAACGTTGGTACACCATTTCTGTTGTCATCTGTATATTCCCTAGTGTTTCAAGGGGAAAAGTGTGAGCTTGTAGGAGCAGTCTTGTAGAACCTGGAAAATACTATCAGTTTTCCCCAGAAGCAAGTTCTAAAAGCCAAAGCTGAAATGTGACTTGTCCAATAGACCGACGAGATATTACCTCCAAATTAATGCATTGGCCCTATCAAAAGTGTTGCCGGCCAGGCTGCCATCTCCAGGCTGCGTGCTCACAGTGAAATGTGGAGTGCGTGAGATGAAGTCCCGCAAACTTTTCCAAGAATATGTCGGAAAAAAGGCTGATACAACGTTTCTGTTGTCATCTGTATATTCCCAAGTGTTTTTATTAAAGTAAAAAGTGTGAGTATGTAGGAGTTTTCTTGTAAAACCAGGAAAATACTATCAGTTTCCCCCAGAAGTAAGTTTTAAAATCCAAAGCTCAAATGAGCTTGTCCATTAAACCAAAAATGGAACAATACTACCACAGTTCTAATGACCAAGGTGTGTTCAATTACGATCGCGCGCGTCAATTTGTGCTTCAAGTTAATGTTAATGAGGCATTGATAAGGCTATTAGCATTAATTTGCACCACAATGGACACGATTGTCGTGGAACTATCTGACCCTCTTCTTGTCTGTGTCTGAACACACCTTGGTCATGCTTGATTATTTACATTCGTCTTCACGTCACACATCTGGTTTATTTGTCATTAACACTAGCGGTGGCTATTTGACAGTCTTTGTTTTTGACGGTCAAAGAATAAACATTCACAATTTTTCGTCATCGCTCACTCGAGCCACATTTCTCTACTTCATGACATTCAATTCTTGCCCGTTGAAATGGTCAATTCAATAAGGGGTGCTTTTCTCGCGGGTTTATGGAAAAAATCACATTTGAGCTTTGGATTTGCCGCTTGGCAAAACTGATACAGTATTTTCCTGATTCTATCCGACATATCCTCGAACAAATTTTTTTCACCCAAGGCCCGATTTTCTAAACTTCAGCTAATTTCTAAACTTAGAACGCTATTTAGAAAGTGATAATTATCGTTTTTATCCGATATATCCTCGAACAAATTTTTTCACTCAAGGCCCGACTTTCTAAACTACAGCTAATTTCTAAACTTAGAACGCTATTTAGAAAGTGATAATTATCGTTTTTATCCGATATATCCAGAACAATTTTTTCAGCCAAGGCCCGACTTTCTAAACTTCAGCTAATTTCTAAACTTAGAACGCTATTTAGAAAGTGATAATTATCGTTTTATCCGATATATCCTTGGAAGAAATTTTAACCCAAGGCCCGACTTTCTAAACTACAGCTAATTTCTAAACTTAGAACGCTATTTAGAAAGTGATAATTATCGTTTTTATCCGATATATCCTTGGAAGAAATTTTTCACCCAAGGCCCGACTTTCTAAACTTCAGCTAATTTCTAAACTTAGAACGCTATTTAGAAAGTGATAATTATCGTTTTTATCCGATATATCCTAGAACAAATTTTTCACCCAAGGCCCGATTTTCTAAACTTCAGCTAATTTCTAAACTTAGAACGCTATTTAGAAAGTGATAATTATCGTTTTTATCCGATATATCCTCGAACAAATTTTTTCACTCAAGGCCCGACTTTCTAAACTACAGCTAATTTCTAAACTTAGAACGCTATTTAGAAAGTGATAATTATCGTTTTTATCCGATATATCCTTGGAAAAATGTTTTCACCCGAGGCCCGACTATAAACTTCAGCTAATTTCTAAACTTAGAACGCTATTTAGAAAGCGATAATTATCGCTTCTGGCTAAACTTTCTAAGTTTAGATTTAGATTTAGACAATTCTAATTTAGCTTTCTAAACTTCCAGCTAAACTTTCTAAAAACGATAAAAACACAATTCCGCACCTTAGTGAGTTAGATAGGGTACTTGTCATTGTCTATTGTTTAATAGATAATTAAATATGCACATTGCAAATGAAACTCCTCCATGATGGACAAGTGTGAGTGCCAATTTCAGTTATCAACTGTTTACTGGTATTCTAAATGATTTATGATTTGTCAGATGAAGTAGGTAACATAGTTGAAACATGAATAAGCTTAGATTGTGATGATTATTGTCACCACATTCATATTGGTACACCAATTCACCATTTTTCTACGGCTGATTGAGTGTGAACAATTGCATTAGTTACATGTACCTGGAACACCAGGAATGCCATGGATGGAATTTGTACACTGTTGTCTTTGAGAATGCAGTGTCTCAGAATCTTGGCTTTCAGGTTGGTGTGTCCCAGTTTGACTGTGTCCTTGTACACTCTGCTCCTGTGCCAAACATGTTGCAAGTTGATACACAGTAACAATGACGCAACATTGTAGCAGGATTAACCATGTTGATCTTGCAAATGGTCTCATGGCTGGAGCTTGAATAATAAAAAATGGCAGAAAATAGAATTGTCTCATATAATTTCAATATTTTGTTTCAATAACTGTGATGTGAGGTAATGTTCAAAATGTCAACAACATGTATCTTCCTGAAAGGGAAATAAAACTGTGGAACAACTGTGCTATTAATCTGTTCTCAATGGCAATGGTGTCACTGAGAAGAATGTACGCATTACATTGAGGTTCTCTTTCAGCTCATGGAGAGTTTCTCTGCCTTGATAAAAACTTTGCAACAGCTTTTCCAAAGACACTCATCCGTGAAAAAACCAATCATTACATCATCACACACACAGACCATAAATGAAGTCACATTTGTTGTGATAAGGTAAAAAATAACTCACCATTGAAGGAAATGTAGAAGGAATATCACTTGACTGCTTCAGACTGGAGAAAGCTTGAAGATTTTCTATGATGCTTGCCTGAGAGCTACTACTTTTATGCAGTACTTTATTCAAATCATGACAATCTCTTGCTTTTATTGGTTAACAGCCTATTTTCTGTGTGTGTTGGCTTTGAAGGCTCTTTAATCATTAGTCAGCTTCATCAAAATAAAAAAACTACCCTATTTTTAAAATTAAGTTCCTCTGACATGACTCATCCTGGCTGTGTTTCAGACTTAAGCATCCATTTCATAAATCAGATTTTCATAAAACCAGGCCAGCATTTCTTATTATATTCCACCCAATTATAGTCCCTACAAGTTGAGAAATGAAGGTTTTATTTCCATGATGGTTTTTCCACTAAACATGAGTCCTATTATGGTGTTGTTTATTTCTTGACAAAAATTCCTTCAGGATGGCTAACGTGTCCAGTCACCAGTTTCTCACAGTGTTGAATTTCCAAACTTGCAGATTCAGCTTTCTCCTTGTCAAAGTTCACTAATTCAACTTTATCACACCGAGCATTTGTTTCAGTTATAGGATCTCTTCACTGGATACAATATAGAGGGTTGTACCAATTTGGAATAACATTGGTTTGTAATCTTAGTGGGTGATTTCTCTAGATATATTCACCTGCCCCTTCCCAGACGTATAATTTAAACGAATTATTAGGTGTATGAAAGGAACAGTGAAGATTCTTTTAGCTTGTCAGTGCTTCACTGTGATCTAATGTTCTAACCATTCTCATGAAACACCAACTGGTAAGCACATGCATGTTGAGTACCGTAGTTTTGTGATACAATCCAGTATGGCCCTCTGGTGGCCATTTCATCCAAAGAAGCCATAAGTGAAATAGACTTGCTTTCAAACTTAGTTCAATAAGATTGCAAAATTGTATCTATGTATATAATTTGTAATATAAGGTTACTACTGGTAGGTACTGTAAGATGTATTAAAGTTTGAATGAAAAAAAAAACCACAACTGCATTGTCCAGTAATGCTGCATGATAGGCATTATACCTGAAACATACCATTTATGAGCTGGTACTCAGATGTGATGTGTACATTTTATTTCCAAACTGAAATGAATGAAAACATTATTTACTGTACACACGTATGAATTGGTGCCAAAAACACAGAGCTGTTTGCTCCAGTCTGTGACTGAAACTAAGAATTGGTATAAAATAACTAGGCATTCCTGTCACATCTGTGTTTGTTTCAACATATCCAAAATCTGTTTTTCCAAAAGCATCTATACTATGATATTATGCTGAATTTTTTAAGTATCTCTACTGTCAAACCTAAAATCAATTTTTACCTAAAATCAGTTTTTACCTTCCATTTTGTCATAAGTCTATGACAATAGGAGGTATTGGTGAAAAATCAGTCTCTGAATGTCTGTATGTATATCTGGCTGTTTTGCATTGTCTCTACTCAAAACCACAACATGTATCATGTTGATATTTAGCGTACACATGTATAATAGGATGATGGAGAGTTGCAACAGTTCAAAAGAAATATAAACCCTAGAACATGCAAATGAGCTTGAAAAATATGAAACCAATAGAAAGTCTAGAACTCAAAAAGTACTGGTGTAATGTCTCTAATTACCTTAATTGATAATTTGATAAATTTATTGGATTTATAGTAATACCGGTACCTTTTATTTTGTATTTTTAGGGAATTTTTTCAATTTTCCCAATTTGGTAGAAAATGTTTTCTCCGACATTGATCATCTAACTGCTTTGAAATTTCATATGCACATCCAACAGAATGTTCTTATACATATATAATCAAATCATAATGAAATGAGCAATACCCTAATTTTTAGAATATTTTTGTCATTTTTTTGGTAAAAAATCTTTCCTCGGGAGCCACTTGCCTTACCACTTTGAAATTTTATGTGAAGGTTCAATGATTGCATGGTCTACTGAAAATAATGCAGATAATGTCAAAACAGCATAGTTTAACCATTTTGTTACTTTATTGTGATACTTTTATCTGCATGAAACTTATGTGAGAAACTCATCGGAAAACAATACTGAAGGTAATTGTTAAACATTATTCATGTAATATTTTGTGAAAAATATGAATATTCATAACAATATTGACTTTCCATCTTTTGATTACACAGTAGTTATAATTTGTTTTTCACATTCTCAGGACAATGACTGTAATAAATCAGCCTGATGTTAGACTATGATTCTGTTCAATTCATACCACAAAAATTTTAATGATAGTGATTGATGATTTTAAGATTGCTCTAGAATATATCAGTTACATGGTTTTAAGATGTTTCGTAAAGTAGATACCCTGTAAAGGTTACATAACCATCAGTGTCGCTGTACAAAGATTGTCCATTGTAAAGTCTGACCCATACTTCATCCCCTGGCTGCAGATCTATGATGACACTGTTAGAAGCTGAGCCATTCCTTCTCTGTCCACTAACCACATAGACACATGGCAGTTGAGTGTCATTTTTCATCAAACACATATACAAGTTGTCGGAAGTTGGAGGTCTGCGAGCTGAAAACATGAAGAAATATACACCACTAACAGAGCATGTGAATTTACCATTGGATGCATCGTAGGCATTTCCCACATTTGCATAAACCTTGTCATAAATGACTGCTGTGTGTCCAGATACTGGTCCCAATCCTGATGTCCTTGCTGCTGAAAATGCCATTCTGCTCACATTCTGTATTTCTCCTGCTTGGCCTTTGTCACCTTTTTGACCTTGCTGTCCTGGTGGTCCATGCTTTCCTGGTGGTCCATGCTGTCCTGGTGGTCCATGCTGTCCTGGTGGTCCTCTAGGTCCTGTTGGTCCACTTTGACCAGTACTTCCTTTGTGTCCAGGGTCACCTCTATCCCCCTTTGGACCTGGTTTTCCTTGGACACCTTTCTGACCATTCTGACCTTCACCCTTTTGTCCAGGGTTACCTTTGTCCCCCTTTTGACCTGGACTGCCTTGGGTACCTTTTTGGCCTTGTTGACCATCTCCCTTTGGCCCTGGGTCACCCTTGCTTCCTTTTGGTCCAACCAGACCATCTTGTCCCTTCAAACCAGGAGGACCCATTAATCCGGGACTGCCAGGAATTCCTTGGAATAGAATTTTGAAAAAAACGGAATCAGCCAAAATTACTTTTAAAGAATAATCCTTTTTTCAGTGTGCTTTTCTGGTTCGGTATTTCTTTAAATTCAAAATCCAATAATGTAAGTTACTTGTCATTGTCAATAATAATAATAATAATAATAATCATTATAATAACAATAATAGATAATTATTAGTAGTAACAGGTTATGAAATGTGCACACATAGCAAATGAAACTCCTCCATGATGGTGGACAAGTGTGAGTGCCAATTTCAGTTATCAACTATTTACTGGTATTCTGAATGATTTATGATTTGTCAAATGAAGAAGGTAACATAGTAAAAAAATGAATAAGCTCCAATGGCGTTGATTATAATGATATGGTCACAGTCTTCACATTGATACAGCAATTCACCATTTTTCTCCAACTATTTGAGTTTGAACAATTGCCTTTAATAGTTACATGTACCTGGAACACCAGGAATGCCATGGATGGAATTTGTACACTGTTGTCTTTGAATATGCAGTGTCTCAGAATCTTGGCTTTCAGGTTGGTGTGTCCCAGTTTGACTGTGTCCTTGTACACTCTGCTCCTCTGCCAAACATGTTGCAAGTTGATACACAGTAACAATGATGCAACATTGTAGCAGGATGAACCATGTTGATCTTGCAAATGGTTTCATTGCTGGAGCTTTAAAACTTTGGAAGGAGCAGAAAGATAATAGAGTTTGATAATACTCTGATAATCTGATTGAATAATCTTATTGTAACATACAGTAATGTTCAAAGTGTCATGTGTATTAGAATGCGTCAAGGAATAGTTTTTCGGACACTCAAATTATTACAATGTTTTCCTTGCCTGCTGCCTACGTGGAGTCATTTTGAAACTTGTCGAATCGGTGAAGTCTTTGTTGTCTATTTTTTGTGAAATTAGAAGACTTATTTTCTGCTATATGTGAAGTTGGCACAGGGTATGGTGACAGTTATGAATTTAAAATATTTTGTAAATTATTAAATTTTGTTTCCTGGTTTTGTACTTGATCATGAAACTGGAGAGTGTAAAGTTTCTCTGAGCAAACTATGAGCAAATGCTTCTAAAACTTTCAGTTTTGAGATGTATTATCAGCCTTGGTAGTATCATCCTTTGAGGGGAACTACCAGTAAACAAACTACACCAACGTGCTGTCACTTCATTCTCAGTGGCCTTGGTGGGACTGAGACAAGATTACTTACACACACACATACAGACACTGACAGACACACACACACACATGCACACACACACACTTGTGTACACATAAGATAAGATAAATAATTTATATAGCACCTAGTATCCATCAGCGGTGTTCACTTGGGCTTTACACCAGGTCACAGGTAAGAATTATCAAAGAAATGTTCCATAGATTCTGAATTGATGAATAATAGAAGAAGGATCTGTCACCATATGATTTTAACTGAGTTTGAGGAACTTTAAGTTTAGTTTATAGACTTGATCGGAGAGATCTGCTAGGAATGTTGACTTCAATGAGTTCAGCCAGGTATGAAGGAGCGAGTCTATGTATTGATTTACATGTGAGAAATAGGATTTTCAACTGAATTCTGTAAGACACGGGGAGCCAATGAAGTTCCTTCAGGATTGGTGTAATATGACACACACACACACACACACACACACACACACACACATAAACACACACATAAACACACTCATAAACACACTCATACATGCATGTATGGTTTGCTAAGTTAGTTGAAAACTTCCATTCAGTTTCACTCTGTGATGAAAACGCTGAAACAGCTTTACAAAAAACCACTCTTAACATCACTAGTGAAATTCAAGATAAAAGCAAGAAGTTACTCACTGTAGAATGAATGCAGGAAAAATGCTCTGAACTGCCTTCACACTAAACGCAGAGGGTGAATATTTTCTTTGCTCGTTTTCTGTACTTTTCATGTACAAAATGTTATGCAAATCATGATTATATTTTTGCTATTTTGGGTAACACAACATCTTGTCTATATCACAGATTTCAAGCTGTCAGGTCTCCAAAAATAAAACTCTCTTCTTTTGTTATGATGTCTTTCCAACACTAGTCCAAATATGGTGTTGTTTGTATCTTCGCAAAAACTCATTTATGACCAAACAGACCAGTCACCAATTTCTCATGGTGTTGGATTTCCAAACATAAGCAGATGTAGGTCTTCCACCTAAAAAAGTTCATTGAAAGTACAATGTCTGATGTGACTACACACTCATCTTCTGATGAAAAGTCTTAACTGGATGAAGTATGGAGAGGACATAAACTTGGATTTGTCAATGTGTTCAATTAAATAATACGTCTTTTTGTTTGGATATCAGGCTATCTTTCACCTCCTACATTTCAGATATACATATAAACCAACTTTGTTCAGACAAGATAGGCAAAAGCTATGGTTAAGATTACATCCACCAGTCTCTGTTATGCCACAGATCACATCAGTTCACTGTTTCTCTGTGATATGATGTTCTTGATGGACTATAATGTAATGCCAACTGATATGGTTTTGTGATTCAATCCAGTATGGTGGTCTGTGATGGCCCTTTTACAGAAAGGAGCAATGACTGAGGCAGCCTCACTTTCAAGATTGCTCAATGTCAACACTTTTAGTTCAATTGTAAAATGCCTTGTTTGTGATCATCTAGTTACTGTTTCACCGTCATCAAACTTCTTACAAAAGAGTCTCAAGGACAGTGGGCATGTATACCTATGTCATTTTCTTTGTTGATACAATCCAGTATTGTCCTAGGGTGGCCATTTTATATAAAGAAGCCCAAGTGAGGTGGATCATCTTTCAAAAATTGCTTAAATAACTGCATGGCTGCATCTTTCTGATGTATGATATTGTCCAGTAATGCTGTACGTGATAGTCTTTATACTTCAAGTTTCCATGATATGACCTGTACCTCAAATGTGACAGTACCCTTTATTAGCAAACCTGATTCATCTCTGTGTACATGCTAGCTGGAAAAAAAAACTATTATCACCCACTTCAACAAGGAACGGGTACAAATTAACAAGGCTTTGCTGTGACGTATATGAGTTTTGACTTTTTGCTATGTGCAAATTATTTCCCCAAAGGCCACTTTTTCAAGAGAAATCTATGGTATAGAATATTATCAGTAATACTTTTAGCTTTAAGTGTCTATCCATACGAAAAAACGCAGTAAGCAACAATGGTAGACAATCCATACCCTTCTACCGTATGTGCCTTCTAATTCACAAACTCCTAACATCAATTCAGGAATGTCTTGAATTTTTTTGGTCTGCAGTACAAGCTCATTAAATGTTGTAAATTTTCCTGCCTCAGATATAACTCTCCTGGTGTGTTAATTTTATTGAGAGGATACATACCAGCTTAACACGCTCTCTCTAAGCAGTGGTTCCTTAATATTTTTCCTCTTTTTACAGAGCACCAACCCCTCAGATTCTGTTGTGAACAGTTTCCTCAGCGATGTAGCAAGCGGAGAACCAGGAATGGCGACTGAGCTCTTGATCAAGTAAGATTGATGAATTCAAAATGTCCTTTCTGTGTATTCTTTTGGTATATGTGTCTTCTTCTATAAAATTGATAGTGAATTACGTTCAGTAATAATTGACCAATGGAACACATTGTACATCCAAAAATCAATACAAAATGACACCAGTGAAATTTTCTATGTAATGTATTGCATTGCATAGTTTAATACAGCTGACGGTATACACAAAGACAATTGTACTTAACCTAGTCAGTCCAGTACAGTGCTTTATACCATAAATGGATGCTGCATGCTTATGATTTGATAAACCATAACTGCGCTGTATATACGGTAGTTTCAAGCTGGATTGTGGTCCATATGTGTGTAGTCTAAAACCAACCCCGTTGAAGAAACCTATATGTCAAACAAATCTCGGAAGTAAAGTGCGTGTCTATTGAAGAAAGTTAATATATGGACAGTAGTACGTAGTCATAAATGCTAGAGGAAGAATTCTGGCATCCTTGTTTCTGAAGTCAGTGGAAGTCACTGTGTACAATGATCTGTTGACAGGTGTCAAACTCAGCGACCAATGCCTACCTTTGGAGGTGCTGAAATCAATGCTGCGATCAAGGCGGTGTTCAGTGCTCTGATTTGGCATACACAGGACCTCAGAGATGATGTTGAAAAGTACTGTAAGTATTGTCAGACTTACTTCAAGGGAAACAAACTCATGAAAAGTGAAATTATGTGCAGTTTACTGTCCTACCTGTAAACTTTCTAAATCACAGACTGCGCTAGCCAGAATTTTCTCACAAAATTTGATTAAAGCTGTGTTGAGCAAACTTGAATTCCATTGATCAGTCAACATCAAAGTAAATCTTGTGTCCTTCAGTCTTAGATTTTTGATCCCGCTCCTCTGAGTTTTGTCCATCCCTATCTCAACGGTACACAGGTATTTCACTTCCATGCAATGCAGTTACATCAATAAATCCTAGCAAAAACCCAATCATAGATAGACCCCACACCAATCCTAACATTTTAAAATAAGAAATCTACAGTACTTTGTGAATTGAATACAAACAGTGCAGGTCGTGAAAAAATTTTGCTGATATTGGAGTTGAAAACAGTTTAAAATGTGTTCTGAATGGTGCATCACACAGGGAACTCTGATGGTCAGAACCCGGTATCAGATGGAATGTTGCAGGCTTTTGTTGTGGCTGAAAGTATGAGGACATATTTGGTAAGTTTTACAAAGACTGTGATGACAGTAGCATTGAAGTGAATCAGCACAATTGACTAATAATTTCACATAACAGTGTTGATTCTGATTGGCATTCCAATTTTCCATCCACATATGTACAGTCAAACCTGAAAATTGTTCAGTTTGGAGAGGTGTTTGGTTTATAGAGGTCCTTTTATCATAGAGTTCTATTGGAATGGGACTGGGGAAAAGGTTCAGTTCAGACAGGTTTCACTGTATAAAAATGTTTGTCTCATACTGAATTCAAACAACATTTTCATAAGCTGGATACACAAACAAGGGAACCACCTGTCCTATGGATAACACAGAAAAGTAGTGATTCAGGATTTTAAGATCCCCAACCAATGCCATTTTTCATAAGATTGAGCAAACCTATCAGTACATTATGTCCAGCATCAAGGTAAATCCTGAAGCATTGCAGTCCTGTTTACCAGTATTGAATAAAATTGTTATACAAGTGTGTTGGTGATATTCACAGAGCTGTTTGACCGGTGGAATGGCAAAGCAAGAAAAATGTGTTAATCTTTGACCTTTGACTTCTTTGATATGCTCACCCCTGGTCACAATAGAGATAATTGCAAAAATGATGAATTTTATGTCAGTTTGTATATCACTCTTTAATAGTGAGCAATTTTTGAAATCATCGCCTATTTATGTCATACAAAATCAGTATTTACAAAGGAAGCAACAGAAAAGATATGATGTGGTTGTCCACTCATTTTACTTTCGAATTTAGTTGAAATAATTTTGATATATAGTAAAACATGTCATGTACATTTCCACTGCATTGTAGTGAGTTACATTGTGTATGAATTTTCTATTGCCATGTATTTGTTTGCATTTTCAATTTTTTTTACAGATTGATTTACGTCAGAAGTACAAACTAGCAAACGAAAAAGAGGAAAAAGACAAAGACCGCAAGAAAACCTTAGAGGAGCCAGGTATACCGACTGTCAATAAATTCTAATCAGCTACTCATATCACATAAGAATTTTCATTTTGTTCGAAGTTTAAATCTTTTTAAGGACAACGCATTCTGCGTGCGCCTAGATGTATTTAAAGTGTGGGGATACTTGGAAAAAATTAGTTGATATTTGAGAACAGGTATTTCTTTCCAAAGTTTGTGTAAAGGTGAATTTCAATTCCATATTATTAAGAGGAATTGAACGATGTGTGGAAGTGAGAGTGTGTACATGGCTATACAGGTGATTAATTGGTGCAACAGGTGAAAATAACTACCAGTATAATATTCTTGACCGCGGAGTGATGTCAGTAAGTGAAATGCATGTGAGCAAGGTGAATGCAGACAATACAGAAGAGCGAATGATACAGAAATTTTGTGAAACAAGCAGAAGTTATGTCATTTATGTATGTTGCAACTTTCAATATTGGTTTGGTGGTTGAAAAATCCGAACTTCGATTATTTGTTTTCACCATGCTGTGATGCAAAAATGACGTAAGAACCTGCAGCTACCCAGCTGGTCCATGGTCGAGAATAACAGCACTCCTTCAATCAGTGAAAACATGATACTTTTTCTTCCATTAGTGAATAGATATCTATAAGTTCTGTCATGGCACTTACCGATAAGTGATTTAACCCAAGTATACATTGTTTATGGACCATCATGCATGTTGAGTTGAAATCTGTTGATCTCTCTTTCTTTCAGTGACTGTTTGCCGAGATAAAGCAATGTTTCTGTTGAAGTTTGCTGGTCTCAGCAAACAGGAGTCAAAGCAAGAGGTAAGATCTATCAAAGATTAGTAAATTAATGGAAGGAAAATATCGAGATCTCAAAAGATTTCGCACTAGAAATGTCATAGTTTAGTGCCAGGGGAGTTAGTTATACCTGGACATTTATCCACTGGTCACTTGCTCTAAGCCCGTCCCTAACCATTCTGGTCTGAAGTTTCTGGATAGTAAATGTCTGGGGGTAAGTGTCCAATACTTACTAAACGGAAGTGAGTTTTGTCATTGTAGTGATGATCTAGCCTTGATCTGCTTGATAGCGTTTCATTGCCACTGTTTTACCACGGACTGATCACAATTCTTTATTGAAAGGGATCATGGTAAGACAAGCTTCATTTGTTGAAAAGATCATTTATGGTAATTGTGTTCTTTCTGTCAGGAGAAAGTGAAAAGTAAGAGGAACTTGATGAGAAGTCTGTCATACCAAATTGGAAGGAATAGACTGCCCTCGCAGGAGGCAACTGAGAGAGACACAAATCTCAAAGTAAGTTACGCCAGTAATACTGCCCTCACATGGTGCATTAGAGAAGACTCAAACCTAGTAGAGGACGGGAAGGGATCCACAGTAATGAGTGTTTAATTTTTGAAATTATCATAAACGAGCTACATAAACAGCTGAGTGTTGTGCTCATGTGTTATTGAGGATTGTCGAGAAAAGGCGCTATATTCTTTGAGCTTGTTTCCTTGTTTATTGGACCAACCACTCCATTGGTATGAGCCCTGTTGATGCTCAGTGAGCATCTTTCTCAAAAGTAGGAATGTTATTTGATGAATGGTTTCTGCCTTTCAGGGTCGATACACTTTGATGGAAGAGGAAAGTAGTTATGAGAAGTATCCCTCATTCAGACTTGTGATGGATTTCATCAAGAATCCACTGCTAACCAGAGACAGGTAAACCATTGCTAGACTGCTGCTGGGTTTGAAATGTGGTGATTGGGAAGTGTGGTGTTGTTATGATGTAAAATAGACAACAGGCTAAGAAAACAAACCAAGTGTTAGAGCCATTTGTCTGATAACCCTACAAAATTGCCTTCTGATTAGTTGCTAGTTCACTATGTCTTCGTGCATGTGCCAAGCTGTTATTACAATAGCTTGGCACATTGACATAGTAAAAATAAAGGCGGTAGTGTTCAAGTACCATTACATAGTAAATTCTCACTCAACAACAGTCTCCCTTTTCATGTTTATGTAAACAAAAAAAATAATTTGAAAATTACAGTAGCATTATATAAAGATAGTGCATTATGCTGCATTAGCCACTGGAAGCCATCGTGTAAAACCTGTGTGTGATCTCTGTGGCTGCCAAGATAGATTATATCTTACCAAAAGGTACATCACTACAACAGTGGAAAAGTAGGGTTTGAATTAGGTTTTCTTCAGCTCAACAGTTTTGGTTCAATCCTGTTATATCATACTATGGACTAGGAGGGAAAGAGTAAAAGCTGTTCTCTGTACAGTAGTGATTGAATTGTATCATCCAGGACAAAAATCAAGTGAACTGTTTCAGGAGTCACCTATGCTGTTTGGGGACTTCAAAAATGTTACAGTAGCTCAATAAATCTTTTACCAAGTATGTTCCCCTTCTGAAGCAAAAATAATAAATGGAGATATTCATTTCCAAGAATGATAGTGAAATGGATTTTAGATTGTAAAAATATACTTTACAGTATAAAATAATTTAAGAATGAATTCACTCTTTTCTTGTCAGAGTACGTCACTTACTGGACCAGCGATGCCAAAGAGCACAGTCACTGGCTGATGTCTTCATGTTTGCGGCAGAGTTCATTAGAATCATGTCGAATCCTCATATCTTTCAAGTACCATGTGTGCTCTACCTCCAAGAGATGCTGAGTGCTCAGAAATACTTTCCAATGTGAGTTTACCGTATATCTCTCCAACAGACAGTTGTGAAGTCCAATATTACCATAGTACTCCCCAACAGACAGTTGTGAAGTCCAATATTACCATAGTACTCCCCAGCAGACAGTTTTGAAGTCCAATATTACTGTATTACTCCCCAACAGACAGTTGTGAAGTCTTAAATGTGTCACAGATAATTCTTTGAAGAAAACATAACAAGAATGTGAGAAATTTATAATTGGTCTGCAGGCAGTGTGGTCTCTAACAAACATGACTTCCTGGAAACTTTGCATCAATTTGGAAAATTGTGGAAAATTCTTTGCATCAACCATATATCTTCACATGTAAACCAAAGAATTTGCTTGCAAACATGCAATTTGTTTGCATCTTGGGGCCGTGATATTGGCAGTAGAGGGCACACTGTTTGCAGAAATGTGATACTTATAAATGGCTGATTGTGTTTAACATTATCACTACAATGATATCTTTGGGAAGAGAGAAAATGAGCAGACACAGTGTTTTGCATTAATCACTGGTACCTAGGGAGTTATTGGTAAGGATAGCAATGCATTACATGGCTCAAAGCTCCCAGGAAAACACTTTTAGATCACATGCAATGGCTTGAATCCATGAAACTTTGGCTCATGCTATGTAAACTCTTGTAAAGATGTGTCCAGTACACATTTTTGTCATTAAGTGGATATATTTTCAAGTTCTAGAATAGTAGATTGAACTTTTCATAAATTTGCCAGTGATGTTACTAGGATTTGACTTTTTGTTTCAGTCACTATGCTATCAGATTGGAAGGATGCGGACTAGAACTGGAGAGTAAAGTTCGAAGGTCATACTATACACTTGTCAGAAGACTGGTGGATGCTGTAACTACTTTTGATAAATCAAAACATCCAAGGTAAATTTATTTCAAAGCCATGTCGTCATACATAAGACAGAGAAAGATGCAGTAGCCTAAATATGTAGGGTGTGACGATACGTGGGAAACAATTTCCCAACACCAGTGGAAAGACATGATAACTTTCTGCACAGTCCTAAGTTTCTTGGTATGTATTTTCCCAACGTACCTCTCCAGCAATATGGACTTAGAGAAACATATACATATGGCAGACATACTTTGTGGTCATTATTGTGTCTTGGGCATCTATACTGATCTTCAGTACGGCAACTTTTATCGCTTTCAAGCGTTTAATGCTTGGCCATTCCAGTCGTCAGATTCATGTTACAGCGCCCTCAGATGTTTATGCAAGGACATGGGAGATATAAACCCATTGACTGTACCTTTGAGCATCATTTTGTAGGTCTTGAGGTCAATTTGTGAATTGTCAAAAATATCAACTGTGGGCACACAGTCCATGTAGCCGACAATGAGATGCAAATGATATGCGGTCAAGGTCTCCTCAACTAACTTTCAGCTGCTTCTTCACTTTCTACTATTTTTATAGTATTTTTTACAAAGGCACAGACTTATTCTACCTGCAACTTAAAACTGATAGTGATTTTGTAGCTCATTCTTTACTATTTTTCATAGTTTTGGTAGCCGGTAACAGACACTTCGTGTTCGTGTCGGCTACATGGACGATCTGCCCAACTGTGTAGCATTACTTGTTATGTGAAAAATTTCCTGCATCAGAGAGCACTAATGTCCATCAGTGGTGTTTTGCAGTGGATTGAAAAAACCATACTGATCTCCATATACATGGAACTCACGTAAAAAGCATAGATATAATACCGGTAATAGCATCTAAGTTTATTTCTTGAAATTCACACTCATACATTAGGCTGTTCGATATTTCTGTTTTTGAAGTATGTTTAAAAATGTTTTTTTACAGTTTCAACACATTTCTCACAGAGTGTGACAATGTTACAGTTTGATGACATTTGAACTTTGTGACTTTTTTCCACTTTGTAAAAATGACCAGATGCACTCTTCTGATTTTCAGATCAACACAGTCAGCATTTGAGTGCATGCAGGCATTGTTACTTCATCTGCTTGACATTGACTGGCAGCCCTATGATTTACAGTTTGTAGCTGACCTCAAAATTCCAGCATTACTGCTCAGCATCTCCAAGAGTAAGTAAAACTGGTGCAACATTGATACTATAAAAGTGAAGCTAGAGGTTTAATGAGTAAATTACACCATGTGGTGCGATAGTTTGATAATAGAGTAATGACAGACATTGATTTATGGTCAATTTGATTTTGATAAATGCATAGAAGTATATCACTGAACTGCTTTTGGTTGAAGTCATTTGATAAAATAAAAGTGTCAACCAGCTATGAATGTTTGTACTTATACTTGTATTGCATAATAAGTAGTTTTTGAATCATGAATATCATTTTAAAGCAGGTTTTTCACATTCTAAGATGCGATTTGCATAAAGTATGCCACCACATGCTGTAAGCTTCCATGAGGATATCCGTAAATTGCCATACAAAAGATAATCCTTGATGTACTACTACAAAAAACTGAATTGGATTACTGGGTTTAGAAGGTTCTGATCCAGTGTTAGATAAAACCACCTTTAGTCAGCCAAAAAACATGGTCGTTCAAAGAACATGTTCGATCACCATAATGTGATGATTCATGGTCATATATTAGCACCGCTTTCACTGCTATTCTAGTAACGTAAGCATTTTCAGCTCATATTTGGTATGTATATTTTAAATATGTTATCTACATGAAATTTGAAACACAAAAAACGTAGCAAGATGCTTTGACATCAAAGTCTAATTGTTCACTACATTATAGCATAGATGGTAGAGTGATCTTCCCCCTCTGCTGTCTATGATCATAACAATTCTTATAAACCATCAAACATCATTCTTGCAGGCTCTGTAAGTCTTCGAGACAGCATGGTTAGTGACAAAGACCATTCAAAGGAACTTGAAGACTACAAGCAGTGCAAAGAATGGTTAAGAAAATGTACAGCTGGATTCCTGCCCTGGTACAGTATGATAGAAAATGCTAGGGCTGATCAGAAAAGGGTGAGTACAGACCAACCATGTGGATATGAAAAAAATACAATGTGTCTTGGCAAACGTCAATATCCATAATTCTGCTAAAATCTTGATGTTTCAATTTTGAAATATAGAAATCTATGGAAAAAGTAAAAATGTAACTGATTTCTGGGCATGGTTTCAGTATTGATATTTTTTTGTATTTAATCAGAAGTTTTGAGCACTGTAAGGGGCTGTTGATCACAAAAGCTGAATCACTAGAAACATAATTTCTTAGTTGGGAGTGGGGGTGGTTGGTAAGACTCCAATTCATTTTGAGTATGTCAAAATATTCATATATGTAGATTTTGCACTATGGGTGCACTAAAGACATGTTGGTATTTTCCATACATGATAATAAACAACACAGTTTTCCTGAACCAATTTTGCATTTCATTTTGAGGGGGAGGGGGATTTACACCAAAACTAAGGAATTGCGTTTCTAGTGTGTCAGCTTTTATGATTGATGACCCCAGGCACAAGACTTCCACCAAATGAGAGCATTTGCAAGTTGTAGCTGAACAAAGTGTCTGCATCTTGTAACGTGTAAAATCTCATGGGATTGCCTAAGTGCATCCTCTATGAGAAGATGACCTCTCTGCATTGGTGACCATAAAAACAGGTATGATTTTATTGAACATTTTATTATTTCATTGGATGCTGCAGGCCATGCACATGTTTGTAGCCAGATACTGTGACATGTTGGATGTTGAGATCACCTGTGATGGCTGTGGTGTCCTGCTGCCAGGCCAGCGATATCGTTGCCTGCACTGTGAAGACATGGACCTGTGCAACACCTGCTATCTTGGTGGTGTCCGACCTGAGGGACATACAGACGACCATGAAATGGTGCACCTCATGTAAGTTGAAATTTTCCGCTCAAATAAGAGCCTGTCTCTGAAAACTGGGGGTGTGTTTTTATGAAAACCTATAGCTGCTCAGTGCATCCCTATGATTGTGTAAAATTATAAAATGAAGGCATACATCTACCCTGCCTGAAAACACTCTATTTCCAATCTAGAAGTATTGCTTGCAAAAATGGTATACTTTCCATGAACTGCAATAGTGCTGATTATGTTTGTCACTAAATATAGCAGCACGTGTGCGACATTGGACACCACTGCCTGAAATTCGGATAAATTTTGTTGTTCCATGCATGGCTGTCGTTGCAGCTTGTAGTCTGAGCTGTAAATTCATATGAATCGTGACTTTTAGTATCCACTGTAACATTAGCAGGTTTTATTTTCATCGTTCTTGCGGAAAATGCGGACAAACATTCATTTTTGATATTAATGAAAGAAAATTGACATCATTTGCGATCAGTGCTATTGCAAGATTAGGACCATTGCGTGGCATTCTTGTTTTGCTCAACATTGCCACCTGCAGGTGTCTGCAGTGTGCGGATGTTTGTGTACAAGTGTTTGCTACAGAATATTAGAATTACAAAGTTGTGAAGAAACATATCAATGCCATTTTAACAATTTGGAAAACATGACTGAAAGTTGCTGACCCCTCTTTTTGTATCAGATTCTGCAAAAATATACCGGTACTAATCTAGGACATAACCATTATTCACTTCAGTTACTGTAACAGTGATTTTGCATTCAACTGTTTGAAATACACGAACAAGACATACCGGCTAAATTGAATAGTTACCAACACTGTCAGGTGTAAATATCACCTGGCGGTCATATCAGTCAATCACAAAGAAATCATTGTCTGGAAAGAGGTCAGACGGAGTCAAACAATACAACCAGATCTGCACAAACAGTGTTGTTTGCAAATGATGCATTTTAGACGTTTGATGTGTGGATGTGTGTTGTTTTGACTCTGAGTTACCTTCTTCCAGATAATGTTTCAATTTTGCAGGGTTGATTTCACCATTATTGACTAATATTACTACCGAAATGATAATTACGCGTGAAAGTGTTGGCAACCTGTCAATTGAGACAGTATTTTTTAGTTCCCGTTGTGTCAACAGTTCAATGCCAACCACTGTTTGTCCCTGTAAAAGCATGCATCTTCTGCCACTAAGTTTACCACAGTGATTCATGATTTTTGTGTTGTGTTCTGTGACAGGTACAAATGTGACAACTGTCAGGCGTTTGTTGTTGGTACACGCATACACTGCAATCAGTGCGAGGACTTCGACCTCTGCTATGGTTGCTATGACAGCAAAGCACATCCCAGCAGGTATGGAAGATAAAATAAAACACTACAAGCTGACATACATACCTCGAAAATTTATTGGTATAAAATCATAAAAGTGTCTGACATTTGCTTTGCACAATTTTATCTGCCAGTTCAACTTAAGGTAGTATGCACCTTGAAAGTGAAAGACATTGACTTTTGCTCAAACTTTTCTCAAGGAATATTTCAACCATTCCCTTTCAAAATCAAGAATAAAAATCAAGGGTCACGGTGCGAATTTTGGTACTAGAGAGACAAATTACCTAAGATTTTGTGATGTTTGAAATTCAAAATGGCTACTGTCCCTGTGTTAAATCCATGGAGTAAAATACAATTTTTGATATTCGAAAAACTAAGATGGTGAAAAGGTTTCTTACACCAAGAGCTTTAAAATGAACCCCCACAGGTGATAGATCAGAAACGAATTGTAGAAGTTAGAGAATCCAAATATGTGTCCCCGCGGCACATTCTACCTTTAACATATATTGCTATTGAGGCCTCAAATATTTTTTCAACAAAAGTTTTGACTGTGTATGATAATTCATGCCTTTACAATTTTAGCCAAGCGTATTTTACAACTTACTGTAAAAAATACAACATTCTCTGAGGTGTTTACAATGTAAGCCTTTTTAGTAAACTCATGCAAAAACAATTGCAAAGCACTAGTATTTCCAAGGATTTGCAACCTAAGTTATTTTGTATTTTGTAAATTCATGTAAAAATCTTACAATTGATTTCAAGTGTTTCAAGAAAATTCCATAAAAAATACAAACTTACAGTACATCAGTGCAAGGACATTGTATGAATTCACCTCTGTCATCACGGTTCACCATGGTTTGGCCCAACCCCATTGCTATCAATGGTAATTGTGGACCTGTTTACAAGGAATCAGGGGTGAATAGGATAACCATGGTTCACCATGGTTTGGCCCAACCCCATTGCTATCAATGGTAATTGTGGATCTGTTTACAAGGAATCAGGGGTGAATAGGATAACCATGGTTCACCATGGTTTGGCCCAACCCCATTGCTATCAATGGTAATTGTTGACCTGTTTACAAGGAATCAGGGGTAAATAGGATAACCATGATTCACCATGGTTTGGCCCAACCCCATTGCTTTCAATGGTAATTGTGGACCTGTTTACAGGCAATCAGGGGTGAATAGGATAACCCTTTCAATGACAAATTTGGTAAATCCCTAGTATTCCTATTGAAAAGTTTAACCTCTGCAGAGGAGACTGGAAGTTGGGGGGGGGGGAGGGGGGCGGTAACAGGGGCATAAGGACATCTTTACATCTTTTGATATTATTTTGGTCATCATTATTTTGACGTTCACAGTCAGATCCATCATTCCTTTGACTTAGAACTTGATGATTGATATGAACTGTCCAATGTCCCAGATAGGCCGTGTGAACAGGATTGACAACTCTAGACTTGCCAGTCTATATAGCAATCTCAAAAATTACATCTCCAAAGACTTTGTGTATTACATCTACGGGCTGAGTAAGAATAGGAATTCTTGTCATGAATTGCAAGTTGGTAATATTTCAGCTAAGCAGAATGAAAAAAAACTCTCCATGTGTGAAATAAAACTCAATCAAAATCGTGTTAAAATTGCACTGTATATACAACAACCAGTCATTATTGAATGAAAAAACTAAATTACAACATTTCTTCTTGTTTTTTACAGTCACAAAGCTTCCCATGAAATCAGTATCATACCTCTTAAAATAGGTAAGTCACTTAAGACATAAAGCAAATTGCATATCGGGAAAATTGTTAATCATTGCCTGTGGGAAGTCACTTTTTGAAGGAACACTGGAATTGCTAATAAAATTTTTAATAGTGCATGTATACATAATGAAAATGAAACCTTACATTACTTAGGGTGATGATGATAGTGGCAGTGTATCTGTTCAGGCTATACTGTGTGATTTATTGTTCTGTGAAGAGAATAACATTTCTGGCGGCAGCTGGATGTCCCTCCAGGACAAAGTTATAACTGTTGAAATGTACAGTTCTTTGTTGGTCTCCTGCGCATTATACAAAAGTGAATTTTACAACTCATTTTGTGACAATCAAAAATTTAAGTTTTTCCCTTACTATTAAAACTTTGTCAGCCATTTTGGTTCAAATATTGATATTTTTTAATATTGATAAATTTGAGGGTATTTTTTATTCTCTAAACCAAAGATTCCTGATTTTCATATGAGGCTTCAAAGACAAAAGTTCAAAATTTGTTGAAAAGGGAAAGGATGATTGAAGGTTAAAAAGTTTCAATATCAAAGTGCGTATTACCATACTGTAATTGAAACTTCATAAGATTGTGTGGACTCATTAAGGAAAGACTGCATTAACTTGCATGGTACCTGAAACCCGAGTCTCTGTCTGACCAACTTTGATGACAAACAGAAGACTTTTAATCCCCAAGGTGTGAATGTTCCATTGTTATGTTTATCTAATCCAGCTGATGCTATTGTAGTGCCATTGTAGAAAAGGCAGGTCTGTGAAATTGATCCTCTGATAACTAAGTAGGGAAGTAGGGTATTCCTAAGTTAATGGAGCTTTCCCGTAATGTGACGACACACTATGTGATTTATACTTGCAGTGAGCAACACAAGCCAGCTGAGTACTCTACCAACTTATCTACATCATCATTCATGGATACAGTTTGCTGCTTTAGCTTTGACATTGGCAGATACAATCAACAACCCAAACCAAACGAGTGAGTATTGCTTATTTACTAGAGCAAGTTATATAGTATTATTTGATACCATAAAATCATTGATGTTTTGGATGTATGTAGACTACAGAGGGTAATAATGTTAACATCCTATGGAGACTAACAATAACTTGAAAATTCTAATGATGGACTGTGAATTAAAAGGAATAAAGAAACAGGCATAATTGTGGGTCGTTCTGACCTGTCTTGTACTGGTAACGAGCAAATGACAAAAATGCAAAACCTGGCAAAATGTGATTTTTGGAAACTGATAATTTCCATGCAGTATTCAGAATGAACTAAATGAGCAATCTTTTGAAAAACGTGAGAGTACCGGTAATTTATCTGTACTCCCAGACAGTTGCTTTATAAAAGTACTTGTAGGTAGGCAGTGCATCACAATTTTGTTTCAAATTTGAGAACAAATTGTAGTATGTAATGACACGTTGCACATTGTTACCAAATTCAATACTGTGAGTCACACTTACTCTGTGTTTACAAGGAGCAATAATATGACAGAACTCATGACATGTGAGTGCAAGCATGCCATACTATCAGTATTTGCATGAGTGCTGTGGAGTATTTGACTGCAGTCCATGAGTGAATGGACAGCACAATACATGGCTAAGGCCAGAGAAAAAAAAAATCTTGTTCATCGGATTTTTTGGACCAAGTCCCAGGAGCGGCGAGCGAAAAAATTTTTATTTTTTATTTTAGGCCGAAGGTAAACGCGGTTCTCTGGCATTTTTGCAAAGATGCAGACAAGACATGATAATTGTTTCCCTTTTTACCAGAAATATGGTAACTGAATTCAATACTATATTTCCCAACAATAACATAGGCCATTACATTCACAGTTAGTGTTTGCACAACATATTCTGAGCATTTCAACATTCTCTCAGAATAAAATTAAAATGAACAGCAAATCACTGAAATTCAACAATTCAGTATTGTCCTTTAATATTGTCCTGGTGGGACCTAGCATCTGAGTTTTTTCATTTTACTTTGGCCCCATGTTTTGGCCTCTTTACCACTGTCTATATATACACATTTTACACAATGGTCTAACAACACTGTACTGTGATCGGAGTGAAGTTATATAGTCATCATTCAGATCGTACTTTAAAATTGACGCAACCATGTGTTTTGTCATTGCCGTAAATTTTTATACTTTCGATGCAATTTTCATTCAATCGGATGCACCGTCCATCTGCTGCTGTCACGATCTTGTTGAACAAATCGCCGAACGTAATATAAGGACAAACACTAAGTAGCGTCTCTGGAACTAACTGTTGGCCATCACGTCAAATGTTGGCGATCAAATTAATACTCATGATCTGACGTGTACTAACCTTTACAAAACGAGCAAATTTCTGGCCATATCGACCCACTTTGCGTCGTGATTCGCCAAATTCAGACGTCACAACAACGTGTTGGCGTCAACTAAGTCCGAACACATATGAAGTCTCATTCAAAATCCCGTGCCCACGAAAACCCGACACAGTGTAGGGCGCCACCAGCGGCAGTACTAAAAATATTTGTAATGCGGAAGTAAGAATTTGCCGTGATCAAAAAAAAAATTTCCAAATATGCCAAAGTAGAAGCTGCGATTCCGATGAACAATTTATTTTTACCTTCTCGTGTCTATTTATAGACAGAGAAGGTATTAGAGTTGAAAACCAATATGCTGCTGTCAAGAACTTCTGTCTGTCAAGACTTCCTTCTGTCAAGATCCGTTGACGTCATGCCATTGTGATGGGTCATATCATAAACTGGTGGGGGTGTTCATGGCAGGTTGAGGTGTGGGAGAACGATTTTGAGCTATGACAAAAATCAAAAGGGACTTAGCGGCATAGCCACAGTGTTAAGCCTTTCTTTAAGGTTTCTTAGTTGACTACAATCTATTACAGACTACTGAGCTGACGTTAGGGGTACTCACTTTGTGTTTGCTCACTCTGTGAGCGCTAGTGTTTGGTACTGAGTTGCGTGGATATCCCCTCATGGCCTCACGTGATCTGGGCCTGTTGCATAATCTGCAGAGATGATCATATGCCTCCGAGTCTGAAAACTGTCATTGTGTAAGCCTGTCGGCATTTTCCTTGCATTTTTTCTCATTTAATTTTGCAAAATATCGGCGAGTACCTCAATATTTCAAGATAACCCTTTCTTTCCAATCGTTTCCTGGAGTTTCAGAGTCATATGAACGAAAATGAGTGAAAGTTTTAGACAGGAAAATCGGACGTCGGCCATGTTCAATGTTTACAGTACAATCAGAAGTTTACGTGGAGGAATTAACCAACAAACACAGAAGTGTTCATGATGCCCGCCCTCTAGAGGCAGACACCTCCTATATGAAGTACCACATTTGATGCTTGTGGAAAGCCTGACCACACAATGGAGCATTTAAACTTTTAGAAAATGACAAACTGAATAAGAAGGTATTCAGATAATGTCAAATACTGAGGAAAAATGCGCAAATATTCAAAATAAACAGGTTAACTGATTGGTCAGCTTATAAAAAACAATGAAAATGTTTATGATCAAAAGTTTTTGAGATGCGCACATTTTAACAAATACAGAAATTATTAACATTATAATATAAGACCAAACTATTTTTTCAGGGATGGGACAGGTTGGAAATGAGGGGTGAGAGACAAAGGCACTCCTATTGCTGCATGTGGATGCAGCCACACCATTTCATTTACAGCATACTTATTCACTGTGTTGTGTTCAAGTTCCTGACTGTCATACAAGGATAACATAAGCAAATCAAATCAAATTAGAAAAGGATCAATGCTGTTGTGTGGATTTTGCTGAACATGGCTGATATTTCGCCCTATATATTTGGTATCCAGCAAAGGCATATTTTGATGTAAAGTCAAAATTAACACTATATTGCTGACAATATATTTTACCGTTTCTGCATGAATTTTTAGCTCCCATAGCCATATGTATATATGGCAATGGAAGCTATTCTTATAGGCTAGGGAAATGTCTGTATGTCTGTATGTCTGTATGTCTGTATGTCTGTCCGTCAACATCAAAAACTCCAAAACCGCTGCACATTTCATCCTGATATTTGGTGTGTACATGGATGATGGGCTGTAGATGAGATTTTGTTCAAATGAAGTTGTCATTGCCAAAAATATGCAAATTAAGTGAAAAAATGTAAAAACAGTCAAAACTGAAAATCTCAATAACCACTGAGCAGATTACATGAAAAATTAGCATGTAAGTACTTTTGGCTGACCTGAAATAATTGTGCTTTTTTGATTTTTTGATATTGTTGAAAATATACAAATTAGTGCCAAAAAAGGCGTTTTTGGTAAAAAATCTCCTTCTTCATAACCGCTGGTCAGACAGCTTTGATATTTGGTATACAGGTCCCTATGGATAACCCAACGTGGATTTGTTCAAATTGTGATGAAATATGCAAATCTGTATTTTTAAGGAATTTTTTTGTCATTTTTGGTCAAAAATTTATTTCATCAAAACCACTCGTCTGACAGGTTTGATATTTGGTATACAGGTCCCTAGGGATAACCCAATTTGGATTTGTTCAAATTGTGATGAAATATGCAAATCTGTATTTTTAAGGATTTTTTTTGTCATTTTTGGTCAAAAATTTATTTCATCAAAACCGCTCGTCTGACAGCTTTGATATTTGGTATACAGGTTCCTACAGATAAACTAAATATGATATATAGAATATATGATGAAATCTGCAATTTTGTATTTTTTGTGCTATTTTTGACATTTTTGGTCAAAAAATGTGTTTCTCAAAAACTACTTGTCTGATGCCTTTGATATTTGGTATACAGGTTCCTGGCACACAGTCCATGTAGCCGACAATGAGATGCAAATGATATGCGGTCAAGGTCTCCTCAACTAACTTTCAGCTGGTTCTTCACTTTCTACTATTTTTATAGTATTTTTTACAAAGGCACAGACTTATTCTACCTGCAACTTAAAACTGATAGTGATTTTGTAGCTCATTCTTTACTATTTTTCATAGTTTTTGGTAGCCGGTAACAGACACTTCGTGTTCGTGTCGGCTACATGGACGATCTGCCAGGTTCCTGGGGGTTCTCCAAGTGTGATGTAGTGAAATTTGATGAAATCTTCAATTTTTGTATTTTTGGGTCAATTTTTTGCCGTTTTTGGTCAAAATATTTGTTTCTCAAAAGTTACTCATGTGATAGCTTTGATATTTGGTATACATTTTTATACATAATTATGATGAAATCATCAATTTTGTATTTTTGCAGCTAATTTTGCCATTTTAGGTCAGGCCATCCTGAAATGAGCTATCAAAGATCTCAACCATCTTCATCAATACATATGTCACAAAAAGTTGCTCTCTACATAACACAGCAGAGCTCTGTCGACTATTGGGTTGCTTGTTTTTTTCAAAACCGCTGGTCAGACAGCTTTAATATTTTGTTAACAGGTCCCTAGGATGACCTTAGTGAGATGATTTCATACAGTCAGGAAATACTTAATTTTGTATCCATGTCTATAGTAGCTTCAGGGACATTGGCCCTATGTTTAAGATAATGTTGTGATTCAGTAAGCATTTGAAATGGTAAACTGTATTTGGTGTTGAAATGCGGTAAAAAATAATGAGAAAACATAGCTGAGGTGATTTCAGCAGGTTTGGTTTCCAACAAATATATTCAAAGTTTTTTTCAATGTTAAAGAGTGATGGAGGGGGGGGGTCCTGGCAGATCTGAAAAAAATCCAAACAAATGTCAATAAAAAAATCAGCCACAGAAGGTTTGTCAAAAAGAAAAGGTGAGATAGTGGGAAAAAAAGAATGTACAGTGTATCGGATAAAAAGATGTTCCTCATCAATCTTCCAGACAACCCCTTTTATCAAATGGTACACCCCTGATGTATTTTTGTGTGCCATTAAACATGCAGTGTATTTTAGTTTAAGATGTCAATCAAGTTAGGTAAGGATTTCAAAGGAATAGTCAAGTTCACCAGAGTTTAACTTTATCTCTTGTGTCATCATCCTTGTGTAATTGGTTAAGTTTGTAAGTTGCTCCAGATGTGGATGTACCAGCTGTTCTGGAAGAAAACAATGTTTACTTTTCCCTATAGGGTTTCTGAGTTAATGATTGCATGTTGAAATCTCTCCATGTATCTGGTGCATGGGCAAAATGTAAATATTGGTTGCATGTTATGTATTTCAGTCTATGTCAAATATTGTAAATGAAAAATCAAGAACAGTTTGCTGTGTGCTTGTAAAAGATAACATGTATGTCAATACATATTAAAACTGCCTTGCAGTTTGATTGTCTTAAAAATTATCACAGAATTAGAAAACGAAAAGAAACTAATCAAATTGCTGTAACATATTCACCCTCAGTGTCTGTAGGCCTATACTTAACTATTTTATCATTACATTCAGCTTTTTGTTATATCTTTATCACTCTCCATGGGCCTTAGGCACACTTGGGGTCAATGTTATCACTCTGTGCCAGTCTGTGAATGTCAGTCTGTCTGTATTTTTTAGGCCCATGTTTCATACAATTGTGGTTTGTTTTGATAACTTTATTTGGTATATAGGGATAACCTAGCAATACAATTTTTTTGACAAAATGTGACATGACTTCGGTGACCTTTGACCTCAAATATACATATTTGTCCATAACTCAGTAACCACAAGTGCTACACCCTCATGTATGGTATGATGGGACACCTTATGATGCCACATATTGTACCTCATAATTATGTGCATATCTAATTTTGAGCAAGCCAATAGAGCCAGAGGTCTGATTTTGATATATAGGGATAACTATAGGAGAGAATTTTTTTTGACAAAATGTAATGTGACCTCGGTGACCTTTGACCTCAAATATACATATTTGTCCATAACTCAGTAACCACAAGTGCTACACCCTTCATATCTGGTATGATTGGACACCTTATGATGCCACATATTGTAGCTCATTAATTATGCACATATCTCATTCTGAGCAAGCCAATAGAGCTGGATGTCTGATTTTTGGTATAAAGGGATAACTATAGGAGAGAATTTTTTTGACTAAATGTCATGTGACCTTGATGACCTTATACCTAAAATATATGTTTATGTCAATAAATAAGTAACCACAAGTGCTATGTCCTTTGTATTTAGTAGGATGGGAGACCTTATGACAACACACGCTTTACCTCATTAATTTTGCACACATCTAATTCTGGGCAAGTGAATAGAGCTAGAGGTCTGATTTTTTGGCATATAGGGATTAATTAGCAATATAATTTTTTTTTCAAAATGTCATGTAACCTCAATGACCTTTGACCTTGATTATACATATATATGCATATCTCAATAACCACAAGTTCTATACCCTCCAATTTTGATAGGATATTAGACCTTAAGATGTCACATCTTGTACCTCATTTATTATGCGCATATGTATTTCTTGGCTGTCCAATACTGCTAGAGGTCTGATCTTTTTTCCCGATTTAGAACCATAACTTAGACATGCCTTATGTGTTTCAAATTGGGAACAATGACATAGACCTATTTGCCCATAGATCTCAACATATACACTCCAGTGATACTTCTTAATGACCACATTTCCCTGCCCCATCAAGACTAATACTCCTATTACAAGTGGGGACTGTCATTGTCAATGACTTGTTTAGTTAATGGTTGTATCACAGTATTCGATATTTCTAATTCTGTATTTTTTCCATTTTATGTTCTGAATAAATACATTAAACATATTTCACTGTCTCCAGTACACTACATTTAAGTATTTTCACTTCATGCACTTTATCCCTTTCACACATGTTCAAATATCTGACAAGAGAACAAACACTAAATAGTCCAGGATGGGAGCTACAGTGTCATTGACGCTATTTTTCTTTTTTAAATTATAGTATATTAGTACTTCAAACAGATTAACAGTTATCGTGATGTCAACCCATAATTTTACATCACAAAGACAGTAATTCTGCCAATTTTTTTTGTTTTTCAGTCATTTTATAAATTTTGCACTGCACAAGATGATTGAACAAATTGCAATGTTTGAATTTGTAAACTCAAAGAATAAAAATCCTTTGGTCACAAATTAAATTATTTTTTGAAAAGAAATTTACTCTTAAACACTTTTAGCATATATTCTTTACACGGTCATGTATTTCAAGGAAAATGTGCCTATTAAAAACAGTAATTTCTTCACTTTCAATTTTTTTTCAATACTATGACAATTATCAGCCATGAGGTTATACAAACACAAGACCAGATAAGCGTTTTTCATCATTTCCACAGGACTCTTTGGAAAATCCATTAAAAACAGTTAAAAGTGACTGGAAATGATCACTTGGTATACATTTAATTTACAGATGCCAGGTTGTGTATTTCACATGCACTCAGGTCAGTAAGGAAGTGCGTCATTACTATTTTGGACTGTTAATTCTTATTTCTGAATTGTTTAACTTTTTTCCACATTGAACTATCTTTAGGCAGTTTATACTGTAGCTTAGAATTTTTTTGATTGATGTATTTAATCATCTTTTGGGTTCTTTGGGTCCATATCCCACCTCATGCCCCTACATCATCAACTATTTACCAACAACTCCATGCCAACAACCAATTACCTGACCTGGCCACACATTAGAGAAGGTATAGCGTCATTGACGGTATTTTTTCTTCCTGGCCTAAATAACGTCATAGATTTTATCAGTTATGTCATCAATTATATGATGTATCACACCAAAGTGCAATGAAATCTTGCAGACGACCATTTTTGTGTTTACAAACAAAAATAGTTCTAGGACAAGCTTAGTAAATACTCATGAACATAAAGAAATTGCAGAATGTTTTTGGTATTGCACTGCAGTGTATACGTAATATTGAAAATACCATAATATTTTAAAATCATTTAGAAAGTTTGATATTTCAATGCAGTTGCTATAGGCACCACTGCAGCTGCAAGTAATTTAAAATGCATTGTACAAATGCTTTAATATTTATGGCAGCAGCAACTGAACATTTAAAGTATTCCATCCCAACTTTACCATTTATCTTGAAACAATGAAATTGGAACAAATGGTTTCAGTCTTGATATAGTCAAACATATTACTGAGCAAATATTTTGATGCAATGGTTGAAAATATCAGCCACAACCACACTGCAGAGTAAATCATCAGTCAGCGCCAAACCAGTTGGATAATTTAACTTGTCCTTATCCCTGTCGATGCGACGAACAAAATCGCCATTGCTGTCAAACTTCAGGATGCACTCATGAGCACTGACGTACACATTGTTGTATTTGTCAAGTACAACTCCCCGAGGGTAGAGAAGTTTACCCTGCCCAATGGAATACAGATATTTGTCATCCACACCGAATACCTTGATGCAGTTATTTCCGTTGTCTGCTACAAAGACTGTGCCGTCACTTCTCACTGCTGCATGATACGGCCATTTTAATTGTACCTCACCGCTCTCTCCTGATCCAAGCAACCCGATGTAACTGCCATGCTGTGTGTAAATCTTTACACTGCTATCACCCCTGTCTGTAACATAGACTCTACCATCGACAGGGCTGATAGCTATCCCATAGGGATCTTTTAATTCCTGATCACCAAAACTTCTGATTACGTCTCCATTATCATTACTGACAACTACTATGTTATTTGCACCGTCTAAACTATAGTACAAGTTTTCTTCAGATATGGCAATGTCTTGAGGCCTGAAGTTCTTGTCAAACTCTGGAAAATTCAAAATTTTGCACATTTTACCTTCTGTTGTGGTGACTTGCAGCCTGTCATTGTTCCTATCGGCTGTCACGATGCAACCTTTCTGGTTTATAGCCACACTTTGGGGGAAAGAAAACTGCCCTATATGCTTCCTTTACTGCCAATGGTCTTCACTGGTCCTATTATAGCTGCAGCAGTAGAAGGGAAGGTGGTTATGTCTTGACTGTTGCCCATTGGCATCTCACTCTGTTGTTCATTGTCAGTTTGTCCACTCGGCATCTCTTCATGTGTACTGTCTTCATGCTGTGATATTTTGATGTCATCCTGTGATGCATCAGGTTCTGTCATCCTGACTTCTTGATCATTAGATTCCCGATTTTTTGTTGACTCTCTGTTGGCAGTCTTATTGAGGTCTTCAGGTTCAAATCTGACTGGTTCTGACACCTCACCAGCCGTTGGCTTTGGTAGATATTCCACTGGCTTTTTTACAAGGTCTCCCAGCATGTGATGTTGACTGAAGTCTTGTATTGGTTGGTAATCCATCACCTCGTGCTGTGTTTCTAGTTTTGTCTTCATGTCCAGAAGCTCTGTAATGCGCTGCTCTGCGTCACCCTTGGCAGAGAGAAGTTGAGCTGCATTGCCCAGATTCATCAGAGTGTCTATATAACTGCAGGTACTCAAAATAAATCCGTGTTTCAATTCCAAGTCGTCAATGTCCTCTGTCGCCTTGTTCACTACGCGGTTGTAATGTTTATTCAAATCGTCCAGGAGCTTGTCTTCCTCACGCTTGATTTTTTCAGTGAGTTCCACAGCTTTCATTCTCACCTTCCTTTGCAGCATCCCATGCTGCTCTTTCAGATTGCTGTGTACCTGCTTTGCCAGAGTTTTGTTCTCTTTGGCTTCACGTTCTTTCACATTCAGTTTGTCCACGGCAGCTTTCAAGTCCGTTAGGTACTCGTCTGCTGCATCCTGCAGGTCTCTGTGAGCGTGTTGTGGAATGCGGTGTTTGATTATGGTGCATTTTGTGCAGACGGGCACTGCGCAGGTCTCACAGAAGAATTCAAGTTTGTACTCAGGGTGGATGTCACAATACTGCACTTCGTTCAACATTGCAGGATTGGTTGATTTGGCTGCCTGGTACTCACCAATGGTCATCACTTGGTGTGAGCGCATGAGGTTTCTGTGTACCTTTACACAGATGGTCTCACAAAGGTAGTGTTGGCATTCAATACACGTGTGTGTGGCTTGGTTGACTTGGCATCCTTCACATGTAATCTCAGCTCCCAGAACCGGCTCTGCTCTTTTTTGTAACACATCGATAAGATTTTTCAAGAAGAAATTGCCTTTTATCGCTGGCACTCCTCCATCGGGAATTTGATAAGGTGTTTTACACATTGGGCAATCCAAAGAAGTGTTGCTCTTAACCAAAGTGGTTAAACACCCTTCACAGAATGTATGGAGACATGGCAGAACCTTTGGAGCCTGAAACTGCTCAAGACAGATGGTGCAACATAAAAAATCCTCACCAATTTCATCAAGTATTTTGCTTTCTGCAGTGGCAGCCATTTTTATGCGTGGCAGGTCTCTGTCAACAGAGGACAGTGACTGACAGAACCTTTTAATATTGCAGTAAGAAGTACAAGCCTCCTTCCTACTCAGCAAATTTACTGTAACCACGTCACAGAAATGCAAATAACATGATTGAAATATCAGTAACTTAGGGGGTTTGATTGCACTATATACAGTATGGCTGAGACCTTAGGTCAGATGATATCATCAAATAAATTATTATAGGTGCGTTTCATTCTGACAAATGGTGTGGGTGGAGAGGTTTACGACCTAGGCAAGGATAATTTCTTTGTTCACCGGTACTAAGGATATGCACAGCGTCAACAACAAAAGCATGTACATAACAGAATCTTTGTAAAATGAAAGCATTCAGTTCACTTAAGGTAGTACGTGCGTGGAAAGTGAAACACTTAACTTAAATTTAACTTAACTCAAGGAAAACTTTCAACTATTTTCTTTTAAAATCGAGGATGAAAATCAGGGGACACTGTTCAAATTTGGTTACCAGACAGAAACGTTGCCTTCAATATACTCTTATTTGAAATTCAAATGGCTGCCATCCCCATGTTAACTCTATGGGGAAAAAATAAATTTTCAATTTTCACAAAAATAAGATGGTGAAAACTTTATTTTCTCTCAGAGCTTCAAAATGAGCCTACTCAATGTAGACCAGAAACATATCGTTAAAGTTTGAGAGTGAATATCTGTCTCTGAGCTGTATTCGAAAAATGGTGAATCATTTTCGTTGACACCCCACTGCCAACATGTCAGGTTGGAGTATCATGACTCAGATATACTGGCAAAGTCGAAACTTCCCTCAAAATAAAAATACAAGAGAGACCCAATTATCAGTTATGCCTTTCTATCAGACAGGGCTTCTCTTTATAAAGGAAAACCAGATAGAAAACATGGATACATTTTTACCAAATCTTATTCCTATATCTGCCTATATGATGCATAAGAAAGAGAATGGTATAGACGGCAGATTCAGTGCAAACTATAGTTTGATGATAGTGGTATTTCCAGCAAAAAAATTCCAGCAAAAATCTTGATATGTGGTTATTTATTATTTTTTGAAATGAGAAATACTGATCTAAATACCAATCTATTGATACTTCCTCTTGAGTGACAACAGCATGTCAAAGTTTTGCACAATGTCTAGGCTGTATAGACTGATTTAAAATTGTCTGAAAATTTCATCAAACTGAGCCCAGACATCTACAGGTAATACATGAAATATTCTTGCATCCACCTCATTCATAAAGAATTATCATATAGAATAATCTTGATGTGAAAAAAACATCCAGACACCAGTGTGAAAAAAAAAAAGAGACATCTTCAAGCTCTGTACCCGTAGACCTATGATAAAAATTCTACCTTGTAGATTGAAAAGCTTGAATTTTGATCTTTTATCATTTCACACTGGCGTTTATCCCTAATGCTTTATATTAGATAACTCAACAAAAATCCCACAAAGTTTCCTTTTTGAAAGGAAATTCCTGTGCTACAAAGGTTAGTCATGTAACTTACAGGTAACGTTCAGTGACAAATACAATCAGCAACAAGGCAGAATCAAACTTTGACCCCATTACTGTATTCTAAGCGATTGTTGTCATAGTAACAGGGAAGTAGGACAACAAGTTAGACTGTAGAAACAATGATTTATAACAACACAGTAAACCCCACTCTGCAGGTAGTCTGATAAGTAGTTGATGCATCTCCTTCCCTAACTTTATGTTTACTTAAATATTGTTGTTATCTAAAATTGATGCAGATTAATTATACGGACCTACTTACTTTCCTCAAAAAACAGACATAAAGTCAGTTTCCCTTCATGAGATTCCAATTTACACATTTATATTGTGCTGCCAGAGTTGCCGGTGACTAGTGGGTTTATTGTTTAGGTGTCGATACAGATGAGACTTAGGTGAAAAAGTGTAAACTGGAAATATTAAATGCAATCGTGATAAAGAAAAATTTACCCAGGCTCCAATAGGCACTGGTACTCATAAAAAAACATAAAACGCTGCCCGGAAAAGAAAAACAATATTTTTGCTGTTTAGTTTCAATTGAAGATCTTAGAAATTTCTTCAAAGTTGTCCTCAGTTATTTTAAAGTAAAAGAGCCCATACTTATCTTGAAAAGAATTTGTGATACGAGGTGTAATTTTGGTATTTCAGAAGTAAACATCCATGTTCAGAATATTAATATGCATTGAACAGGTGTCATATCAAATCCAATAGAAGTTGTATAAGATAGTTTTATGTTCCAGTCCATCTAGAAATTGAGCAAGTTCATTAAACATAGAGTGTACTTTCAGCTAAATTCAGCATCTTAATTGTAAGTGTGATCCCAAGAAGGAAAAGTATAGATCACTGTTTTGGAATCAGTATCACAAAATCCAATCCCCAATGGTAGACATCGCTTACTATGTCTGAAAGTGTGAATCGCTGCCCTCAACTTCATCAGTTAGCATGCACAGTGATGTTAACACATCTGCAATTCAGAAGATTATTTATTTGTTTGTTTGATTGTCTATATATTTAAATTTTGTTTTCATTCCTCAATGTTACAAATTAAAGTCAATATTATTTTATCTTTTTTTTTTTTTTTTTTTTTTTTTTACTTCAGGTATCAGCAGTGAATACAGCCAGTATGCAAGTCAACTACACCAACAGTGTATAGAACTAGCCATCACTTCACTCACATTTACAGAGACATCGGACACCAAAGGTACATCACAACTGCTTCTGCATTATGTTTTCTGAGTATAAAAGAATTATTCAAGGTAGTGCCTAACCCAACTGCAATAAATACGGTTTTCTCCAACTCCTTTTTCTGAGGTGTTTGGAAGTGTTAGAATATTATGGTGAAGGAGTTTAAGCCAGTGATTTCGTTACAAATGTCTTCCAGATTAACAGGACATGAGATGAAAATCAGTTCCTTATTTCGCAATCTGTACTACTGTCAGCTCAAGGTACCATAATTTGCTTTTCCTTCCACGTACCATGTATTGCTATCACATGGTGATATTTTTAAGTTACCGGACCATTCAGAGTCAAGGAAAAACCAACGTTCGGAGCTATGATTGATCTCAAAAATGAAAACGTACATCCTCACACAAAAGATACGAGAGCACCATTTTCTCCACACAGATGTCAGTTTAGATACTCAATACATACTAGTTGTCATTCCTAGAAAAAAATTACTCATGTAGGGACATATCTGTCAGATGCTTCTCAGGATTCAAAGGCACTGTCCATAAAAAGGAGAATAAAAGGCAGCTTTTTGGATGTCATGAAAATTGTTACATTTATCTGTCACAGTCAAGGTCAAAGAAAAGGAATCAACCCAGACAGAGAAGAAAGAGACTGATGAATCTGTCGACTTGGAGAAAGAAGACGAGACCAAGAAAAATGACAGTGAAGCAAAGGAAGAGAAAATGGATGAAAATAAAGTTGAGAAAGAGAAAAATGATGGAGAGGAAGATGAGGAAGAGGAAGAAGAACCAAAAAGCAAGAAACCAAAGACAGATGAAGAAACAGATCAGAAGGATGTCAAGGATGATGACACTGGTAAACATTATACTTAATGATGAAGATAGTGTTTTATTTTACGACAAGTCATGTTAAATCAAATTTATTTTTCAATGCAAAACTATTCAGACACTGATATATGTTTTTCATCAGACGCATGAAGTGCTGTAGACTGCATGAACAGTATAACTTTTAATACAAATGGATTTAATTTAATTTGTTTTCTTAAACAATGCTGAAACCATGACTCATTAAGAACATACATTTTTTCTTACATGTATCCAACTCTCCAATAGAGCCAAACATTTACTTGAAGTCTGATTCTTGGACGTACAAAAAGATAACTGTATTTACACACTGACTGTTATGCCACTACTTCATTGTAGATGAAAGTAAATCCAAAGGACCTGACGCCCATGAACTGGCTTTTGCCGAGTGTTCACAGGAGAGGATTCTAGGATTGCTTGGCGCAATGTTACCACAGGTAAGGTTTATTACATATCTACCCAGTCATAGCTGCCGAATTTAGTCCTAGCAATTTTACCTCACAAGACCACTAACTGAATATCAGGGTCCAGAATAACATACTTTGGAAAAAGTTGTGAAACGTTGTACAATGACTTAATGTGTTCTATTGCAGAATTGTATTCACAGATATATTTGTTTTTTTGCTTTAATTTGATATTATTTTGTTCTAGTTTAATTTTGATTTGTATGATTGTTTATAATTTATCACATAAGAAGTGTTCAAACAAGGGTTTATCAGGGGTAGGTCTGCTGTGCTTCTGAAAGAATAAATGCATAAATGTGAAAGTATTTTAAAATTTGTGAATATGTATCCATTCAATGGTGTTTCTCATCAGGGATGCTTAAAAATAAAATGTAACACACGCTGTTTTCTTTCCTCCATAGAGTGGTAAAAACATGGCATGTGCCAGTGTTATGGAAAGTTTCAAAGTGGGTACCATCTTACCCATGCTGTTCACCATCGCAAGGTAACTTCACATTGTTATCTCTTATTGTAGACAATAATACAAGTATGTCATTTTGCCAAGATATATATGAGTTTTTGTTCAGTGTTGTAATTCTCTGTATTACTGTTTGATTGTTTACCCTCTATCCCTCTTTACTCAATGAAAAAGAAGTCAAGATGAAGTCAGTCTCTGTTATCTTTCTATGGTATCTTGAAAATCATCAGCATAAAAAATTGGCAGTCGGTAGTTTCAAAATATCCTTTAATCTGCTATGAATTATTTCTAGCTTGTGTATCAAACAACTTGTATGAATTTCATGGATCTACAATACAATTTGCCTCAGTAATGTACTTACCTGGGTCATTTTTAGCTCATGTGTGTAAACACGTGGGCTAATGTCATAGCGATGTCTGTCTGTCTGTCCGTGTGTGTTTGTGTGTGTGTGTGTGTGTGTGTGTGTGTGTCTGTCTGTCTGTCTGTTTACACGATAACTCAGAAACGCCTGAACGGATTCAAGTCAGATCTGGTACACAGGTACCATATGCTACTTGCAAGAACTGATTAGATTTTGGTAAGTGTGGCTTGCATATTAATGAAGTTATGCAATATCGTTTTTTTCCGTACAATGGTTTCCCTATGGAGACGGTAATGACAGTGTAGACATATATCAAGAAATACTGCACAAAATTTCATGAAACTTTTCACAGATGACAATCTAAGAACATTATGATGATACTGTGAGTGTCATGTCAATTATCTTCTCATTTGCATATTTAATGAACTTTTGTTATTAGTGTCATAACTCTGAAATTCCTGCATCAAACTTGATGATACTTGCAACAAATATTGATCTGATGTATATCTAATTATACTTAGAAGCATTAGGCAGTGTCAAGTTAATAAATAGCTCATTTGCATATTTTATGAAGGTTTGTAATTAGTCATATAACTCCGATATAACTTCACCAAATGTGATGAAATCTGCTGCAGATACTGATCCAACTGATATCTAACTGTAGTGTAAAGCATTTAGTAGTGTGAAATTAATTAAGGGTTCATTTGCATATTTAATGAACTTTGTAATTAGGTATATAACTCTGAAATTACGGCACCCAAGTTAGTGAAATTGGGTACAGATATTGTTTTGATAAATATCGAATTGTACTGAGAAGCATTTGGCAGTGTCAAGTTAATAAATAGGTCATTTGCATATTTTATGAAGTTTAGTAATTAGTGATATAACTCCAAAATAACTGCACCAAATGTGATGAAATCTGATGCAGATACTGATCCGACAGATATCTAATTGTGGTGTAGAGCATTTAGTTGTGTGAAGTTAATTGAGGGTTCATTTGCATATTTAATGAACTTTGTAATTAGTGATATTACTCCAAAATTACAGCGTTAAATTTGATGAAACTTGCTACAGATGTTGATCTGATAAATATCCAATTGTACTGAGAAGCACTGAGTAGTGCCAAGTTAATAATTAGCTCATTTGCATATTTCATGAAGTCTTATAATTAGTCATATAACTCCGAAATAACTGCATCAAATTTGATGAAAACTGCTGCACATACTGATACGACAGATATCTAACTGTGTTGTAAAGTATTTAGTAGTGTAAAGTTAATTAAGGGTTCATTTGCATATTTAATAAACTTTTTAATTAGGTATATAACTCTGAAATTTCGGCACCAAAATTTTGTGAAACGTGCTACAGATATTGATTTGATAAATATTTAATTGTGCTATGAATCATTGAACAGTGTCAAGTTAATTTAGGGTTTATTTGCATATTTAATGAACTTTGTAATTAGTGACATTACTCTAAAATTACAGCATTAAATTAAATAAAACGTGCTACAAATGTTGATCTGATGGATATCTAATTGTTCCATAAAGCATTGAGCAGTGTCAAGTTAATTAACAGCTCATTTGCATATTAAATAAAGTTTTGTAATTAGTGATTAAACTCTGAGAGTACTGTGCGAAGTTTAAAAAAACCTGCTACATATAGTGATACATATATCTCATTGTTCTGTGAAGCGTACTACTATTAATGAACCTGGTGTAAAACACGTGAGCATATTCAGTTCATATCTGGTTCAAAAGTATCTAAACCATTCAATATGGCACATTTTGTACACAGGGGAGACAGAGGCCATGACAACAATACACAACATCTGGCTGTGGGGCTGCTTGGCCAGATCCTGAGACGACTGACTCCTGAAGTGTGTGACAAAGCTATCAAGAGCCAACTCCAACTCAAAAGCAGTGGAGAAGGGATTCATGACGGCTCACAGACCACACAGTTCCTTCTTGCATTCGGTGCTTCTTGTCTTGAGAGGTGAGTGATAACATATCTGATATATTATTAACTTTTGTTTTAATCTGAATGTAGTCAAGGTCCGTAATTCAAATCTTTTGCTTGAAATTTCTCTTCAACAGTGTGACTGTAAAATCACCTCCTCCAATATTACACTAAAAAAATTGACATTGAAAAAAACAGAAAGTGACTTCAGATTTAGAAGTACTTTTAAGTTTAATAAAGCTTTCACAGAGTAGTTCTTTTGGAAAGACAAATCAATACCGAACAGGATTGTTTGTATATTTTGTTTGGGATACATTACTAAAGTAGAGTAGGATGATTCTTGCCTGGTTTATTGCATTATTGAAATCTGATCAGATCTGATGAGATACACTGTTACCATCATAATTCCTTATGCATATTGAAATAGATGAAATAGCTGTGAAAGAAACAAACTGATGTGCAAACTGAAGATTCATCAGTTGTTGAGCCACTCATTTGTTCAAAATGTAAATGATTAGGTGTATTTATATGCATGTTTTAGTTTGAATTGGCAATATTTTTTTGAGAGACATCACATTTTGACAAATCTACTTTTCGTCATGTCAAAGGATAAGTACATGGTATGTACACAAGTTATACAGTTTACTAAAGGTGAAAAACATTACAAGGTAGAATGATCTTATAGTAATGTCCCGGTAGAATATTACAGAGCTGTATTGTGTATTACAGGAGTGGTTTGGAGTGGGCGTCAATCATGTCTGACATATTACAAAGACTGTGTCACTTCTCCCATTGGAAGTCAGCCCTTGCCACTAACATCAGCAAGTGTCTGCAGGATTTACCACAAGTACCTAAACTGTCCAGTATCTTTGCACTCTTTGTTGTGGCGGGTTTCCCTGAGGTGAGTCAACATGGGTTTGATATGAGTAGCAGGTGGTAAGGTGTAAATTTTCTGGGTATGGAGGTGTAAAATAGACAGTGATCATGTGAAGAATTACAAACAAAGCTACTAAGAGGTGCTGTGATATGGCACTTAAAAGATGTTTTATAATGTTGCTTTATGTATGCAATTATGAGTTTGATATCAAGATAACAGTTATACATATCAACAATTTCAATATTTCAAAGTTTTAAAAGTATAATACACATCTGTCTGTAAAAATAAGTGTGTTTAGTGCTGCAATCCAACATGGATCACTGAGAGACATTTGTTTTTCCATATGACTAAAGTCATCACTTGGACTTGAACAGTTATTTTCCTTGCGCAACCAGTAGAAGAAGTTATAATATTGTGCTTGAACTCCTGAAAACCACGTTGTGTTCTTACATTTTGTACGTCAGGTTCTGTGTTTAGGAACACCAGCTATTCACACAGAAACCAGCGGAGACACCAGAGAGCCATCATATTGAAACACATACCAGATGTCAATAGAGCTATCATTGTAGACGTCAAACTGAGGAAGAGAAAAACATGTAAGTTAGGTTTTTACTAGTTTTATTTCGCTTTGCATAGAAATATAAGTATAAATTGATATAATGTTGTGCTCACTTGACAGCTTTTATTCCAGCAGCTAACATATGATACAGTAGGTAGGATTGTACTTCAATTTAATAAAGTGATAAATTGAGAATATATGGAATAATGAAGAAAGGAATTTTGAGTTACATGCCATATCCACAATTTTAGAACAGAAGGTTAGAGACTGAGTGTATAATTCAGATTCTTCTCTCCCTTTTCACATAGTCTTCAGATTTGTCATTTTCTGTTTGTCTTTTTTGAAATCATTACAATATATTAATAGATTTGTTTACATATTGTTTACAAATCTCATAACTGACCCACGGACTGTTAATCTTCAACATTCCTAACAGTGCAGTTCTACACACATGTTACTATTGTTTCAATTCAGGTGAAAGAACACCAAGTAGAATGCAAGCCAGCAGTCAGAGAACCACTGGATGAGGAAAGGTTGCAAAGATTTCTCACAATTGCCAAGGATATTCTAACCATGTCAAAACAAGGTAAATAAATTTGTGAAAAGCAATTTTTAAAAAGGTTAGGCGTAGAGGTTTAGGTTAAGTGAAAATTTGTATATAGAACGGTGAACTTGAAAGGAACAGACTAGAAATCTCATGTCTAGGTTGACTTATATTTAAACGTAGTGTTTAGAAACGTGACACTGTGTACTTTTCTATAGTGATCAAGAAGTGTACTGCCATTTACCGGTACTGTGCAATACCAAAGAGCAATGTGTTGAACACTGCTAGCTTTATGATGACGTAATTTTAGTCCTTTGGGCCAAAGGCCCAAAGTACTAATGTGATGACGCGGCCTCTGTTGTTGCATACAGTGGGCCGTATGCTGTGGACGCAGGTATCTCAGAAACGCTTCAGTAACTTTTTCTGAAATTTGGTCTGGTGGTCACTTGGGCATGTATCTCAAACGGTCTTTTTTCTTTTTTTGATTGAATCATTTTAAAGTCACTTTTTTAGCTTTTTTCTGATAACCACTATTTTCACTTTTTCCTCAAAACCACTGATTTGATTATTGTGATGTTTGGCATGGGTGTTCGTATAGTTGAAATACCGTCAGAAATGTTCAAGATTTGGTGATACATGCCTCACATTATTTTTAAACAATATTTTTATCCATTTTTATTTTATATTTACTTGATTTTGCCTCACTTTCGCTAAAGCTACCATCTGCGCATGCGCACAACTGTAGGACAAAATCTGAGTTGAAGAATCGAAACGGACGCCATCTTGTTTCTCGGTATGGGCACATTTTTGGTAAAGTTGACAGTGATGCACTTTTGCAGCTGTCGTGTATTTTTTGGTACGAAAGGCGCCTTTGATCGACTGAAGAATGATGGCCTCCGTACCGATAAACACCGGTACTGGCAGGCATATCAGTTCTACTGAGGAAGTAATCCACTGGCCCGTATAGGTCAGGGGCTCACTTTATATATATAATAGGGGAGAACCACTTGATTTCTGGGGGGGTATTAATCTTTACGCCCTGATACGGGTTTTGCGGACCGAGGTTGTACGGCGGAAGGGCCCCGAGCGTGCGAGGGCCCGTACGCCGTACGACCGAGGTCCGCAAAACCCGTATCTGGGCCGTAAGGTTTTATCATATACCTTATTGAACGGTTGTGATATGTTTCAGTATTTATCAATAAAATTTTGTTAAAGTTATGGGCGTAAATTAAAAAAAACATGAGCCACGCAACTTTGCGGATTAATACGTATGATGTTGTCATTTGTTCTGTTGTGGAACGCGTCACGAGCTTGTTCTATGCGAACGCCAATGTCACTACAGAATGAGCAAAGATGAGTAGTTGATTCTGCTCGTTAAAATACACTTTCTCAGCAAAACATTGAGAGGAGACTATCAAGCACTTGTTTTAAACAAATTTTGATCGGAATAAGATTCGAACTGTCTACAATTTGCTTCAAAACTACGAGCGAAGCGCATAGAAACGGGCTCGAATCTCGCGCTGACGTGCTTTCGAATGGAATGTACGTGGATAGCAACGCGCGTAGCAACGACAATGAAAAAGTTCGAAAAAGCGCGCACACTACCTTATTTGGGCAAAGTGTGCCTGGGCGTGATACGGCAACTTATTACACACCTGTAAGAGCGCCTTTCCCTTAGGTTTACATGGGTACGTGAATCTAGGTATATGATAAAGAGGATTTCGAGGAAAAAAAATTGTCACCAGGTGAAATAAAAGAAAAAAATTAAGCCTGTAATGGCTTGAGAAAAAAATATTCTCATAACAGACAGAAATAAAAAAGGAATTGTCACAATGCTGTTGAAATGAGCAAAATTTTGGAAACTTCATTCTCATGTATTCTTTGCTGGCATGCTGCCAAAGGCACGCAAATGTTTTTACCACAAGTAATTCTTATGTGTTTTCTTCCAGCACTTATGATATAAGCATTCACTACTTTACACCTCGGTGCACTCGATGTTTTTCTTCCCTTTTCTGACCCAAGAAATCATGTTTCAGGATTTCTGTTGCAATATCTCAATGGTAAAGGCAATATCTAGATGGACTATTTGACTTCTGTAAATCGTGAAAATTTAAAACACAAGATAGGAGTCAATAAACTAGTGTTAAAACCAATACATTATTCTCTCAATATAAATATGTTTATGTTAGAAAGATTACAAGTTGACAATGAAAATTGAGGAACAACAAATATAATGAAATACAATGTGTGAGCCTTGTTTCTCTGACCACAAAAGATAACATCTCCCCTGAGAACATAAAAGGAATTGACTGTTTTAAAGAAAAGCAGGTATAGTACTGATCACAGTTGATTTGCTAAAAAGTGTTCTATAATTTAAAGTTGTATATATAATAGACTTTCCATTTTGTTTGTCATTTGTTGGAATGTAAAATGAATAAATAAAAACATCCTGTGATATGTGAAACACTGGCTTAAATTTGAAAATTGCACTGCTACTCCATTTGAAAAAAAAATTGATGCAGGTCTGACTGTAGAAATCAAAAATGCTGTCTCTCTAACAAAAAAAGTTCCCATACCCACTTCCTGCATACCCCCCCCGAAATCAAATGGGTCTCCCCTTAATATGCGCATGCGCACATAACAAGTTAGCGTTGTTTTTCGAGGACTTTGAAAAAAACCCCCGAGGCCTTCATGTTTCTCGGTCAGTTGCGAATTTTGACGTTTTAAAGGTTTTAGCGTATATTTGATTGCTGTCATGTATTTTTTGGCACGAAACGCTCCTTCGATAGACTGAAGAATGATGGCCTCCGAGGCTCCGTACTCGGTACTCCCCCAGTACCGGCGAATCCATTGCTTTTAATAGCGAGGCAACCCGACCGGCGGCCCGTACTAATAGCTGGGTGAGAGCGAGGGAATGCTCTGTCCTTCTACCTCCGGCCTCCATGTCATAACAAACTGGCGTCTTTTTATGTTAACGTACTGTCCTTTCGACACAGCGATTCCTTTTAGTTTTCTGTTGCTTATTTTGGGTAATTTCGACAGTTGTGCATTGATTTTGACATCATTTTTGACTTCGATCGCTAAAGTGTGTGCTTTTAAAGTTTTATGTTGACCGATTTACTAAGGAAGTACGCGCACTTCAGAATCACGGCATAATCCGACATGGTAATTTGGCATGATCATCAGATCATACATGATCCGAGATTGCACTTTAGCAAGGTCACGATAACTAATGTTGTTTGTTTCACTGTCGTTTAATACCTATATTTCCACTAAAAGACCATTAGAATTTCCTCCTGGCTACTTTGAAATCGTGCACTGGCATGCATGTAGTTGTCAACATCACTATGCTTGTTTGTGGCGAACAAAAACCCATCGGCAATCGCCACGATCTCAAAAGCGTGGCGACAGCTGATTTCATCGAAATTGATAAAACTAAGCAGTCCAAATATATGCTAAAGACAAAATAAAAACTCTTTATTTAAAGCGCTTACTTGAAATTGTAAAGGAAGACAAAATATTACAATTACATTCTCGCGATCTCCATGAACTGGCCTTCCGATCACGCTGATACTGAGATCATGGAGGTAGTGCTGAGCTTTATTGACACAATATTTCATATCGCAGTATCAAATCAAACTGATTACAAAATCCCTGGATCAGCGATATTTAGTGAAATTTCCACATTAATCATAACTTGTGAAAAGTAAACGTGAAACAAAGACGTCGTGTATGCTGTCGATCGACAGCATTGTGTGAACCATAAAACCAGCTGGCATGGCACTGCACATGATAAAAGCAAGTCGACATTGCAATATCAAACGGTCTACATCTTGTGAAAACAACGACGTAGCAGTGAAAGTTGTAATAGTAATCGGTAAAAACTCTTCACTGATGAACTGATAATAGCGTCAAACAAATGAAATTGCATATTTAGAGAAGGAAAACCAACGTCTCATCGTGGCCTTGAGTGAGAATAAACAATGGCGGATGTGCGGAGTGGGACTATTCTATTTAGGTAACGGGGGTACGGAGGGACACAGATTCATGAAGGTACTGGCAAAACGTGCCATTTTCCTAGCGATGCTGTTGCGGGAACTTCAATGTCCATTGTTGTAACACCTTTTCAATAGTTTTTCTGATCGGAAAGTAATTTTATTAACTGTAATGATCTATTATACGCTCATCACCTTTCTGTATCGGGTTTAACCAGGATAAGAGCACATAAAGTAAAGTGAAGTAAGCCTTTATTGAAATCCTATCCCCATTGGGGATCTTGATCATAAAGTGCAATACAGGTTTTGCAAAATCAACAACAAAAGAGTATATATAGATGAGGATGTAACATGTTCATCAATATTTTACTCTTTTTCATTTTTATTTTGGTCTGAGTTGAAACAATTTTCCCAAATCACATAATGATGATTTGTCTGTTCTTGAAAAATGTTTATAAGGTCTTGTGTGTTCTCTGAATGTGTTTTTACAAATGTTTACTTTACTTAACCCTTTCACCCCCAGTTCCCTGTATACAGGTCCAACTTTACCATAGAAAACAATGGGTTTGGGACAAACCATGGTGATGAAGGGTTAAACATCATGTCTACTGTGTGGCTAATGAAAGTTGCGTGTGGCTAATAAAATTAGGACCAAATTAGCCACACTGAGTAAGTGTGGCTACTAACTTGAAAATCCTACCGCTAACCCTGATTGTATGTCCTTTCCTGCACTACATAATTCAAATTAAATATTGTTTTTGGCCTATACATACTTGAGGGGTAAGCTTATTTAGTCTCATACATTAAAGATGCACTGTTGACCTACAGAGTCCAAACTTTTTATCATTGTATTGTAGATAGGTATACACTCCAAATACTAAGTACAAGTGTGGTGAGTGTCACAAGCAAATGTTTTTTAGTCAATGGTTCATATCAAGGTTGTTGATACTTACAATCCACACTTGAACTTATGCTGGAGCGGTAACCAACCAGTTCAAATAACTTTCATTTATGTCAAACACATTTGACATTTTGCCAAATTTCACATTTATGGCAATTAATAAACAGTAAGGAGGTACAAAGGACGTCGGTGCCCCCGGGCCCCATGTTTGTTATACTTTTGTTTTTCAGGCAAACAGTTGAATGTTGAAAACCTGTGGGTGCTTGCATTAACATTGAAGGCCATTCTTGCAAATTTACAGGTAAGTGTATGAAGCATCTATTATAGAGCAAAATATTAGATTTTTCAGTTTAGGTACCACAATGTCCATGCTTCATGGATGATATTATCATGTAAAAAAGAATGACATTGCAATGTGGAATACCATTGAAAAATGTAAGAGAGCGAACATTGAAAAAAGCAGTGTTTAAGTTTACACTTGCAAATGCACTTTTCAAACAGTCACAATTGCCAGGTTTGACCAGTTCCAGTTACGGATGCAATCAGCTTTAGAAGCCTGCACATGCCTTATTCCAGTGGAAGGCATTCAGACATGAAAGTTCAATGCTGTATTTGTTGTTTTGTTTCTTGCAGAGTGCTCATGATGGAGTTAGGAGTGTCAGTCAGCTACTGGACAGTGGACTTGTACCATTGCTGGTTCATACAGCATCCAAAGGCACTGGCTTCAGTCGACAGTGGTTACTCAAAGATTTAGAGGTAACACAGCCTTGCAAAGGACACTTGCCAGAAATAATGCTTGCTATTATGGTCTTGTCAATGTTGATAATCAACAGTTTTGATGATCACTGTATGACTTTACTTTCTGATTTTTCATGTCCAGTATTCATTGTAAATAGTAGTTTCAGTCCTTTAAATATCAGTTTGTATGAATTGATCAGTGTGATTGAGTAAGAGCTCTGTGATTTCTAACTGTATTCAATGAATTTGTTGTGAATTATCAATGTTACTTATTGCCCAACAGAAATTTGCCTTGTGTGGAGGATTAACAGAGCAATGACTTACTTCAATAGATTACTGTTTATAATGAATACTGGACTTGAAAAAAAAAAGGATACTGGACATGAAAAAAAAAAACTTCATTCAATGTACCGGTCCCAGCAGTGTTGCAGAAGTGGTATTGCCACAAACTGATGATGACATACGTGCCCTAGACAAAACACAGATGACCCATAGTGGAAACTGTTGTTTATTTGCCTGTTGCTTCCTATATGTTGCACTTCTTTTCACTCAGTGTTCGAGACCCGGTTCAAGACCCGGTAGGTCCAGAGTAACGGACTCACTGTCGGAGGATGGTGAGTTCGAGACTCCAGCACGGTGTTGTGCCCTTGAGCAAGGCACTTTACTCCTCAGTGCTCCGTTGGGGGAGTTAGCGGGTCATTACCTCATCCTGTAATTGGGCTAACGCCTGTTGGATGATGGACTGAATAAAAAAAAAAAATATATGTTTAACGCTGACAAGCCACGACATCCGTGTCCTTCCAGATACTGTCAGTCATGCTGTACACAGGTGACAAATCCGATACCAGTAAACATCACAAGAGTCAGGCCACGTCCAAGAAACCACACCAATCTACTCCAGAGAGTGATTCTGACTCTGAATCTGATTGGTCGGATGATGACTCCAGTAGCAGTAGCAGCAGTAGTAGTAGCAGTGATGGTGATGGGGAGAATACGCCAATGTCACCCACCAAGACCCCTGATATGACGGCGACACCTGGTGAGACTTATGGAGGATCTGATCCAATGGAGGGACTTGATGAAAACACAAAAATCTGCTTTCAGGTAATTAATGTCATTCAGTGGTATTGCCATGGGAATCAGTAATTTATAAGGGAATGTCGGTTGCAAATATATTTCTGTTCATTATTTGAGCTGTCATATTGATGGTGCAGTGCTCATGAGGAATCACCGTAATGAATACTGAAGGATGTAACTTTTTCCCTCATCACTGCAATGTATCAAATTGTAAGAATAATGAATGAACTGTTGGACTGTTACTGAACTTGTCCATGTATCTGTATAATATTCATGTAGATAACCAACGATGCATTGAAGGCACCATTGTCAGTGCTGAGAGCCATTTACGAAGCCAATGGAAGACAGACAAATCTACTCCTGGATGAAGTACAAAAATGGTAAGATTCAAAAGTTCATTCGCACTTCCTTCCTTTCTTCTTGACAAAACAGAGAACAAAGTGAGCTTTTTGAGTTTCTAGGTAGTTTTTAATGATGGATCAACAGCTACTGTACTGTTTTTTGTGAAATTTTTACCTGTACTGTCACCCATCATCTTACAGTTTTGATGGAGATGTGTTTCACATCAGTGACCACATCAAGGAATTAGCCAAGAAATGGGAGCCACCAAAACGTCCAGTGCTGGAAGAAATGGAGAACAGAGTTGTGGACATCGGTGTCATTGGATACACACCAACAAAAAACCTACCAAAGTAAGTGAATATAAAGTGATAGTTTGTATTGAATTGGATATGCTCATTCAACAGGAATTTTACTTCTAGGATTCTGTATCTTTATTTGCCTCAGTAGGAAAATCGACAGTATGAAAGCATCACAACATGTGATGTTTCGCCAAATCCTACCTGAAAATTGCCCATCAATTTTCCTTTGTATGCATTCTGTGAAGTGGAATTTTGATTATTAAAAAGTTAATATATTTTAAAATTTGAAGATTTTTAAAACTTCCAGTAAGCTAAATGTCAGCCATGACATAATCTGACAAGTCTGAAAAAATTCATAAAATCAAAAAGATGTTGTTAATATCTGTTGTGATACAAAAATTACATTGTGTAATCACTATTTGTCTGCAACTAGCATGTTTAAATTTAATTTCAGATCATTACTGTCAGAGGAACATACAAATTACAGTTTATTATGAAAAGACAAACAATTCCTAGCCATAAAATGAATAGTAATGAAAGCACATATGTTATAGTCCAAGTATATTTCTATTTTTCCTTGTAGACCAGTGAATGAAGCAATTGATGAACCAAATGAAGGTATCCAAAAACTGATATCAACACCAGAAACTGAAATGAAACAGGTGAGTGACAGATGCCAGGGGTAGAGTTTGTGGATCAGAGGGAAAAATGTAGGAGTTCAAAGTTATCTGTACGGCTTTACCAAGTTGAGCATTCTGACATAATCTCTCGTTACTCAGCAATTGTCTGTGTGCAGTGCAGTGGATCTGATAAGGCTAAAATACTATAAAAATATTAGAAAGTGAACAACCAGCTGAAAGTTAGTTGAGGAGACCTTAACCGCATATCATTTGTATCTCATTGTCGGCTACATGGACTGTGTGCCAATAAGGCGGACCAGAGGCAGTGAAGATAGGAGAATGTTCTACATTTTGATTAAACTATGGAAAACACTACTGCAAACCAATCACATCACCTTGAAAGTTTTTAATATTGTGTAATAATGCACAATAGTTGAAACATAATGAAAAATTTCAACAGGAAGGTTGAATTGATATTCTCTACGTGCTGAGTGCGATTGACATGAACTTGCTGTTGCCTTCTCAATATTCTCTATATGACAATTTACATGTACCATACTTGCTGTTGCCTTCTTAATATTCTCTATATGACAATTTACATGTAGCATACTTGCTGTTGCCTTCTTAATATTCTCTATATGACAATTTACATGTACTGTACTTGCTATTGCCTTCTCATTATCCAGAGTTATGGAAGACAGCAACGAAGCAAGAGTTCGTCTCTTTTGAGAAAAGAACTTGAAACTCATGGGAAGTCAGGATCTAGAAATTACTTATTCAAGGTAAAGCCACCAAGGGCTTGATTAATTGCTTTTTTTATGGTCTTTAATACCAAAGATAGATTATTTTCAAATTCATCTGTTCTTCAATTAACCCTTTCACCACCATAGTTTGGCCCAAACCCATTGTCATCACTGGTGTTTGTGGACCTGTTTACAGAGAAATAGGGGTGAACAAGTTAAAATCAATTGATCAGTCAGGTATTATTGTTCTGACATGTTAGATTAGTTCAAGTTGTTACAATAGTGTACGTCAGATGTACTATATATGAATGTTCACTATTGAGAGTGATTAATTATCAATTGATTTGCATACTCAATTTGTAGAGTAGCATACCTTGTAATAAACTTTAAATAAATGAATACTATTATATCAGGCTTCAAGCATTAGATGACTGTAACGTATTGAGTTTGCATTACGTTTGTATGATGATAAAATATTCATAATGGGTTTTTATATAGATGACATGACTTACTCAGGCACCAAGGTGTTGAAGTTGCTAAAGTTCAAATCATGATAAAATGTTTAATGCCATGATCTATGATTTTATTACAAAGTTAGCACGTGTACAGTTTTGAAGGTGTGTAGAAAAAGTAAGGTAGAAAATTTGATTGCTTTCCTCAGGTGAATACGGCAATCAGCATTATGTATGCCCGCCATGTGTTGTCAGCAGTGCTTGCTGAATGGCCAGGTGATAACTATGAGATCAGCTGTCAATCCCTGGGATGCATTGAACACACACAGCTTGTCAGTGCCATAGATCTACTGCAGAGAGCTGAAGACAAAGGGAGCTTTTTCAAGGTAAGAGAGGAACTGATAGTAGTCACCAGAGGGCGCTGTTTATAGCTCTTCCCAAAGTTGACCTGAGTTGGAGCTCACAGCCATGCCATGCCATGCCACATTGGTTCACCAAATTATCAGTGTTAAATACCAGCACTATGACACTTCTGAATTATATTGTTCTCCTGACTTTAAAACAAATAATAAAATATTGAGTATTAGCTCTCACTTTAGATGAAAGAAGCAGCTTTCAAAATTTGTTTATGATGCTTTGATTTATAAATAAGTTTGATTATTCCTTAGTGATGCTTTGACCTTGACTCAGCTTTGGTCCTATTCATTGTATTCAATATTGTTTAAAGTTTGTCTATAAAATACCAAAGCCAGACATGACTAGGTACAACATGACCAACTTTTAATCTAGGAAACTAAAAGATGTCATAATGGTACTAGATAATTTAAAGTGTTTACTTTCTGGGAAATGAAGAGTTTGATTAAATTTCCTGATTAATCCAGCAGTTCGTGGCAATTATACAAGAAACCATGACTGGAGCGTCTCACACAGGACAGTGATAACCATAATGATAAAGTAAAATATATGACATTAGAGTTAATGATGTGTGTGTTTGCATCCATATAGGTGGTACACAATGCAGTTCAGTACTGTAAACCAGAACTGTTAGCTCCTCTGTCCATAGCAGCGTGTCATTTTATGGAGGAGGTGAACCTGTGTACAGAAACCAGGGAGTCGGAACACAGCTACAAGAATAATGCTTCCATGCAGGTAAGAGAAATGGAGCTGGGGAGGGGTGCTCCATGTCTGCTTGTTGTGTAGTTTTTCATGATTTGGTTTAAATAAGGCATGGAAATTATTTCAAAATGATGGCATAATATTGGATATACCTTTGTTCAGTTTTAATTTATATATATATATATATATATATATATATATATATATATATGTGTGTGTGTGTGTGTGTGTGTGGGGGGGGTTTATATATATATATATATATATATATATATATATATATATATATATATATATATATATATATATATATATATATATATGTGTGTGTGTGTGTGTGTGTGTGTGGGGGGGGGGGGGAATTAGCCAAGCATAGGAATTATTGTAAAAGAAATGTCAAGGAAAAAATAACTGGAACACCAGAACTTCACTATACCATACCATAACATTTGCCATTCCCACTTGCCTTAGGTTTTTTCCTTCAGCAATTTAGCTACCAAGAAAGAGTACTACAATTCTCAAAGGAATAGAAAATTACAAATAATTTTTGCCGTATAACTATCATGTTAAACTCCAATCTGAGATTTTCAAGAGAAACTCTGTTTGGGTATTGTATCAATAGTGTTATGTTGTCATAAAATTTTGTATTGAATGCATTGTCAGACAAACAAACTAACGTTGCCGTCATCTTGACATGTTAGGCATATTGTGTCGTTTTTATAAGTCAATTCAAGGTCTGTTCTTGGAAATAAGTAATGCTGAAATGGCCTGAAGGCTGTCGGTAAACCCCCCAACAACAAGGAAGGGTATCGATAAACCCTCCAACAACAAGGAAGGGTATCGGTAAACCCTCCAACAACAAGGAAGGGTATCGATAAACCCTCCAACAACAAGGAAGGCTGTCGGTAAACCCCCAACAACAAAGTCTGCACATGTCCATCACACTGTGTAATGTTTCTTGCAGGACAAAGTCCACATACCCAACGCAATATTTCTGACGGTGAAGTTTGATCTGAGATGTTCAACAGAGGAAGGCTGTGATGAGCTAATCATATCATCCAGTCCAGATTACAAACAAGACAAGCGTGTCTTCAGTGGCTCTTCAAGAGACAAGTGGATTGATTTTGATGTCCCAGGTTTGTTAACAGATCATTTTAACTCTTGACAAACAACAAGCAAGATGAATACATCTTTTACTTATCAGATTGCTTGATATTAAGGTCACAGGGTAAAATAATGTGACAACAGGTGAAATTGATTTTTTAATATTATTCATTGTGATTGCATAATTTGTAATTCATGTTCCTTTACACAAGTATTCTTACAATCCAACAGAGCCAGGTCAGCTTCAAGTGACTGACAAACTTTCTGGGTTATGTGTTTGGCAATGCATATTCAAATGTATCACTTATGCAAATGAATATGGTCATTACTTTTAGTTTCTGTCAATCATCTTTTGATCTCATTATTTTTTTTCCAAAGTTTATGCAAATCTCACAGTTTTATTAGGTCTATATGAATGATGACTTTCTTTCAATACCAAGACTATAAATCACTTGAGTGTGGCACCAGACAGATATATGTTTCATCCTTTGATATAATGGTGAAGGGTAACCTGTGTACTGTCATTGTTTTTGTGAATCCAAGTAATTCTATGATTTTATGAGGGTTGCTATATATCATTCAATCAGAGTAGCAGTAGTGACTCTCGTCATGTTCTACATCTTTGCTGTAAATTGTTATTTTAAGTTGCATGTAGAAGAAAAGTACACACTTCATTGAGCTGCATCAATTAGAATCCGTACTCTGCACAATGACCATGAGTAAACATGTGGACTATAAACATTTTACACTGACGCTTGTTGTAAACATCAAACTTGTTGACCTATGAAGACATATCTGCTGTCTTTCAGGAGACACATTGTATTACAAGTTCACAGCAGACTGCAGTAACAATGACTGGGGATTCAAGTTCACTGTCACAGGGGGCAGAATGGGAAGGTGAGTTTTCCAACTGTAGTCATGGTAACATGAGTCTTGATAACATGAACATTTCCACTGTTACTTCTTGACATAAGTGTAACCAGTGTGAAGAAAAAACAAAACATCTTTCTTGATTCTTATTCAGCCAGTGCTGTGTTAAAAAGGAGAAAAGTTTAGCACTCCCACATCAACCCAGGGCTTTCATTCTGCTTGTGTATCTCACAAATATTTGTGAAAATATTATAGGATGATCATATTGGGAATTGACATCATGTGATCATCAATTGCTATTTTGATCAATAAATCACAAATGCTAAAACATGCTGGTATACAGCGATAAAACAAGCAAATAATGAATGAGACAGTTACAGCTTGGTTTTCTCATGATCTTTACTGTGCAGGTTTGAAACTGGTTATGTATTGCTGAATACAATCTTGACAGAAAGTACCCTAGCACTGTGAGTATGCCTTTACTGAAATAAATAAACTTCTCATTGTAATCTTTCCACGAGCTTTGAGAGTATCTTACAGAAATATCATTCACAGTTATTAGTTTGCGGCAAATGGTCATTTTATGCCTTATTTCCAACATCAGACATTTTGAAAACAATTGCAGTGTATTTGAAGTGAAGTATTTGATTTGGGAATTTTCCATGAGAAGGCAGAGCAAGTTTCTTGAGAAGATATCTAGGTCTTTTGGAAAAAATACAACTCTAGCCTAGCATATTGCATTTTGTTTGATTCTATTATAAAACTTGCAAAAGATTCTGGAATAGTGAGTAAGGGTTTTGATCATTTTGATGTCTTCCAGGAAACTACCACTGGATGAACTGTGGTGTTGGCTGGTGTATGTGTCATGTAGACAGACTGGACAACAGAGACTGAAAGTTATACAACTCATGCTGAGAATACTACAACTCCTATCAAGGTTAGAACATTGATTTTATGAACAGAATACTACTATTCAAGAATTTGAACAGATATAATGGAAGATTAACAGACATGGATAACATCGTGATCTGAAAGGAGAATTCAGCCAAGAGCAACAGGAATGAGTTATGATTAGTGGACACAAACCTTCAGATATGAACTAAACATGTGTTCCTTCAGGCCACTAGCTTAGTATAGTATCCCTATCCCAAATGACTCCCTAGGTCACCAGTGATAAATACAAACTGCTGTGTGTGTCTAGTAATGGCCACATTTGCTTAGAAAACGATGTCAACAACCCTCGTGGAACTTATTACATCCATGATGGATTCACAGACACTGTAAAATGTGACTTACTAAGTTTTTTTTCCTCTCTGCAAAGCGAGGGATGAAAATGTACAAATAGGCCAAAAAATTACTGCTTTGTTTCTCATCCTAGTTCTTTCACAAAGGTACAGAGTTTTTAGCTCGTTTTTAGCTCATATTTGGTTTTGTATATAAATACCAAAAAGAGCTTATATGATGAGTCGGTGGCGTCTGTATGTCTGTATATTTGTGGGTATGTATGTGCGGATGTATGTCCGTCACACACAAAGGCTCCCATACCGCCAAAGCTACCATCTCAGTATTTGGTGTACAGGTAGATGCAGGGGTTTAGATGTGAATTTGTTCAAATGAACATGTCAGTGTCAAAAATGTGCAAATGAGGTAAGAAAAAGGGAAATACTGCAAATGTGCAGGAGTGATGGCCAGTGTCTGAAACAGGCTTGAGTCATTTCCTGTCATTGTTTATGAACTGTTACATATTAACAGACCAGCTCAAACCATAGACAGTAGAGGGGGGAAGACTGTCTATGGTCCAACTAAGAGGGACTAACTGTTTCTGCTATGCATGTTGCTAAAGTTGACCTCCAGTACCTAAAGTTTCAGACCTTATTTACTTTTGTCATTCTTTTTTTTCTGGTTTAAATATTTCTTGCTGTTTTTCTGGTTGTACTGTGCAGAAATCATTGTCATAACATCAACGTAGAATTTTCCTGCACTGAACAGATAGAAACAATATTTATTGTTGATCTTTGGTACCCATACTGGTATATACCAATGCTGATCAAATTTGAGCGACACCGTATAATTGCGGTATTTTTTGTATGTTTCATCCTACTTTTGTTTCTTTTGGAACTCAAGATCCAACTACCAATATGAAAATAAGAAAGATGACAATACTTTCACTATTCAGAACTGTACGATGTGTAAGCTTACATATCTAAGAGATATATTCAGATATTAACATTTTTAGCCATACATAGTGCACTGTCAATTTATATATTTTTCCACTAAAACTTTAAATAAGGGTGACGTTACTAGTCTGCATTCAACCATTTGAGGATGAGAAACTAAACTTTGTGTTGGCCCAAAGGTTTTTTGGCAAAATTCAGATACACCATCCCTTTCACTGACATTGTAAGATATCTGGATGATGAGTTACTATATTCACTTTGCTGATCAGCAGTACAGTAAATGTATCACTGAGTGTTGTATTTGTTTGCACAATCTCTGTCTTGCAGTGGGCAGGCAGCGTCAGCAGCCCAACCCTTGGACAAGACTCACATGCCAAACCTAACCCAGCTGAGACCACTGTGGCTGTTGTTGAACAAGATGGCAAAGGAAACACCCAAGGACAGTTCAGCCAAGATTCTGCCTCCTGTCCAGAGAGCACTCACTGAACTTTTCCTTTTGGCTGAAAACTTAGCAATGGTAAGCTCTGCTGAAATAGCCAGAATTTATTTTCACACAGCTTTTCCACAGATAATGGTAATTAATTAGAGAGGTTGTTATTGTCATCATTGTTGAAGTAGTTGTACCCTTGCGTATCTCTGGAACAATAATCATAGTTATAATAATAATATAATATTTATTTCTTGTAGAGCGCATTACATTATTAAAACTCTCAACAAGCTTTATACCATACTGAAAATGAAAAAAAACTATTTAATAAAATCGTGAAAAAAAGTAAAAGGGCAGCGTATAAAAATAATAATATGGGCGAGATGTACAAAAAAACAGAATAAAAAGGGCCAGTCTAAGAATAAACAACCTATAAAAGGGTGGTGTCATCATGATTTTATATATCATGATATATACATGTTACGTACATCATCAGATATATGAGTCATCTTTGTGTGCAACTTTTATAGTACCTGGAAGAGAAGTGTAATAAGTAAAATTCATGTTAAATCCTCAAAAAGACCATGTTCTGTGTATTATCTGTTTGTTACATTAATCCATAAACATATCAATTTCAAGGAATGGGGAATACAAGAAGACTATATGGTTGCCATGGTGGATTATGAAGATCTTAAGAAAGTTGCTGTTCAGGTAATTACATCGATTATAACTGTAAAAGATTTGCCTTGAATGTTTGCATTACCCTTTCCCTTGAACACTACCCCCCCCCCCCACTCCTGTTTCCCAAAGTACATTTGTAGCTTTTTAGCTCCGCTGTCAGAGACGCGGAGCTTATCCGATAGGCTGATTGTCCGTCCTCGTCCGTCCGTCCGTCCGTCAACAATGGTCTTCTTCTCTGAAACCGCAAGTCAGATTTCTTTGAAATTTGGTATGGAGGTTCATAGGAGTGACCTCACTCAAGTTTGTTCAAATTGTGGTGAAATTTGCATAATTGTATTTTGGGGGCAATTTTTCCTGTTTTTGGTCAAGAAATCTTCTTCTCTGAAACTTCAAGTCAGATTAATGTGAAACTTGGTATAGAGGTTCCTAGAGGTAACCTCAGTCAAGTTTGTTCAAATTGTGGTGAAAATGCATAATTGTATTTTTGGGGCAATTTTTCCTGTTTTTGGTAAAAAAATTATCTTCTCTGAAAGCGCATGTCAGATTGATTTAAAACTTGGTATTGAGGTTCCTAGGGGTGATCTCCATCAGATTTGTTCAAATTGTGGTGAAATTTGCAGAATTTTTTTTAGGCAAATTTTGCTGTATTTTGGTCAAAAAATTATAGTTTCTAAATTTCTTATATAGGTTTAAATGCTTTCAGTTTTATTATATGCAGCTTTCTATTTGACCTTAATTTTGTTCATTGAAATTATGGTAACATTTATATTGTATGAATTTTCGTGCACATATTGCTGTAAAAATGCGTTTGCATCGGCCGCACAGCTATGTCGACTCAAGGGCATGCAGGTCATCTAAGTGCGCCATTAGCGGTCCAGGCAAGCCCATGCGGCTTCTATGACATCAATATTAGCTTATTCAAATCATTTTTCACCATTCTTCGCTTCTATGTCAACAACAAACCTAATACGCTGATAATTACTGCCAAATTTACATATTTACTACGTTTTGCTATTATTACAATAATTTAAACAAAATCATTTTTGCCCAGTTCAAGTTCAATATCTCAAACACTTTTGTCATTTTTTCCCTCATTGTCATCCACTTAACTATCACAGCGGAGCTATATCGGCCGCTAGGCCGCTTGTTTACATAGAAACAGTGAAGTTTGACCAACTGTTGACAGTGTTGTTGAGAAGAGGTGAATTCTCTGCTTTCCTTTGTACTGTGCAATTTTTAAATGTTGCATTTTTTGCTCATATTTGGTTTTATATATAAATACCAAAAAGAGCTTATATGATGAGTCTAAGTGGCGTCTGTATATTTGTGGGTATGTGCGGATGTATGTCCGTCACACACAAAGGCTCCCATACCGCCGAAGCTACCGTCTCGGTATTTGGTGCACAGGTAGATGTAGGGGTTGAGATGTGAATTTGTTCAAATGAACACATCAGTGTCAAAAATGTGCAAATGAGGTAAGAAAAAGCGAAATTCTGAAACAGGCTTGAAACAGGCTTACTCCACTGACTTGAGTCATTTCCTGTCATTGTCATTGAACTGTTACATATTAACAGACCTGCTCAAACCATAAACAGTAGAGGGGAGGAAGACCGTCAGTAGAGGGGAGGAAGACCGTCTATGGTCAAACTAAGGCAGTAAGGGGGCTAGCTGCCTTTCTGCTATGCATGTTGCTAAAGTTGACCTCCAGTACCTAAAGTTTCAGACCTTAATTACTTTTGTCATTCTTGTTTTTCTGGTTTAAATATTTCTTGTTGTTTTTCTGGTTGTACTGTGCAGAAATCATTGTCATAACATCAACGTAGAATTTTCCTCCACTGAACAGATAGAAACAACATTTATTGTTGATCATTGGTAATCCATACTGGTATATACCAATTCTGATCAAATTTGAGCGACACCGAATAATTGCGGTATTTTTAAGCTGTTGTCCCTTCATTGCCATTCATTGGTATGACCACAGAGATGGAAGGACTTAATTTGACGGTGAAACTTTCAGTCCTAGAAATTGAGTCATCCTAAATTTAGTTCACAAGTGGTACTCTCAGGAACATTATCTGGCAACACTACATCAGTTTTTGTTTTTTTTCAGGTACAAGTAATACAGTTTTCTTTTAGAAAATCATTAAAAACCCCTGACTGTCATGCTACTACAATATGACATTAAACTGGTCCAATAATCATTTCCATTCAAGGTAATGCATTACCAGGTCCATGGGACAATTGTGATTTACAAATTTAAGTAGGACCATCCTGAACCACTGATAATTAGTGGTGGTACCAGGTGTCCGGTGTGTAAGCGTACCCTGCTAGCATGCTACACCCGTCAGGATTGGTCCCAAAATTGTCTAAATATTGTATGAAAAGATACAGGATATGAATCACTGTAATAAGTCAAAGCCGGGAATGCTGTCGTTAATCATTTGTGTGACCGAGGTGTCATATTTGGCCACAATGTCGTCATATCGACCGTAGAACTTTTTGAAAGTCCTAACGAGTCTTTTTGTTGTGTATCCTTGTCTCAGTAATTTTGATGCCAATGAGCTGTGTCTCAGTTGAAAATCAGTGTAGGAATCACAAGCCCTACAATACCTGAGAAGTTGAGACACGTACACACCATAAGCAGGTGCAGATGGAATATTGCTTGACAAGTGGGGATAATTTATGATTTCAAAATCGAAATCATCCCTTTTGTCATACAGCTTAGTGTGTAGCCCATTAGTACCCACTTGTAGGAACAGATCAAGATATGAAGCAGAGTTCCTACCCTCTGTTGTTTCTTTGATATCCAACTCATCAGGGTAAATATGATGTAAGTAATTTGATATGTCTGGATTGTCTAGACTAATCAGATCATCGATATACAAGTTTTGCTATTACTTACACAGCAAATGTATAAGAGGGAGCCCTCTATGGCCAGATAATTGCAATGCATTCAACCCATCTTCTGTAAATCTCTTTGCTTTCTCAGGGACTGCAAAACATTGCTGCATTAGGAATGGCCCTTGGGATTCCAAACAAAGCCAGTGAAGCCTTCAAGAAAGCCAAACCAACTACCACCTCCTCAGCTTGATTTATTATGAGTCTTGTCATGAACTGACCATGTCTCCAGCCAGAGTGTTACATTTTGGAAAGTAACACGTGAGAGTCACACCATGGTTTCAACTTCAAATCTGTGATTGATATCCAATGAATATTAAATTATTCAAGTTTCAAAATTTACATTTTGTATCGGTAGTATCCAAGTTGAGTAATAAGTGTAGGATCTTTGTGTGTTTGTGGAAAGCAGCATGCTTCGTATGATTTGTAAAATGAACAAGTTATGATTGAACCATGCCATAGCACAAACTACACTCCAGACAGAAAAATGACCTGTAATATTGTGGAAATTTAGAAAAAGTGAGATGTCTTATCAAATTTTACACCCAGGAACATTGGCGTGTAAGCCCGTTTCATTACATGGATAATTTTGGTTTCTTATATATGTCATTAGACCTTTATTCTATCTGTAGTCAATTCCTAATGTCAGAATAGGTGTTGTAGCATTGTACACATTTCATGCCTTGCTTTGTTGTCTGCTTTACTCTTAAGCTAATATGCTTGTAAAAGAGCTGTGACTTTACACTCTATCCTCAGAACTGCCCCATCCTGTCCCTGGTAAGGTTTTTTCTGTTACAGAAATCAGGATTAAAGGTATACAGTCAACTGTAATCTAAATATGCCCATATATGTCAAAGGGGCGTTCCTTGGTATTCAAAATTCCCATGTGAGGGCGCTGTTTTTAAAAAGTGGCCACCCGCTTAAAATGTATGATTGGTTAGATTTTCTCTTTCCATGGTAACTGTGGCACAATTGGAACAGGTGACAGTATACCTTTAATGTATTTCTGGTGTGGCGATGGCAGGGACTATACTGGAAAGTGATATGATGTTATGGTTTTTATCATAATTTTATTTTGTAATTCAGTTTGAGCAGCATTTATTTTGCATAATATTTTTTGAAAAAATGTAAATATGCCCATTGTATTTGATATCTGCATTATGTGTAATTAAACAGACATTTTAAGCAAGCTGAAGTGTGTGATTCAGTTTACTGATGTTAATATTCTCTAGCATAGCATTGACAGTTTCTGTGCAACTCGCTGTGTGGAAGTGAGACATTGCAATGAGTAAGTAACATTGTAATGCATGCTTGGAGAAACACATACAGACTTTCAACCAAACTTGATTCCAGTCACCGAAGTGATTTATGAAAGCCAGATAAGCAAGCAACAAAAATATATAGGCAGTAAGTATTCACACTCTGTGCACGGAATCATGTGTTTTTGTGTGGTTTACAAACATTCTTATTATAGATTACCAGGTCAAAACATTTTATTGTATTGTGGTAAAATGTATATAAAACTAGTGATATGTCTATGTATAAATAGAGAAGGAAACAAACTCTAAAAATCCAGCCTTGATTCAAAGGGAAATGTAAATGTCCACACACAATACAGATAAATTGAAATAGTCACAGAAAGCACGACAAAAAACTTGATCATAATACTATTTCTAAAAAAATGGGTAATATAATTAAACATAATCATGGTAAAAATATATCAAACACCAAGTAAACATTCATGAATTTTTCATATTAGACTAGTATTGCTATTAGTTTCATATTTTTTGATAAACGTTTAAGAATTTTCTGAAAGTATCGGTATGTAATGCAATAGCTTTCATGGCAATTAAGATGGCTGATATGATCACTGCCTGTTCTAGGTCAAGTGAGAAACTAGAGAATTACTGTATAGAAATTGTACAAATCTACAAATCTGATCAAATGTTGCAATTCTATAGACTCTGAAAGTGTTTTATGATATAGGTACATGTACATGAAATCTGAAAATGCCCAAATTTTGTCAGCTGAATTGTTTATAATTACACATTTTGCTAATTTTACTTATGTTTACAAGTGTAAGTTAAAATTGGTAGTTTCAACAAGATAATTTGCCTTCATACTTTTTATCACACTGGAAAATCCTCAAACAGTTCAGAAGTGTATTTAATTTTTCAAAGTTATGTGTACTCTTCAGAGGCCATTCTGATCTTGGACCTCTTGAACACAAGAAAATTAAACTTGGTGAACTACGCATTCACGCATGCATACACACAAATGAATGAACCTTGTGCACTATAGCACACTGAATAACTTGTCATGTCACAGGCAGTCACAAAAAGGTCAAAACAACATTAACATTAATAAATGGCTCAAACAAAATCTAACTTCACATGGAGCATATATTATGTACAATACTGGTAAAAACTTACAGAAAGATGTAACTGTTTTCAGGCTGCAAATTAAATACTGTTCAAATACTTTCACGGTTGAACTTTTGGAGTTTATAGACATGTAGAAGATGCTAGACCAAACTCTGCATTGACTTTTGACGTCCAGTATAACTATCAAAATGGCATGAAGAAGTGTGAGTAAAAAAGGACACCGTTGATGTTCAGGAGAGTCTATATTCACCAACCATTGATGCCATTGTACCTGCCAATGGTTAACAACAATATTGGCTAAATACTACCCATGTGAAACACATAGTACATTGTGAATAAACAAACCTTTATCTCTTCAACATATGGTAACATTAAAGCAACGGTATATATTTATCAATATCAAATTACTCACAGACGTGGACGATAGTATTAAAACAATAATGGGTACATGAGCAAAGCTATGTCGATAACCATATTTGATATCACATGGTTCAGAAATGTAGTCATCATATTCAACCTTCTCTGTACACAATCTTTCAGACACTGAGGACAATCCTGTCTATATCATTGGCAGGTATTTTAGAATCACTGTTTTCTCCAGCAACTCTGAATACTACATCAGCACTGTATGGTATGCTGACAGTTCCCAGCGTAGAATGCCACAGCCATCCGGCGCCACCACGGCAGTACATTGTGACAGTGGTCTGTGGTGAATATCCCAGCATAGCCCAGGTTGATCCCAGTGTGGGGTTTCGTTGATGGGAAAACTGTAACATTTCTGTCTCCTGTCTGTTTGGAGCAAAGTGGGCGCAGCCTTTGAAATCACCTGGTCAGAAAATGAAATACAACAAAAGGTTCATTTGAACAGAATCCTCTTGTGTCATTTAATGTACTGCTGTTTCATAGCAAAATGCAAATACGCACTTAACAATTAAAGAATGTAAGACCTTTTCATGCATTACACTTGACGTATTATAATTGATGATATATTTGCCAAGCTCACAATTGAATTTCAACATCTGTGCTTAATTACAGAACTTGTGCATATTTAACATGCAAATTTACTGAATTTTTTTTAAAACTACTTTTCAAATTTTTTACCAAAAACTGAAAAGTGAATTTTATCTATCCATTTGCATGCAGCAGACTGTAGTTATTTTTTCGTGTCACCCTTTTCATGAAACCATAGCTTACAATCACTAATAAAAACAGAAAGGTATAGAAATTATGCAGTGACCAGATCTTTGACAAACAAACAAAATATAGGTATAGATTTTCAAAGTGCCTTTCTAAATGCAAGGTTCTCAAATTATTGGATGTGTGAAGTGCTTATTAACACACTGTCAATATTTTGAACGCTATTGAAATTTTTTATTAATTGTCAGAAATAAATTTCCCTCCTTGGTAAAATTGATTATTAAGTGGGGCCATTAAGCTGTGAGTTTGCATTTACAGAGTCTCAGAATGGAAATTTCCTCATCTGTATGTTTTAATTTGTGCAGAGACAAAAAAAGAGGGGTTTATGATTTGAGACAGGGACATTTTGTACACATCTGGGTTAAATGCCCGGGGGGGTACTTCCATTACTTGCCAATATGTTTACGTGCCGCCCAATGGGGTGGGTATTTCAGCAACTTGGTCTAAAATGGGGGTATCAATTCACAGTAAACCAGGGTCTAAAATGGGGTCGATTTTTGAGTGCCACACAAGAACAAATTCCGACTGTCAGTTCCCGTCTTCTTAGCACAGGGTTTTGAGCTGCGCTCAACAAGCATCGATATCTTTTTGTGTGGCAGGGGAACCATTAAAGAGACCCCCTGGCTTAAGCCAAAATAAATACAGACTTTGTTTTAAAACACTGTCACTAATTGGTCAGAACTCCATATATGGAAGAATTTTGCCCAATAGAAAATATCGAAACAAAGTGGCTCTACTACTACTATCATAACAGGTCGACCATGGGAAAACTAGCAGTGCCTTATTGACGAACGGCGAGGCTTCTTGTAGTTTGGAATTTTAAAAACCACCAGTCAGACAGTAACTGCAGATAACTGATAATTTCAGAAGCTGGACAAAACTTTGGTGAGGGTGAAAGATAGTTTCTTTCACTCAATTTTTTTAGTATTTCCAAAAACGTTTTTCCGAAATCATGGCTTGGCCAGCAACAACAAAGCCGTAAATGCAATACAGTGGTAAGCTCTGCCGGTAGCTCGGTCACGCAAATGCTTGCTTTTTACCAGATTGCGTTTTTGCAAATTTTGACACTATGACTTTTGACCTGGGTCAAAGGTCATAAGGTCTAAAATGGGGTCCTAAAATAACGAGATTTTAGGTCTAAAATGGGCCCCGGGTTTTTTACGTGCGGCCGCACACCCCTACCACTTCTCAGAGCAGGTACCCCCCCCCCCCCCCCCCCCCCCCCCCCCCCGGGTTAAATGACAGTACAATAGCGCAGCTGCTCAAACTGTGGTTTCGAATGTTACATCACAGAATATTGCTTGCAATGTACCAGCACTTTAAAAAAGATAATGCATTGTAGTGTTTTAGGATATGCTACAATCGGCAGGAAACCATTTCCCTGTTGCCACACTTCCAAGAAACACTTTGTTGACATTTTCAGTTGACTACTAATTAACTGTTGACCTTTTCTGTGTAAAAGCCGGAATTCACATATTGGTAAGGAACGTACCTTCTAACTGTTTGCCACCATTCAATATTACCACATCCCAAGTACCAGTTTGGTTCAATATTGTCCTAGCTGATTCCATCACAGAGTATGATAACTGACCTAAAGGGCACAAGAATCAGTGAGATAATCAATGTTTGTGACAATCTACACATTTTAGGACTAAACAAGTCATCGTTGATGACACAGTCCCCACTTGTTAATGGGTATTTTGATTACAGGTCCTCAGAGAGGATAGAGTCCTCTTCATTAGGTCTGTGATAAAAAATACTTTTGAATGAATTCGCTTGATACCTGTCTGAGTTATGGCTCAGGACATGAAAAAATTGTAACAAAATGGTCGCAAAGTGGCCATATTGGATCGCATCACAAAACAAATTGATGTGCATAGCTATGACATTGGTCGATGTCCTTGTACCAACGTTGAATAAAATTGGTCGAAACATGCGGATATGCCTGAGAAATGGCTCTGTACATGAAAAAATCGTAATAAAATGGCCGCCTGGCGCCATATTGGATCGTATCACAAAACAGATTGACGTGCATATGTATGACATAGGTCAATGTCCTTGTACCAACTTTGAATAAAATCAGTTGAGATATGCCTGAGTTATGGCTCTGTACATGAAAAAATCGTAATAAAATGGCCGCACAACGGCCATTTGGATCGTATCACAAAACAAATTGCCGTGCACAGCTATGACATTTGTCAATAAGCTTGTACCAACTTTGAATAAAATCGGTTGAAACGTGCCTGAGTAATGGCTCTGTACATGAAAAAATCGTAATAAAATGGCCGCCTGGCGGCCATATTGGATCGTATCACAAAACAAATTGACGTGCATATCTATGACATTGGTCAATGTCCTTGTACCAACTTTGAATAAAATCGGTCAAAACATGCCTGAGTAATGGCTCTGTACATGAAAAAATCGTAATAAAATGGCCGCCTGACGGCCATATTGGATCGTATCACAAAACAAATTGATGTGCATATCTATGACATTGGTCAATGTCCTTGTACCAACTTTGAATAAAATCGGTCAAAACATGCCTGAGTAATGGCTCTGTACATGAAAAAATCGTAATAAAATGGCCGCCTGGCGGCCATATTGGATCGTATCACAAAACAAATTGATGTGAATATCTATGACATTGGTCAATGTCCTTGTACCAACTCTGAATAAAATCGGTCGAAACATGCCTGAGTTATGGCTCTGTACATGAAAAAATCAGAATAAAATGGCCGCCTGGCGGCCATATTGGATCGTATCACAAAACAAATTGACGTGCATATCTATGACATTGGTCAATGTCCTTGTACCAACTTTGAATAAAATCGGTTGGAACATGCCTGAGTTATGGCTCTGTACATGAAAAAATCGTAATAAAATGGCCGCCTGGCGGCCATATTGGATCGTATCACAAAACAAATTGACGTGCATCTGTATGACATATGAAGTAATCCTTGTACCAAGTTTGAATGAAATCGCTCCAGGCATCTCAGAGATATCTGCGTGAACGGACGGACGCACGGACGGACGCACGGACGGACGCACGCACGCACGCACGGACATGACCAAACCTATAAGTCCCCCCGGACGGTGTCCGTGGGGACTAAAAAGTGGTTTATGATGAGAAACAAGAACTTGAGGTTAGTACATTACAATCACAGGCAAAACAAAACCAGCCAGTCTGATTCTAAGTACGAACTTAGCTACAATTTTATTTACAAATTTAAATTCTATTAGTGCAAAGTGAAACCAATTTTAGTTCATTTGTAGTGGAGATGAAATTCGTATGGACATGAATGTATTGCAGTACCATAGAGTATTGTTGTTCCGTTACATTTAATTGCCTATACCACAACACGGTGGTGAAGGCACTGAACACCTGAAACACACAGACCTGCATGACTATGACAGGGCTATAACCTCATGTGGGAAATACTCTCCTCAGTTGTCATGAATATGAAACTTTATGGTGCTAAAAATTTCCACAGTGCAAATTATATCACAGGTAAAATGATAGGCAGGACTGGAGAATAATGGGCCCACACTGACCAATTTTACAAATTACCATAATCTTAAAGGGTCAGGTTGCATTATAAAGCTTGAGAGGACCCCCTAAGAAAATGTGATTGCTTCCATAATAAAGACCATCACTAAGTGTTCTTCAGGTGCACCAAAGATAGTTTTGAAATTAAAGGCATTCTCTGTTCTAAAGGCATACCAATACAGATAAACATGCCAAGTTTCAGTATGGGAAATGACAAAGTCAAAATCAAATTAAAGTTCACAATCATTGAAGGCAAAGTGAATGAATTGCACACCGTAAAAACAACATGTATAGGCCGAGAAAAGAAGGCAAACTCGCAAAATATTGGGGTTTTTTAGAATGAAACTGCTACAACATTTTCTAAGTAAATTATTAACAGATGTGAATTATTTTTATGAAAACTACCTAAGGCAACATACTGTTCTCAAAATTTATTTTTATGCGACCAGAAATGGCCATCTTTCATTTCATTTTGCTATTAAAGAAATGACATAGGGCTCAGTGAATTGTATTAAGTTGTATAAAATAATCCCTGAAAAATTATTAATTCAATTATCTATTTAATAAATTTCTACCTACCTGAAATAATAGCAGGCACAATAGAACTTGTCATCTTTCCCAGCAAACTCCACTGGAAGTACTGAATGAAAAAAGGCAAGGCCTGTGGAAGAATGACTTCCGGTATGGAGGAAATCTGCTCATCCAACTTCACATGAGAATTCATGAATACCACACGGGGATGGAAAAGCTTCTCCTTAATACAACAACCATTTTTCATGAGGTGGTTCCTCAGAAGGTTAGCTTTAGCCTTGATACAATCCACTGCATTTCCATGCTGTGTGTCATAGTCAACAGATGATCCGTTTTCCCCATTGTGTATTCGTTTCTTCTGAATCCAGGCATCACCTTTTTTGTTTGGCTTCACCTCACCTGACCAGTTCTTTACCTCTACCACATATATACCATATGCTGTTGGACAATAAAAAGAAACTGGGTCAAGCAGCAGTCAACAAAGCTGGTAGTTCAAGGACAGCCTCTCATCTTAAGTAAAGTACTGACTACTTTGGCTTTATATGTAAAGCCTTGAAATGTAGCCATGCTCTTTGTTTGATCAAGGAGTTATCAGTCAAAACAGAATGAATCTAGAGGAATAGTTACCAATGAGACCAAAAGATCCAAAACATGTGTAAACGACTTAGAAATATGTTTTCCAATATATTCATATATTTAAAAATATTGTCAATGACACTGCATCAATTAACATCTGTTTTCATGGTTGCCAGGTCACTGAATTATGCAAATAATTCTGTAAATTTTTCCTCCAAATTCCAATGCATGATATAAAATTTACAAAATAGCAACAAACCAATGTAATTTGATTTTTTTTAATGTACAAAATAATTGGGGGAAATGGATCAAAACCACTTGACACCAAAGTACAGGTAATGCCTAAACAATGCTATTGTGTGAGACATTCCAATGTACCAATGTACAAACAAGATTAACAGAAATTTTACATATACCTGTCAATATGACCACATCAATTTCATGTCGCCTGGTTTGGAAACTGTCTGGTATCCTTAGTTTACAAAATATGTCACTTTCAGGAACTTGACCTTCTGTTTTTAACTTCTCAACCAGTGTACTTTCTGCTTCCCTGCCAGCCTTGACCTGCTCGTCTTCAGTGTGCGTCTGTGGGTTGCTGGCTTTCTGGGCATGGAGTAACCGGTTGGAGAACCCGAACATGGTTGGTTTTGAGTTACTTTTTCATGTCTAAAGATAGTTTCAAGGAAAAACAAAACCAAAAATAAATTTTTGTATGAGAAAAAATCATTTACTGTGGAAAAAATCAACAGGCATAAAAAATAAACGGAAATTTCTTCGAGAATATGATGCATAGTAAGTACAAATAATTATGCAATACGCTTCATTTTTCGCCGTAAAATTAATTTTTTAATGCGGCATAAAACTTAAGCGAGTTCTTCGGCGTACCATGGGTTTTTCTTTTTTCTTGAAAGTTTAATTTTATTGTAGCTGCAAATGTGTTATCGCATACATTTACAAAGGTGCTATTAAATACAATAATGGTTGATTATATAAAACGCTTGCACAACCACACTGCCAGCCGACATCACACTCGTCAGTTCAGCTGTACGTACCACTGCGCACCGTATTACACCGAAAACCGGAACAAAAACAAACGTCATATGACTAAAATTGACGAAAAATTGACTCTTTAAGCCAAACGATCCATCAAGCTATAGTTGCGTGCATGTAATAATCACATTAATTTGCCATGTCTCCTACTTTGTAGTGTGTCATGGCTATTTTCGTTACAGAATATAATGCAGCTTTGTATTGTTATGGTTCTGGCTGTGAGTCAAGCCAGCTGTAATGTTATTGTTCTGTATTCCTGAAAGAAAGCATTGCGCATTGCGATTTATACTTACCATAAAACAGTCCAGTCTGGATAGAGTGGCATATTTACCCCAATATTAACCAATTCTGTTATGCACGAAAGTTGGAAACTCAAAAAATGCAGTCCCAGTGACAAAAAAATAAGGCCTCGCTTTGTGAAGCCAACGTCAGGTTTTCGCTTCTGGATGTAAACAAAGCCGCTGTGCGGTAATGACGCAATGAGGAAATCCCTTCTAGTCACGCGCGATTCTTCGAGATCGAAAATTAAAATAATCATTTTTTTATCGTTACATTTCAAGATATCCACGAATTGTCACTGATATTATTCCCAAATAAGATAAATTTTTCGAGGATACAAACTTTAATCATCACGAAAGTGGCAAAAAATTATAGTTTAAGAGTTCAGAGGTCAAAGGCTATACAAGGTGGCGGGAAACGAAAAAGGTGTACTTGTGCGAAAACTTGGTGAAACTATAGACAGTTTGACTCCTACTGTCTATGGCGAAACCAAAAGCAAAGCAAAGGAACGTTCAATCCAGGTTTGTGTAAGTCGATAATATTAACAGCAAATTTAAAAGGCAAAGCTTTTATCCGGTTTCTTTTAGCACAAATTTCAGGATACCATACCAGTGGCAGTACAGTGAGAACCACAAAATCGTGTTTTGGTGAAGCGTAATGTGTGACTGTGACTTCATTCATACATTCATTCATTGTACCAACACACATGGAGGTACTTCTGGTACCTCCATGGTACCACATAGTCTTCATACAATGTACACTAACCATGATACTGAAAAGTTGCAACTTGTTGTAGTTCCGTCGCCCACAACTTTCCCCGGCGATTTTTGGTGTTGTGCCATGATCCAAAATCGCCGAAGAACGTTGTGGGCTACCAGAACTGCATCAATAGGCATAATTTTACAAGTGGTATAGCCACAAACTGATGACGTCAAATCGCCGTACACAAAACACAAGATGCCTTGTAATTAGGGCACTGTGTATTGTGTACAACAATTTGACGTCATCAGTTTGTGGCTATACCTCTTGTAAAATGGTGCCCAGCAATATGTACATCTTACTCGATCAACAGTGACATGCTCAAGCTTGGAGATTGCAAGGGAGGAGTGTGAAGAGATTCTGATTTTCAAGATCCACACCCATTATTTTTGTGGATGTGCCAAGCCCGGACTCACGACACAATATCACAAAACGTTTCTACCATAACAATTTTAACCATATCAAAGAACTTGAAATATACGAGATGTCACTGTTATCAGAGCCTGTAGAACAACAAGTTGAATTCCAAAGGCCCTCCTGTTCCTATGAAAACTTGTCTGAAAGGTTTCGACTGAAGGACCCGAGCTTCAGTCGTCAGTATGCTCATTTGTACGCTGAACGGCTGTTGTCGATGAGACCCATGTTAGTAAAAGCATGCAAAAATAAGTGGGGTAAGTGAAAAATTTGTTAATTACTTTGCATAGTAAAGTTACAATTACTAATTGAATATTTATACAAGATAATATGTTTATTGTTTGTTTTTCAACAAGAGTCATTTAGTTTCAACTGTCTATCTGTCTTTATTTTACTGCATGATTTGTATGCATATCACACTAAAACAGTGCATTGCCAGTTAAAGCTGTCAACTATAAACATTTACATCACAGCTCTTTGGGATGTAACCTCTGTAATCAGTGGCTTTAATGTGTCTTAAAGGCCAAAAAAAAATATTCTGTTCATAAAGATGCCTTTTTGAAATAGGGTAGGTGAGTCAGGAACTCTTTTTATTTTAATGGGTGGGACCCATTGAGAAACAGCAAAATCTGGCACAATCATGTGTCAGTTTTAATAATGTGATGAAAATGGTTATGAGAGGGTTTTAAAAACTGGTAGGTTGGATTACCAGAAACACATTTTTATTTGGCTTTATTGCTAACACAAGGTGTTAATGATTTTTCCATCTCTTTAGTCATGAATAACTGTAGGTGCATGACTGTGTAGTAACCCTTTTGTGTGACTTCAATTTCATATTGAAACAGGAGCAGATGTAGTAATTGACAAGTTGTGCGATGTCAAACTTGGAAAGAAGTGTTGTATCATTGGAACACTGTTCAAGCACATGGAACTCAAACCTAGTATTCTCAAGGAAATCAGTGAAGAGGTACAATAACTCTTTCCTACACAGTGTCAAATGGCGGATTACGACAAGACAAAGTTTGCTTTTCTCAAATATGGTACACATTCTTGCATTGAATATATTTGTAATTGGAAAAATCTTTCCAGATAATAGTATTTCTAAATCTATTATAGTATGCAGCATATCCAAAATTCTCTCAATTTCTAAGGATGTTTGAAACAGTGGTGAAATTCGTACAAGGATATCTTTTAAAGTTTCTGTAGATTATAGTTACAATTTATTTTTCACTTTGCTCTTCTGGAGATTTTTCTGGGGAGATTTGCTGAGCAAAAATCATTGACAATAATTTTTTTGCTGCCATTATGACTTAAAAATCACATGTGAACTTAAAAGTCTGCCAATAGCAGTGTGTAAATTTATACAATTTTATGCATGCCGTGGAAAATTCAAAAATGTAATTTTGAAAATTTTGGACATCAAAGACAAAAGTTTTCATCCTGGGCTCGCCTTCAAAGATCAAATAGTTCTTGTAGGGAAGAGCATAGGCATGAATTTGAAGGGCTGAATCAGTGGAAAGGGAGGTTTAATGTTTGCATTTCTGTGGAAATTTCATTTACAGCATAATTTGATGCCACAACCCAGCAGACAAAAATATACTGATGACTCAGACCAGCTTATTCTTGAAGATGAATTACAAAGAATTGTCTTAATCGGAAAAATAGATGTTAATACTGCTGTTACAGGTTAGTGCATGGACATCGTTTTTTAGGGTCTATGGTTGGTGTGGTGTGATTCATTTACTTTTAACCCTTTTCCTGCCAAGTCCATATTTCACCATCAGGTCAAGATGGTTAAAATTAATGAAACACAACATATTCCATATGGTGTATTTTAACATAATACTGTACATTTGAAGGCTGTTGAAAACATAAATACTGTAAACTTGATTTTTTTGGACTAAAGATGCTATAACATACCAAGCCAAGCGTGTGAAAATACGTCATGTTTGGGCTCAATACCGCTTTTTACTGACTTGGCTGATGGGGAAGTAATAGTCTTAATACTGTCTGGCAGGAAAAGGGTTCATTTACTTTTAAAGTAAACAGTGGATTAGAAGAAAGTGCAATTTATTTTGAAATGTTGTAATTTCACAGTGATTACATGGATCAAAATCAGCAAGAATATTTCTAAATTGTCTGTTGTACAGAAATACACAAGTTTATTTGAATGAATGATACATTTGGCGTCTCTTTGATGAAAACTGTTGTATAGCTATAAAAGGTGTTTCCTTCTTAATTTTTTCTATGCTTGGAAAATGTGTCTTGCCTCAGTAACTTGCTCATCTGTTTATCTCAAAGGAATGATTGTTAGTCCCCACTTAGACATGCCTCATGTGTTTCAAATTGGGAAAAACAACATAGACCTTAGTCCTATGTGCCCATAGATCTTAACATATACACTCCAGTGACACTTCTTAAAGACCACATTTACCTGCCCCATCAAGACTAATACTCCCCTATTTCAAGTGGGGACTATGTCATTGTCAATGACTTGGTTTTTTTTATATTTGGTGGAGTGACAAACATTTAGCAACATAAATTTTTGCAATAATTTATGGAATATTTTATCTTATATAGGTGTGCAAACTGCTCCATACAAGCGTTGCCCCCACAGCTTGCATTCTACTTCTGTGTCAGTTACTTGAGTCTTGCGCTTGTAGCTTGAGTTACAGTAGCATATTGGAAAGACTGCTAAAACTGATTTACTGATTGATGCACACACCTTTCAGGTATCATAGTAACTGTTTATGGTTGTGAAGTAGAAGGTGGAAAATTTCAAGTTGATGACTACTGTTATGCAGAATTACCAGAACAAATTCCACCAACTCTGGCTGAAAGTGACAGGTAAGATTTTGAATCCATTACCTCCGCAGGTAGATATCTCAGTTCTGAACTTACTTTTATCTGAACCAAAATTTAGTCCCTTTCCAAATTATTTTTAAATCATACTTGTGCAATTGAACATTTAACTTTACCAAGACAGGATTAGTTTTGTTGTGCATGTTTAATTAAGAAAACAACTAAGATCTTATTAAATTGTTGGTCAAATGTGATTGCTGGTAGATATAGACAAAGAAAGGGTAATTTCAAATAACAAGACGTACCCTACATACAGAAATTTTCTCTTGGAAGTCTTCACTAATTGCAAAGGTAATAAACTGACTAGATTAATCATAAGATTTATTTTCAATTATGTCTTTGAAATCTACAGGTATGTGGCATTGGTGTCTGGACTTGGCATTGGAAATGAAGGTCACCACCTCATGAGTCTTCAGCTGTTGGTTGACATGGTGACAGGACAGCTTGGAGAAACTGCAGACCAGGAAAAGTGTTCCAATATTGTCAGGGTTATTGTCGCAGGCAACTCACTGAGCCAGAATACACAGGATAAAGATGCCTTGACTACTGTATGTTTTCAACTTGAATGTGAATCTTAAAACAGAGAAAGAGACGAAACGGCATTTACAGTGTATAATTGTGATAATTAACCAAAATATCCTAAATTTAGGAAAAGACAAAGAAATGAAACATATTAATCTTTTTTGTACAAAATGTAATTTTACGTAAAATCTTATTTGACGCCTCACAAAATATGAAAAAAAATTGACAGTCAAACAGCAACCAATAACTTGTAAATTTTGATACTTCAGAAATAAACTTACGTAACCAACCTGCTTGTGGAAATTGAACAGGTTACATATCACACCAAATGAAACTTCTTGAAGATGGCATGATCTGCAAATTCTTGAGAAATTAAATATACATTCAATTAAATTCAGTCTGCTAACTGTGAAGTGTGTAACCAATAGGAGAAAAAGGGGTAAACCTTGTTGTCTTCTCTCAAAATGTTCATTATGTTAGACTGATCACCCCAATGCGAAAGCCCTGACCATGTGATAAAAGATCAGTATAAACTTTCATATATGGGACATAATCATCAGAGTTGATATTTCTTAACCTTTGAAGTTCAGATTGTTGATTGTTTGCTGGGCATAGTAGATTTTTGAGATCCTACTTATCATGTGACCTGTACAGCTCAAACCTGTTACACCACAGTTTTGCCTCATACTTTTGAAGTGAAAAAGACTTGTATCTTTCTATATGCACATGTCATGAATTTCTCTAGGATAGAAATGTCCATCAGGGAAGTTAGAAAAATGACAGCAAACTTTTCTCATTCAGGCCAAATATCTAACAAAGAAAGCAGCGGCTGGTAGTGTTGAAGCAGTGAAAACATTGGATGATATTTTAACTCAGTTGGTGGTAAGACATTGTTGTAACATTTGTAGGCCATCTTATCTTTCAAGCTTCAGTAGATATAGTAATAATATACTTTCCGTAACAATTGCATAACAACAGTGCCAACAGCACTGATCGTAATTGTAGGCTTTGTTACAAAACAACAGCATGATTATGTACATGGTGTTAGTTGCCGACAGTGACATAAACATGGTATGTACTATCTTGTGTACTGAGGATAAGGTGTCAGGCTGGGAGAAATACCGGTAGAGTTGATTGTCTTTGGCGTAGTAGTGAAAGTTGATATTGTGATGTCGAATAAGCTGAGCAAGTGGTTGGATGTAAAAAATTGCAGAACAAGAGAGGGTCTAGCACTGAACTCTGTGGGACTCTAAATTGCAGATGTTGAGTTTTTGACATTGAGTCATGCATGAATACAAACTACTGTCTGCTGTTGCAATATTATGAAAACCTTTGCTATGAGATGTTTGTAACACCTAAGGAGAACCATAAGTACACATTAGCCATCATCCAGTTACAAAAGAATATCATTTTCATGAGTCTTTTTCACAAAATTTCTAAGTCTCTTGAAGATGCATGTTAGTGATAGAAATATCACCATTTGGAATCAGCCCTGTTGCATTATGTCAAATTTTTTTCAGAGTTGTGTACCAGTTGATTTAATGGCAGGTGAATATGATCCAGCCAATCACACTATGCCACAGCAACCGTTGCATCGCTGTATGTTTCCTCAAGCAATGGTCTACCCAACATTACAAACAGTGACCAATCCCTATGATGCAAACATTGGAGGAATGCGGTGATTATAGCCAATGTTCTATCAAAATTCTTAGAAAAGGATTTCTTTCTGACATATACTGTAGTTAAGAGGTTGAACTTCCAGCAGTCTTGATACAAAGAATACCAAATTTAGCATGTAATACACATGAACGCAACAAAAGTTAGCAGTTAGCATGTTAAAAAACAAAACATAATGTGAAGTGTTTTACAAATAGCTCCTCTTCTCCAGTTAAAGAGACTTTTTACTTAACTTTTTTCACAAATATCAGTTTTGCAACGTTACAGAAGTTTGTTTTCCTTCTTTAGTTACAACAAAGGTATCCCTTGTGAACTAACAAAGTCTGCTGTTTATTATTAACCTCTGAAAATTCTCAGAAACCAAGAGTATTGTCACATTTATCAATTATTTATGTCTCTATTTATTTATGTATGTATTTATTTGTTTATGTATTTATTTATTTACAGATTCCTTGGCACTGCAGGACAAAATATTGATGATATTTATAGATTCAGTACAATGGAGGATGCGCTGGAGATACTTGAGAAGACTTTGATGTCTTGCCACATGGCACCCACTGCTCCTGATACATTAGGTAACTACATAATACTGAATGGAAAAGTTTTCCGCAATAAATCCAATATTTGTACAGTGCAAGACATGTCTCCTTAGTGCACTCTTACAAATACAGGGAGTACACTAAACTTACTTATTGTCAAGTCTGCAATGTCCATGATTGAGATTGCCATTTGCTTTTGCAAAATGGACCTAAGTTATCAAAAATAATGTCAATGTCTTGGTGATTTCTGAAAAACATTGTCAAATGACATAGTCTGCAACAGTCATGATTTTGTTAGGAATTGCCAGGTGAATAAGAAATGTCCCAACACTTGCATTTGTTTACAGGGTAAATGTCGGATCCGTTTTCTCACAAGCACACACTTGAAAGATTTGATGGTATACAGAAAAAGTGATTTGCATAAATTGGTAACAGTAATGTTATTTTCACGGTATGATAATATGACACACTCATGTGTTTTTATGTTATTAAATTTCAATCTTTCCTGTCTGTTTGTCTTTTAGCCTGTTATCCATTTTACTCAGAAGATCCATTTATTCTGAATGAATGTCCACACATCTACTTTGCTGGCAATCAACAGAAATTCCAAACTAAAGTTGTTGACAGTAAGTGCTAAACTTTGTCTCTATTATTTTGATCATTAGTTCGCACCTCGAAGTTGAAAGACTTAAATTTTGCTCTAACTTTCCTCAAGCAAGCTTCAATCATTCTCTTTAAAAATTAAGAATAAAAATTTGAGGTCACCGTGCAAATTTTGTACTAGAGAAACAAATTGACCAATATTTACTATATTTGAAATTCAAAATGGCCGCTGTCCCTGTGTTATATCTCTATGGGGAAAATGAAATTCCCGAGTTTCACAAAACTAAGCCAATGAAAATTGTATTTACCACGTAACCTTCAAAATGAACACCAACAAGTTGCAGGCCAACAGAATAATGTAAAAGTTTGAGAGTCTGGCCATCCCTTCCCGAGGCACACTCTATCTAAACAGAAAGAGATATTTTCTTCAGATTCATTTTGTAAATACTTTTCAAATCGGTGATTTCCCATTCTGTTGCCTTTTGAGTAACAATCGGGCAACCAGTATGACGTGAAATTTTAGCTAGTATGGTTGTCCTAGATAGAACATTTTATGTTGACTTCAAGTTTGGAAGGGAACTCAGCTTTATGAGGAATTGTGGAGGTGAGAGTTAATGTTTTTGAAGGTTTAACTGCAAATTTTTTTATTGTTTTTCTTCTACTTGCAGATATAATGGGACAAAAAGTGGTATTAGTCTGTGTGCCAAAATTTTGCCTGACAAATACTTGTGTACTTCTCAACCTACGCACAATGGAGTGTGAAGCAATGACTTTCTCTAGTCATCTGACACCTCTCTCAAACGGACACAGTGATGTTGAAATGGCAGAGGCTGACTAAAATACAGTACTTGTCTGGACATAACCCCTTGGCTTGGCAACACAAAACTGCAGCTCTACTAGGGAAGAGGCTAACCTAGCAAAGTGACGTTTTCTACTACATATGCTAATTTATGCAGGATTATTGATCACCATTCAAACTTCCAATCACCGTCAAAAATCTAGGATGTACTTCCAAAGAAATTGTGAAGGATGAAAAATATCTCCTGATAAGTTTTGATTGAGCATCCTCACAATCTCATGAACTTGTCATGCCACAATCGATGCTGATACACAACTATAGCCTGCCAACAGACAGCAAATTCAGCAATGATTTCACAACCTAAATGACATATTATTTTATATTTCTGTTCCAAATCAAAGAAACAACTTGGTGAAATTTCCACTTGAATTGTATCTTGAAATAAAAAGTAAACGTGGAACATAGACGTCATGTGTGTTGCATCGATTTAAAACATATGAATATGCATAGGTAGCATGTGAAAGCAGCTTAACTTTTCAAGATCAAATGTCAGCATTTTGTGACAACAAGATAGCAGTGAAATTCACAAGAGTCCCCAGTAAAGACTTGACAGATGCAAATTTAACTGCTTCAAATAAATGAAATTGCGTGTTCATAGTATGAAGACAAGTGTCATCGATGCGAACAGAAATAAAAACTGGGATGTCAAGAGTTGCACTGTTTGATTAGGTAACTGGGCCACATAGGGTCAGTATTCGTGAAGTACCAGAAAAATTTACGTTCATTTGAACTTCAGTGTTGCATTATTTCAACACCTTTTACCAGTTTGGTCTGAAAGTGAATTTTACCAACTACATCAATCCATTACATTACACTTTCCTAACCTTTCCATTTGAGCGTAACTAGGGTATGGACTGGTACAGCATTTTTCAACAATCCTCTAAAAGTAGTGGAGGAACTCCTACATGGGCAAGGAGTTATGCTCATACAAGTACTGTAAAGAAAGAATCATTTTATGAAAAAAGTGTTTCAAAATTTCATACACAGACTCATCAAGTTAACAGCCATTCTGTGGTTTAATAATTGGAAAGCTTCAGTGAAGGCAAAGTTTTTGATGCCATACAGCCAAAATGTTAGCTGTATGGATAGCCATGTCAGAGTATTCTGAATTTAGCTCTGTGCTTCAACAGAAGATATCCAGAAGACGAAGAATTGTTACATTTTTTCATGCAGAACATTAATTTCAGTAATTAGGCCATATATAAATAAAGAATGTACTCATTTGAATCAGACTTCGGAGATTCATTGATCACACATAGGCTTATTTATTGTAAGTAGCTGTCTTCTGAACCTTTTTTCATTTGTATAGTTTCACATATTAGAATTTGATCATATTCCTGAAACTGAAAGAGTAATTCACAATACCGTCCTCTGAACCCAAGCACACACAATAGATATTGGAGAAAGCAGTGCCATAATTTCATGGTATATGACAGGAATGATATTGTAATGAGCTCACTTTTTTGTAACTCAATCTTTAAAAGAAGAGGTATTAAAGTTAACAATGTCAACTTATTACCTATACAGTTTGTTGTTCATACCATGTCTATAATTAGGAGTTTGCGCTGGTGACAAAGAAAACGAAAGAGTACTCTACATCCTTGTTGACTGCTTTTTTTACTATTTAGGTATTTTTTTCAATGAAAAAATGTACAAATTAACCAATTGACTGTGACCTTTCATATACTACAGAAGGTAGATATAAATAAAAAATCTTAGGTCTACTACCGAAATAAGAAAATTGAAAAAAGTAAATCCCTTACATATGATCTGTAAATTCATCAATTACTTTTAGTTCTCTTTTTAAAATTTTTACTACAGTGACAGTAAATTCATCAAGAAAGCAAGTTACTCTTCTATAAATGTTGGTAATCTGGCCTTTATAGACTGCAAAAGTGGCTAACATTAGTAACAAATTTTAAAAAGTGAAATTATTGCATGTTATTTGATATCTAAAGATTACTTGAGAAACGTAACATGTACTTGTGAACCTGACATTGAATACCTCATTGCCAACATTAACCTTTTACCTACCAGACAGTATCACTTCCCCATCTGCCAGGTCAGTAAAAAGGAGTATTGAGCCAAAACCATATGTATTTTCACCCACTTGGCTTGGTATGTTATAGCAGCTATAGTCTGTAAAAATCATGTTTACAGTATCTCTGTCTTCAGGGACCTTCAAATCTTCAAGTCTTTGTTAAAATGCACTATATGGGACATGTTTTGCTTTACTAGTTTTGACCAACTTGACCTGATGGTGAAATATGAACTTGGCAGGTAAAGAGTTAAAGTGTTTTGAAAAAGGTGTTTAGGATAAACATTCAAACAAGAAATGTTTGCCATTTTCTTTTGACAACTTTTACAAAATGAATTTTTTCAGCTTCAATTTAAATAGATTTAAACCGGCAATTTGTCTTATGGTAGGAAGTAATTAAATTTGCAACTTTTTTGACAATTTTAATTTTCATCTCCTACAGTAGCTTCCAGTTTGGAAATTTTCTGTTGATTTCCAAATAATTGATGTGTAACAATTTTGAACACTTTTTTGTAAAAATGATCAATAAAAATCTTTACATTTAATAAACTAAAATATGTCTTTGTTTTCCAGTACTGTCATATCTTGTAACACTGTTGCTTTTGTTTTGTTGACAACAATGGTATATCTTGTTTGAGCCACAATCTCTATCCACCCTTTTGGCTTGGCATGTTTAACAATGTTATACCGTATAATCCAATTTCTTCAATTTTCAGTCAACAGATTATTTAGCCTTCTGTGAGGAGAGTGCCATTTTTGAAGAAATCAGCAACATGTACAATTTATTCTTTAAAGAACGGAGCTTTCTATTACATCTGATTTCTCCAAATTACTTGACTGATCATCTTGCATTTTGGATTAGGTAAAATAATATTGCTTTTCATTAATCTCATACCGATACCGAGATGTAATTGCGTCCTGCAAAAGCACACCCAGCATCGGTATACCACTTGATTTTGACCAGTTCACGATATTTGTACACGGGCTAACACTCTAAATTGAAATTCTGGCGTCAAAAAAGGAATTTTTCTCTAGCTGTCCAACCGTGCTATATTGTGAATGAAGCACAGTCATTTTCACATCTCAACCAATCAGATCGCAGAGTAGTTTGTATCATATCTTGTCTTGCAAGTCTGTTGACATTGCATACAAATGATGTTGGTGCAATTTTGCTGAGCCAATGATAATGGTAGTATTTGCCAGGTGAGGTTTGTATCATTGCAGGACTTGGTCACCCAACAACCTTTTAGAACTTTCCAATGTGATTCAGTGTTGACCATTTGTAGTCCACCTTGATCTAATTTATTAATTATACTTCCTTTCCTTTTTGGACACCGTGGTGCGAAGCACCAAAGGTGTCCTATGTCGCCACAATGTCTGTGTGTGTGTCCGTCTGTCCGTCCGTCCATAGACAGATTTTGTTCCACTCATAACTTAAGAACCCTTAGGTCCAATGTCATGCAATTTGGTATTTGGTATTATCATGATGAGACTTAGATCTGATTAGATTTTGGTGGGTGTGGCTTATTAATTAATTGCTCATTTGCATATTTTTATGACTTTTCGTTCACTGCAGATATCTCAGAGACGCCTGGAGCGTTTCGTTCAAACTTGGTACAAAGATAGTACTCTACCTCATACAGATGCACCTTGATTTGTTTCACAATGCGATCAAATTTGGCTGTGTTAGAGGACTTTTTAGTTTTCACCCCATAGACTCCCATGTATAAGGCAGTCCATAGATTCCCATGTTTAAAGGTCTGGTGAAATGGTCCCGGTCGTGTGACAGAATATCTTCCAGGAGGTCAATACTATTACACTCGCAACAAAATTGCAACCTAAAAGTACGCGCAAGTGTTAATTTTTTTGATATTTCTATGCGCGGCTTTCATGGGGTCATTTTGCGACACTCAGGTCACGCCCTCAGCGGGAGTCAAGGTTGGCCGTCTGTGACGTCACAGTTGTGTTCATTTACATCGAATAGCGGTCCAACGCCGCCTTATCTCTGCCAGGTATCCGCTAACAAAACAGGCTTCGCGCTGCCCATTCGCCACGTTCGCCAATGCGAATCGAAATCCGAAGTGGCGAAAAAGAATCGATCCTAATTCGCCACAGTGGCGAAACTGATTTTTGTTTAAAAAATATGGTAAATAAAGAAAAAACGTGGGTTTTTTAGTCTTTTGTTTAATCTGCGCTTCTCTCTCGGCGATTCGCAAAAACTGTGTCTACTTCCGTATTATTGCGTTCTTTCCGTCGCGTCGTACTTATTGCAATCGAGCCAAGTCTCGCGAGAGATTTGACGTCATCTAGTCTAGTGTACAGCATGCATAAATGGCTCTCGCGAGAATTGAAACTTATACACACGCAATCGAGCCCTTGTGATAAATTTGACGTCATTTTGTCCAGTGTACAGCGGGCATAGGAACGCTCGCTCGCGAGAATTGAAACTTTTGCTATACATAGCAGACATACGCATTTTAATCGAGGCAACAAGGTTCGGTGTTAAAGTTGATTTACACTGATTGCGGTCTAGATGTTCTGTGTTGTGCATTTTAATCACGGTCTTAAACATTCCATGTTGTGGTCGAGTTGCATCGCGTTCCTCGTGGTCCGGTATTCCCCGTTGTTCTTCAATTTAGCCTCAGTAATTGCCGTCCCAACGACGCGTTCCGTGTTGCTGTCGATTTGTATCATGGAGGACTCTACCTCCATGATTTGTATCGCGATCTCTACGTTCCGTGTTGTTGTTCGTTTTTAATGGTAGTCTCAACGTTCAGTGTTGCTGTTCATGCAGCTGATTTGCATCGTGGTTCCAACCTTCCGTGTCGTAGTTGTACTAGTGCATTTTAATCACGGTCCCATTTACGTTTTTTACTGTCGATTTGCATTGCGGTCACGACGTTCCGTGTTGTAGACTAGTGCATTTTAATGGCAGTCACAACGTTCAGTGTTGGTGTTCATGCAGTTGACTTGCATTGCGGTCCCAACCTTCTGTGTAGCGAGTAGCGAGGCAGGCTCAGCCGAGGGACCGTGGCCGATCGTACGAACCAGCCGAGACAAGCACATTATGGTTCAAACACTCCACACTTGACGGGAACTTGAAAAAGTTTACAGTTGAGCCGTTCATGTTCTTGCCGCTGTCACAGCCACCAAAAGAACAACGTCTTCCCAAAGTGAAGGAGGACACTGTCCTGATCATGTAAGCGGAAACCCTAGAAGTTACCCCCCGTGGGGAGCTTATGGAGGTGTGAAATACTTCACTTCCCGTTATGAGATACGACGTCGGGCAAACTTCGGAAAGCCGAAAAAAGTCGACTGGAGAGGCTCGGGGGACACGCCCACATTGCATTTTCTTTTGCCATATTTCATAATCACGCGCGCTAAACGAAAAAAGAAATGAATGCAACTGTTTTATAGACCATCAACTGTATTTTTGTGATTTTGCAACATGGGCATTTCACCAGACCTTTAAGGCAGTCCATAGACTCCCATGTATAAGGCAGTCCAAAGACTCCCATGTATAAGGCAGTCCATAGACTCCCATGTATAAGGCAGTCCATAGACTCCCATGTATAAGGCAGTCCATAGACTCCCATGTATAAGGCAGTCCATAGACTCCCATGTATAAGGCCAAGAAAAATAAAAATTTAGTTTCTCATCGTATTCATATTGCAAAAAGGATGCAGTGACACAGTTTTTAGTCCCCACAGATAAAGTCCAGGGGCTCATAGATTGGGTCATGTCAGTCCGTTAGTCCATCCATGTGAGTCCATCCGTTCACGCAGATATCTCAGACGCTTTGACAAAATGTCACGTGACCTTTGACCTCAAATATACATATTTGTCCATAACTCGGTAACCACAAGTGCTAAACCTTTCATATATGGTATGATGGGACACCCTATGACGCCACATATTGTACCTCATTAATTATGTGCATATCTAATTTTGAGCAAGCCAATAGAGCTAGAGGTCTGATTTTTGGTATATATGGATAACTTAGCAATACAATTTTTTTTGACAAAATGTCATGTGACCTTGGTGACCTTTGACCTCAAATATACATATTTGTCCATAACTCGGTAACCACAAGTGCTAAACCTTTCATATATGGTATGATGGGACACCCTATGAACGCCACATATTGTACCTCATTAATTATGTGCATATCTAATTTTGAGCGAGCCAATAGAGCCAGAGGTCTGATTTTTGGTATGTACGGATAACTTAGCAATGCAATTTTTTTGACAAAATGTCATGTGACCTTGGTGACCTTTGACCTCAAATATACATATTTGTGCATAACTCAGTAACCACAAGTGCTACACTCTTCATATTTGGTATGATGGGACACCTTATGACGCCACATATTGTACCTCATTAATTATGCACATATCTAATTTTGAGCGAGCCAATAGAGCTAGAGGTCTGATTTTTGGTATATAGGGATAACTTAGCAATACAATTATTTTGACAAAATGTCACGTGACCTCGGTGACCTTTGACCTCAAATATACATATTTGTCCATAACTCAGTAACCACAAGTGCTACACCCTTCATATTTGGTATGATGGGACACCTTATGGCGCCACATATTGTACCTCATTAATTATGCACATATCTAATTTTGAGCGAGCCAATAGAGCTAGAGGTCTGATTTTTGGTATATAGGATAACTTAGCAATACAATTATTTTGACAAAATGTCACGTGACCTTGGTGACCTTTGACCTCAAATATACATATTTGTTCAAAACTCAGTAACCACAAGTGTACACCCTTCATATTTGGTATGATGGGACACCTAATGACGCCACATATTGTACCTCATTAATTATGCACATATCTAATTTTGAGCGAGCCAATAGAGCTAGAGGTCTGATTTTTGGTATATAGGGATAACTTAGCAATACAATTTTTTTGACAAAATGTCACGTGACCTCGGTGACCTTTGACCTCAAATATACATATTTGTCCAAAACTCAGTAACCACAAGTGCTACACCCTTCATATTTGGTATGATGGGACACCTTATGACGCCACATATTGTACCTCATTAATTATGCACATATCTAATTTTGAGCGAGCCAATAGAGCTAGAGGTCTGATTTTTGGTTTCTGTGTGTCGCTACGAGATTCAGTTCCTGCTACGTCTATCTACAGTCACACCAGTGGAGCCAGTACGACATTCGGTAAGAGGTTTATTTTTGTATCTGTATTTAGAGCATGTGTTAACTTTGCGTGTACCGATAATATCTGTGAGTGAATGAGAGTTGAGAAGCTGTGTGCAGAAAGATCTACGGCCTCGAAAGTTATCCAAAGCACATCACTTATAAGTCGTGTCAAAACGTGTGGCAATTGACATCTCACCACACATCGAGTATACAATATGGGCCCTAATTATGGTCTAGTTAAAAAGAGTATCTAAATTTACGAGGGATCGACTGTAATTGTGTTTTCAATATTCACGGAGTTCATTCGAAAAATGTTAGTCCCGTGATGACGACGCCATTGTTTCACAATTAGGGCTTGGGCGTGCATTAAAAACAACCGTTCCCTGATTTCTACCACACTTGGGATTCTTATAGTGGAAACTGAAAGTTCAACCCGATTGCGAGAATTTTTGGTTGTTTTTGGGCATCGTAACTTTTGTGGAGTACGAGTCGGGGGCCCCTGTAAGGTTGTGCCGTCACGGACATAGCGGAGTAAGCGAAATGTGATGTTTACATTGTTCAAACTAGGATATATTTTCATTTTAGCATACCGAGTCTGAAAACAAATGACCCTCCTGGTTTCACTTTAGTAAATTACTATATCTTGTATTTTCACTGATATCGTGAAACTTGCCAAAATGTCCCGATAGAACTTGTAGACCACGCCGTTTTCCCGTTAAACACAATTCCCCGAATGGCGTCATTTTTTATGCCCAATCAGATTGAGCGTTCTTCCGCACGCTTTCCAATACATTCGACATTACATAGTACTGTACAAGATATCATAAGACGTAATCGTTGCTATGATTGGCGGAAGCGTTTTCATGCCCTTCGGCATGTCGATAGGGGCCATAAGGTAAATTTTCTCAGTGAACGCAATATCAAGAAAATACGAGCGTGCGGAAGTGGGGCAAAGAATATGTAAAGACATTTAACACTTCTAAATAAACAACAATTATCAAACGTTTATAACCCATGTGTTGCAAATGTAACTGGCGCATTTTCTTTCCGACCATTGTACGGCGGTGCACGGACAGTGGGCTATCGCCACTGGAAATATTCACAATATAGCAAGGCATTTCTGTGTTCAAGATATGACGGTCGATGAATTTCATTCGGTTGTAAAACGAATTTTAAAATTACCCTCTGTGTCATAGTGTGGCGTTCAAATTATGGCTAAACATTTCAGTTTAAAATGTTGAAAAATAAAGTGTAGTCCACAGTTTGTTTCAACATATGCATATTTATTACTGGTATGTTATTTCATTTCAATAATTTAGCCCATCTTTAGTGTGTATTTTTTATTTCTTTAGTCCATATTTGTTTAGCAGTGTTCTAAAATTTCTGAACAATTTGCAAATTATTCTGATGATATTTCAGATGCATATATTTGTGGTGATGATAACATAGTTGGTACTTTGTACAAAGATTGTAAATTTTGTGCAGTCCAGCTGCAATTGAAACATCAACTGATAATGGTGTATTAGTTTCCTATTGGATTTATATGTCAGAATTGCACAAATCTGTGCTGAATTAGAATAATGACACTGATCAAGAATCCCATCTGATTACAGTTTTACAGTGGCTATTGGGAGAACGTTGTTCGCAGAGGAAATGCAATGTGCACTGAATGTAAAATCAAAATATTTAATATGAAATTTAAATCATTTTAGTGAATCATAGCTAGACAACCTATCTCTGACATATTTTTCTTTCTTTTGCAGTACTGGTATTCACTGTGTCTTTACTGCAGCTGCTTATTAAAAAAGAGCCAAAATAAATCAGAATACACACACTTAGTACACAGACATTTGACAACAACATCCAACAGTGACATTGACAATACATACTAACAAGCAGAGCTTGTTAGTTCTAGAATATACAGAATATTATCTCACATAGTGAGTGTCTGAATATTATTCTGAATTGTATTCCAAAGCACATTCTGAAAGGACTCTTCTGGAATATACAGAATATTATCTCACATAGTGAGTGTCTGAATGTTATTCTGAATTGTATTCCTAAGCACATTCTGAAAGTAACTCTTCTGAAAATTTCACATTCTTTGCCACTGCACCATCTCCCTAATACATACTGATGACCCACGGTGTCCACTCAAGTCTCACTTTGAATTTTGTCATCCTATAGGAATTCATAAAAGAATTTGTTTAAGACCACACTCATTTGCTGAAGGCTTTTTCAATTTTATTAGTTTCTTAACAATTTTTAACTTACAATTTAAGTTCAGGATTATTTGTTAAAACTATGTTCCAAAATTATTGATTATTCAAGTGTGAATTGAATAAGAAGTCGATGTTTGGAGGCACTAAAAATTGCACACTTGTCAAGATAAAGTTATCAGCAACTAAGATGGTCTCATCATACCACCTGTCAGACATGCAAATTTCCTTTGTTACGAACATTAAAAAAAATCAATACCCTTTCTTTTGCCAACACAGATGCAACTTATTCCCTTAGTTTCTTTGAAAATATTGTGTATGGCTGTCAAAAATCTATGTCGACAAAATTACAAAATTGCTATCTCCTCCGCGGAAAAGGGGTTGATCTTCTTATTATTCACAGTGAAGAATCAGAAAATTATGATTATCAGAGCTATGTTGCCAGAATTTTGAAATATGGACCGAGCTGTTCTATGTACAGAAGAAATTTGCTTCAGTTCAGTGAGTTATCTCCGTGTGTACAGATCATGGAGCATTGTGGGTAGCCTCACTTACTGTATACTGTACATAGATTCTCCAGATTCCTCCCGCACATTTCAATGAGCTAACTACCCTTACAAAATGCCAGCTCTAGTGTTTCAGTGCATCAAAGTTGCAATTTACACTAGCTATACATGATCCAACATCAACCAAATTAATAGTTGATTTTTGTGAAGAAGATATTTCATGACTATAAAACCAACACCAGAGTCTTTGTCTTCCAACACTTTTGATAATCACAATCATTACACTGTGGAAGGGTCACTCTAAAAATATCTTTTCAGATGTATTCTGAATGTTCACTCAGAAAAGACGAGCCATGTGCAAATATCCAGTGAAAATATATACATTTCCCTTTATTCAATGTATTTTCATTGCAATACAGTTACGGAACGAGTACCGGTAATCTAGGTGGAAATTATTGACGCATGCTAAGACAAAAGAAAAAGTTACTTATTGTCCATTTCAGTACAAGTGGTTACAGGTGACATGTCTCAAAGAAAAAAAACTGAAAAAGTTTGATCAAAAATAGTCTGCTCTACAGTTTTTAACACTGTAAAAGTTAATGGAGGGACTATAATTATGACAATTTGAAATCACATCAAGGTCATTTTTAGAAAGGCATGTGAAATAGCATACAGAGGCAAGAAATTGTCAAGTTCAAAATATCAAGGTCATAAAGCAGCCCCCAACACAGTTTTACATCGACTATAGGCTGAAAGCATTGGTGATGGGAAAATTTACAGGAAGCAGTGTGACATCTGAAAAAGGAAAGCATATATCTTTTGAAAGATAAGAGATCAGTGCTGTCCAAATTATTTGTTCAAGCACAAAATATGGTATGACAATCATATTTACAATTTTTTTCTTATATTGCCTGTGAAACAAAATGGGGATGTCACAAGTCTGTGCTACATCATGAGGCTACATGTTCATCACTTGTAAAAACATTTTTAAACATCTTCATAATTTTCATCATTACGACAAGGTTTTATTCCAGTCCTATCCTGAAAGTAATTGATGTACCAGATAATTATCACATGACTGTAGAAGCAACAGTCTGTAGTTCACATGTAAATTGATAGGTGCCCCAACATACAAATTGGAAAGTACTCCTCATCTACAACGTGTTGAGCGGTCTCAGTCAGAAAAATGTAACAACTTAGCCTGCTATTGAACCACTCTTTTTTGAGAGTGGAGATTTAGCCGACTGGTTCTGTCTCTGGCCTCTCAGCTAGGCGACTGATGCCGTATGTTGTGGGTTCGAATCCGATTGAAAACTATCCGTATTTTCAGAACATTTCACATACAGAGACAAACATGCATCAGTTGATAGATACGTTGGCAAAACATTCACAGAAGTTACCAAGTACAATGGTGCATAGATTACTGGTACAAAATTCTCATATTGGACAGTGGCATGGCTCCCAAGGCCTATAAACTATAAACAGAAGGGACTTTGACAATGATCATGACACCATGAGTGTTCATCTACAGTATATCAAACCAGGATGTAAAAGTCGTGACATCTTCAGACTAGACCGTGTAAAGTCATGATATAAAATTAAAATGGTTACAATTTAAGTAAAATTATTCAAGCTAACAAGAAAAGAACAGTTTCCTTCTGACCCTTAAATTCACTTCATGGAGAGAAAAGAATTTTACATACACAGAGGACTTTGTTGACTTAGAGATTTTCTGTCAAAAAAATAAAGTACACATTAAATTATCTAATGATCTTTAAGAAATAATGAGAGAGGTACATACAACGACACATCAGTGAAAGTGTTTTGGTCACATACATTAGGTTGAACTTGACATTTACTCTGTGCTAAAACTTATTTTGAGTTGTCACATTTATTGTTAACCAAAAGGGTTTTTTTGCAGATACAGCATAACATCCTTTGGGACAGATTTTTGTTCTTCTAGAATCTCCCAATTCTTTGTTGGTCTACAGCCAGTGTGGAACATTTTGGAAAATGAAGACACAAGCTGAATTTTCGGAGATCTTGCGTTTGAAAAATTGTGAAAATCCATTTTCCCATTGAGAGAATACAGAGAAAACATTTTGAATTTTAAAAAGTGGACTTGTGGTTATTGGTTTTTAGGTGCCCTGTAGATTCAAAATTTGCATGGTGACCGACCCCTGAACTTTCATTCTTAATTACGAAAGGAAAGAATTGAAGGTTTCAATGGACAAAATAGCAGACAAAATTTGTACCGGTAACTTCAATTTTTCATAACTGTTACATTACCAAGAGAATGTTTTGACCCTCTGGTGCTCAATTCTATAGCATAAAAGGCTTGCTTAGGAAAAAAAGTATGTTGTGTACAGTAATCAGGATTTTAAGACCGGCTTTAAATGTTGAATTCTTTATCATTCTTTAAACGGACTGTTGTCCAGACTCTTGAACTCATCACATGGAAATGTGGAAAGGCAAAAGTTATTATCTATGCTCAATGAACAATTTTGAACATCAAAAGGTGTTTTAAAACAACAGTTTTTGTTCATTGTCCGAATATGAGACATTACTTCATATGCACGGATTCACACAACTCTATGCAAATCTCCAGTATGAGTGATTAAAATGACTTAGGTAGTATGCACCTCGAAAGAGAAAGACTTAAACTTTTGCTCAAATTTTCCTCATGGAATCTTCGACCATTCTCTTTCAAAATCAAGAATAAAAATCGGGGGTTACCATACAAATTTTGGAACTAGAGAAACAAATTACCCAAGATTTACTGATATTTGAAATTCAAGATGGCCGCCATCCCTATGTTAACTCTATGGAGAAAATAAAATTTTCGAATTTCAAAAAAATAAAACAGTGAAAGTTTTTCTTATTCAAATGGCTCCAAAATGAACCCCCACGTGGTAAATCAGAAAAGAATTGAAAAGGTTTGAGAGTCCAAATATCTATCCCCGAGGCGCATTGTACCTGAAGACATTTGAGAAAATGTGTAAAGCATTTTAAATATTTTAAACAATCTTATGATTTCACTCTCTCACAAAGTTTCACTGATGCATAGTCAAGTTTAAAATGTGCACAGAGAAATAACGTATTCTGGTTGGTTGGTTCCAAAAGATTTCTGTGAAAAAGACTTATGACAGAAACCAATACACATCAATACTGTGAAAAAATTCATCAAAAAACAAACCTGAACTTTTTGAAGAGGAGCAGAGAAGGATCATGTACCTTGAACTGTAAGCATCAGAAATGAAGCTCTGATTGAGATGTGACTGGATGGACAAAAATCTTATACCTTGTATGAAATCCTAATAGATTTTTCCGGGTTTTTTTTCATCTTCAAGCTTAGTAACAGCATTTTCTACATCACTGTATTGCTTCAAATATTTTCCTATCACTCCAGATGAGATTTGTCAACTTCTAAAAGTGAAATCAATTTCTTTAAATTCAGCCTTTTGATTCAATAATGAAGTCGATGTACAAGTGGACTTATCTAGAAATCTAGATTAGTTTAGTTTACCCATGATATACACTGCTGTTACAGACATTGCAGAATACTTCAGGTGATTTTAACCCTCTACAGTCAAATCACAATGATTTTCATCAGAAATGAAAACAAATGTATTTTTCACCCTCAGCAAATATTAACACACTGTAGTCCGCAATGAAGACTTCTTTCATGTGTACTTCTGGGCCTGCATTGACAGACAGTGTCCCTTGACAGCTCTACTATACATTCTGAAAGAATTTTCAACACAGAAACATTAAAGATTTTTAGAAGAAAAAAATAAATTGTTGCCTCGACACTTGGGCAACAGATTAGTGGCATTCTTTCAAAGCCATGAAATAGCTGGCTTGCAAAGAGACAAAGATGGTTTTTGAAATAGGCCAGGTGATTACCATAGAGTAAGGAGTTGTGTACATTTCTGTACCAAACTGAAAAAGATCAGCTGCTTGCAACTGCTCATACTTGTGGACGCTCTATGAACTATTAGATGTTCAATATTTGAAAGTGATCATTTATTTTAACTCTAGGATTGAGCTGTTACCTATCTGGTTGCTGTGAGAGTTCATGGAGAATGCATGCTGTTCTTGTTGTCATATTTTTAGGCCCACAGAAGCAGACTTACTTCCAAGTAGTTACTGTACTACAGATGATGAATCATCAGAAATTACAATTGATATCTATCTATAAACAAACTGTCAGGATTTCATAGCGATTGTAATCTTTCAGATCTCGTAGGAACTGTGAGTAGTAAACTCAACATAAATAACAGTCCTGTCAATAAAATTCTTTTTAAAATTACCCTACATTTGTGAGTTGCATGTTGACTGTAGACACTTGAATGACCAACAAGGCAGGCTAAAAATGCAAGTAAACACTAGAGGGCGCTATGACTGTGAGCACCTCAGTGTTGTTCCTGGAGTCTCCTATTCTGACCCTTCAATCTCACAGGCAAAGATGGCACAAATGCTGCTGATCCGTGTCTTTCAAAATGTTAAGCACTACCTTACATTGTGTTTTCCACTTTTTAAACTATTAAGTCTTCGTCAATCTTTTTAAGTTCATTTGTCGTAAAAAGTACTGGACTTGTGCACAAACTGTCAGTCTAGTTTCCTCATCCATTTATCTGAACACTGTGTGTCTGATACCTAGACACCTGTAGTCAGCAAGGCAGTGCATGTGGAGACAGAGAGGCACTAAAAATAAAACGATTACGATCTCTGCAGTCAGAGGGAGTCATTCTGAACAGATATTTGAGATCTCAATGGTGAGTATTACATGTATTCGAAAACAAAATGCGAGAATTATCTTCCCACGAATCAAGTTTCTGTTTTATATTCCCAACTAGACCAACCTAAATTCTATTTGTAGTCTCTGAAATTTGAGAAACCGGATGACAGTTTGTCTTAAACCTAATTTTAAAAAGTGAATTCTTTTTCACTGACTTAAGGAGTCCTCTCTATTTATAGATTATGATACACATTGCACATGGCCTCTCTAGGGGAAAGCTGGTAGGCGTTCTGATGTTGGTGATGCAAGCGGTGAAGCTATGGGGCTTCCAGGGTTGGATTTTGCATTGGCTACATCTTTCGGTATCAGGGAATTCACTTTTGGTTGAAGATCTTCCCACAGCGCTTGAATCTGTGAAAAAAAAGGCAAAACAGATGGTATTGATATCTAATCAGAGTGCTTGGTGGCCCGGAGCAATGGATCTACAAATCTGTCTACAATTTTCTGATAGTTCAAAACAAAAGTGAGAGGGGATTTTTGATCAAGGCTGTCAACACTTTTCTGATATTTCAAACAAAAGTGAGAGAGCATTTTTTCTGAAAAATTCCACTTGAACTTCTGTTGAAAACAAAAGAGAGATGATAAAGTGTGAAATTATGTCTACATTGAACAAAATTTAAAAGCCATCTTATTCTGTTTTTAGTTATGTGACCAAATCATAAATGCATACACTTTTATCTTTGAGAATTAGACCAAACATGAGCATTTTACTGACTCAATGATAATCACTGTAAAATATTGGCAAATTGTATTTGTCTTTCATTATTCTTGCCTGGCTCATTAATACCTGGCTGAACTTGTTGAACTTTAAGAACCCAAGCAGATCTCTTCAATCAAATTTTCAACCTACACTCAACGTTCCTCGTAACTGGCTCAAATCATATGATGATGGATCTGTTTCTTAATGCTCTTTATCAATCCCACGGAATCAACTGCCAGCTGACAAACATTCCATCAAGAATATCTACACTTTCAAGACAGAGCTAAAGACTCACTTCTTTGAGAGTGTTTATCTGTAACATTCATTGTAAAGCACCGTCTTCTGAATAGACACAAGACGCTAGATGAATTATTTCTCCTATCCTATCCTATCAATGGTCATTGTGCATCTACAGTAAAACCTGTCTAAACTGAACTGTTCAGGGACTGAGCAAATTGTTTGGTTTATAGAGGTCCTTTTAACATAGAGTTCTATTGGAATGGGACTGGAAAAAGGGTCCAGTTTGGACAGGTTTCCAGTTTAGACAGGGTTCAGTTTAGACAGGTTTCTCTGTATTTGAAAACATTTCAAGACAGCACTGATACATACCTCCTTTGTTCCTTTGGCTTCAATATGAGCAAGTAATTGGAAAACCTCCGCTATGACTTCGACGTTGGCGTGGATAAGTTGTGTTTCCATTTGTAAACAATGTAGCGAAAAATAATTCCTATTCTCCATGTTCATGATTTCACTTTCTTGCTGCAGAGACAAAGGCCAAATTATGAATTATTGATTAGCTATTATCGTGACCCCTACATGACCTTATATGCTGTTATCATGACCCCTAAATGACCTTACATGCAAGTATTTTCATTTGTATGAATCCACTAATTAAATTGAATGCTCAGTAATAGTAAGTACACTCACTGAATTCTGCACTAAGCTGCAATAGCAACATTATGTTCTACTGAAAATTTCCACGTATCTCTCTAAAAAATGTGCAATTTTAATGCTACACATTACCTGAAATACCAGGATAGAAGGTCAGGCGTAGGTTGGGGTCATGAAACTGACTCTCTAGCATTGTCACATTCTAGGCATCAACTCACTATAAATTGTACAATTTCCGTTTTTAAGGGGGCAAGCAACTGTACAGCAGTGAACGACAATTTTACACTCATAGTACTGGTCCATGCATGATTGTCTTAATTCATCAAAAACAGCACACGGAGACAAGGGCACCAGTGCATAATTTATGCATTTCAACCACTCCATTTAATGCTAATTTATCACTCAAAACACAAAATGAAAATGAAAATGACACTAACTGCAAGAATAATTCATAATATTATAATCAAGTAGGCCAGTGTCAAACAAAATAAGTGGTGCTATACTTGTGATTTTTATAATTTCTAAAATGGCATTCTTTCTTTCAGTACTACAGGTGCTGTTTAATGAAAGATTCGGTAGCTGGAACTTGTGATGATTTTTTCCACTGCTTTTGTTCTGTACGTCAACAACAAATTTTTGTTCTACTTCCCAAAGCATTTTCAGACACCCACTATTCAGCTGGTCAACCCAGCATGTATACATGTAAAATGCACTGTTATTGTTTACATTTGAATACTAGTCCAGACCAGAGTTCACTTGTCAACAATAACAATGCAGTCTGTATATGTACAGGCTGAGCTGACAAGCTGAGTACTGTGTATCTGAATACGCTTTCGGGAGAAAGACAAAACTTGCAATCAACAAGAAGGTAGCATGTCAGAATCAAAAATTTCCATGTATTAATACATAACAAGTCACCAAAAGTGGAAGCTAGTTGCCCTTCCATATGGCTACAGAACAAAATGCAAAACGTGACACAGACTTTCACGATTTAATGATTTCAAATTTCAAAACCAGCAACCTGCATAAAATTTGATTCTCTCAATGATTTCAGTATCTTTCAATGCTGTCCAAATAAATGAATTATTCATGAAGTTTTGTAATTAGCTCATGGAAGGTAATGTATTCTAATATATTCTAAGTAAGCACATATACATTTACAACAACATACACCCATTAAAAGTAGTACAGTTGTAAAATAAATTCTGCAGAAAGGTTCTAATTTCAGTTTTTTACCATCACTAGGAAAATGGAAATTGTATTAAAGCATCACCTTTAACCCTTTGAGAACCGTAATTTTTCCAATCAAAATTTTAGTGCAGCGTTTTACCAATTGTTTAAAAATTTTTCTGTATTTTTAAAAATAATTTTGGACCATATGAACGTCACATTTCATCAGCTGCAGCTTTTAATCAAAATTCTGGCAAAAATCTGACAAAAATTGACCACAGTATATTTTATAAAGGCAACAAAAATTGACTTTGGCGCTCAAAGGGTTAAGAAGGCATATGAATTTATCTGTACATCTGTGTACTGTACTTTCAAAGACTAGCAAAAGCAAACAGTTATAGATCAAGTTCAGTTTAAACATCTGCTTTTGGAAACCTTGTTTGTTGAATAGAGGGTATGGAAATGCCTGCAGCATCTTCACAAGCTTAATCCCCGCAGCACCCGAATAACAAACAAAAATTAGGAACACTCACTTCAATAATTCTGGATTCCAGTTGTTCCACTGTGCCAGCTTGCTCCTGACCCTTGATGGTTGCCTTCATTCTATTCTTTTTCATATTACCCATTTTCTGTAAAGCGCTCTGATGGTCCTTCAGAACACCTTTTTCATGTCTTTCACATAGATCCTGAGTCATTGTAGATGAAGACAGAAATGTTACGAATCAGACAGAGAAATCAAAAATCAGTTTGAAAATACTGACTTTATAAAGAAATTGAAAAGTGACTGAAACATAAATATCACAAAAGTGAAATCTGTTCTATCGTAATACAAGTACATTTTGATATATCATAGGTTGGTGAACTCTGTCTATATATCACTACACATGTACACATTTGAATACACGCTCATAAATATATTGATATGCATTGCTTCATCATTCAAGGCCACAGACAAGACTAGCTATCAAGTAATGACAGCACAATTAGATCATAATCATTGATGTGAAACATTGAAATTCAAAATGATTTGAAACATTATTCATCTATGTAGAACAGTTCTACAGTTTGCTGAACTCCATTCACAATAGCTCATTTGCATCACTGTAAATATTTTTTCATCTGTGTTCATTTGGATTGGTTTTAAAGCTCCACTAGCAGGAACTTTCAATGTATCTTCCATTATTTGTACATTACAATTTTTGTTCCACTCCCTTAAATCATGTCAAAACGCCCACTGTATAATGTCTGATGTTATTGTTGGCCACTCAATTTTTGTCAAGACTAGAATTCAACTGTCAACAATAATATTGCAAATTGTACGCAATGCCTTGTATTGACAGAAGTCTGATACTTCATATTTCTCAACGTACTTTGTAGAGGAGAAGAAGGAAATATACGTTTCTAAAACAAAAATAATAAAATTATTAGGAAAAGTCCCTTCAAGAAAGGCAAAACGATGGAATTATTTACCTTGAATGCTGTGAGAAGATCCAAAAACAAGTACAACATTTCAACTACTGTGTCCTCTTCCCTTGCACTCTGTAACCAGGAGGGAAAAAATTAAAAAATGTTAAGATCTGGTTTCATGGTAGCCATAAAAATAATACATTGTCATTGTTGCAAAACGTTTGTCAATTTGAATATTTGTAACAGTATGCCGTCCAGGTTAAAGTGAGGCACAATGACACTAGACACTTCTCTTTGATGCGAGAAATGTTTAAATATTATGGTAGTGTGTGCCTTAAAAGTGAAATAATTGTAGTTTACACCTAAACTTTTGCTCAAACTTTCTTCAATGAAACTTGTTTCTCTTATCAAATCAAGAATAAAAATTTGGGGTCACCATGCAAATTTCACAAATTACCCATCATGTGACAATATTTGAAATTTCAAATGACCACCATCCCTGTGTTAACTCTATGGGAAAAAATAAACCTAGTTTTAGAACTAGTACTGAAAATTCTTTTCACTTCGAGAAGTTTAAAATGAGGTGCCCCCTTAATGCTGTAGATCAAAAAAGCTCTGTAAAATTTGGGAGTCCAAATATCTGTCCCTGAGGCGCATTCTACCTTTAACTGTAGAAGTATAAGGCTGACAGCTGACACACAAAAGACATTTCCAGAAATTCTTGAAGTGACTGGAAGCACACTGAGCATACTAATTGGTAAGATTTGTCAGCTAAGTACTTGAAACAGTTTGTCAGAAGTAGTCATGAGCTGAAAATACTTGAAACTCACACAGTTGGATGGATAGAGAGAGTTTAAATGATTCTATTGGATTGTAATATATTATCACTAATCCAAAATGGAAATTTCATGTATATAAATTGAGAGAAGGAAAAATGTATGCATTTCCTGTAAAAATGTGTACATGTGGGCTCCACAGGAATATAAATTTTCACACTCAGAAGCATTAATTTGTCAAGGATTCAATTTCAACCTGTTCACCCCAGATTCCCTGTACAGCAGTCCACACTCACCATTGATAACAATGGGTTCGGACCAAACCATGGTGGTGAAAGGGTTATAGTATAACAATATCTCACCTGTTGCGCACATTTATCTGCGATGCCTGCAAACTCCACGGACAGCGTCTTAAACCCTCGTTTGAGCTGCGACCACGTGTCATTACTACCACATGCCCAAGCTGATGACGGCTGGCTTTCATTGGCCAATGCTGTCAATTCTTTACACATCATTAACATGTCACTTGCTTCCTCTGTAGGGAAATGTCAATATACATTCATGTGTAAAATTTATAAAGAATTCATGATTTTTCGGAAATTAAAGGATATGGTCTTCTTCATAGAAATTTACATACCGGTATCAAAATAATGAAAATGTAAGTTTCATGAAATTCAAAATCAAAATCACAAAGAATATTTTTAGAAATCTACCCAATATTAAAATTTAAACATTACTGTACATGTTCCTGTCAAATAGATTTATCAAAAGATGAAATATGTAGGAGTAAATAGTCTGTCACATTATTTTGTTTGTTTCAATTCTATTTCAATCTTTTTGACGTTTATGAGAAATTTTGACAGACAAATGGCCGACAATTTTGACTGACAAATAACACATTACATAGCAATACAGCTTTAGATTACTGTTTATTGTTAAATTATTACAAAAATTGGGCTGCCTGCAAAGTGTAATCAGTGACAGTCTGTCAATTGCAGAAATATCACCATTACATTTATTCTAATGATTTACTGAGGGTACACTTCCTGAGTTATGACAAAGTGAGAAATGATTTCATACACTATATCCACATGAAAGTCTAAATTTCACAGTGCAATAATAAAATCAACTTTTTAGGCTTCAACAGTCTGTTGGCAACCAATCCAAATCATGGTTATACATTCATGATACTGGCAACCAATCCAAATCATGGTTATACATTGATGATACTGGCAACCAATCCAAATCATGCTTATACATTCATGATACTGGCAACCAATCCGAATCATGGTTATACATTGATGATACTTGCAACCAATCCAAATCATGGTTATGCATTCATGATACTGGCAACCAATCCGAATCATGGTTATACATTCATGATTACTGATATCACCTTTTCTCATCTTTTTACTCCCCCATGCACCCACACTCCTCTCATAATGGTCAAACCCTGTTATGGAAACCAATAGGAATGTACCAATATTGAGGCATGACAGGTATCAGCATAAAGCACTTACCAGCCGATCTCCTGGCCATTCTCTCGGCAATGTCTTTCATTTTTAAAAGAGAGGAGTGTATCGTGCGTATTTGTTCTTTGCTATTTCCAAATTGTAACTGTGTATCCATGGGAACCAGATCCTGCATCAAAGGTCAAAGGTCAAAGATTACAGTCAATGATTGAATTTAAAAGGATTTCACACACTATGGTTCTTTAACAGTCTTATCATCTTGAGAAAAATATGCTTTCCTTACAAGTGACATTGAGCTAGAAAATGGTATATAGAAATGAAGATTATAAAATACAACGTCGTCTGAGTAAATATGTAGCATCTTTTCTGGCCTCTGAATTATCAAAGTAGTACTACTATAGTCTAGACATGCAATTGTATAATGTGACAGGCAAGTTCACAGTCTTACCTTTGCTGAGGCAGCGAGACTACTTGTCATAAATTCATCTGGAATACCCCGAAATAATTCTTTTATTTTATGTTGCATATCCTAAAGAAAATAATCATATCTGAGTTACTAAACTATCAGTCAACACACGTGACCAAGCGATAACCTCAAAACCTTGATAACAGTGTAACCTTTGCCCTTTCTTTAGATGCAACAGTTGAGAGAGCATAATGTCACTTCCGGCAAAGTCACGGTTACTATGGAAACAACTACAGCAATTCAGCCAAACTCTTCATAATGTATCACATAGCATCTAACAGAACATGTTTTCTGTTACACTTTAAAATCTTTTCCCCTAAAATTTTACTTGGCCTGACATAAATTTGCCATAAGTCAGAAAATTCTCATGAATGGGATTGAAAGTATGACTTACCGAACCTTGGAAAGTGAAGAAAAATTTTGAAATATTACTTTCATGTATATTTGGATGTCTGGCAACTAGAGTAAGAAACCTACGGAGAGACTTCCTCCTTGCTTCAATGAACTCCCTGTCAACTGAAAACACAAAAATAACAAAGAAAGCGCTTTGTTATTGAAAGTTAGGAATTTCTGCTTGAATGAAAACTGTCTGGATTACAGATTTTGTTGGTAACTGGTTGACAAGTTGCAATCTCAGAAAACAGCACTGTGAAAGATCTGATTTTGCAATGTCCACCAAGGCACACTTTCAGCCAACACTGGTTCAAGTTTTGACACGCATCTGGTGTTTTTAACCTAGCAGCCATAACCTATTTGCACAGTTAACCGCATTCATTCATAAAACATGATTTATTATACTGATTCTTATATTCTATACGTAAATCCCACCATGGCAAAAACATTTGCAGCCTAGTGATTAAACCCACTAACAAACAAAACAATAATCAACTTATTCCTCTATCCCTGTACAAATATCAAATAATAGCAATTGGAAGACTCCGTTGTGGCAAATATCTACCATCTAATGTCAAATTACCTGTATTTGATAGGCATTTGTCAATTTGTTTATTTTTGTCATATTTGTATTACAGTACATGAGCAGTCAGGTATATTGGGTCAAGCCATGTAACATGCTGGACGAGAAAATTGTCTGCAAATAGACCTTTGACCTCACTTGAATAAAGAATAAATAAAGTAGAGCAAGGTTTGGTTTCTGCCACAGAATATAGGCTAATCATGAATTTTTACCTGTTCACCAACCCCACACCCCATCCCTTCCCCTCCGTCCCCATTTCCTGTAAATTGGTCACCCAACACCACTTCTATAACATATATGGGTTTGGGCAAAACCATGGCGGCTAAAAGGTCAGTGGCTGTTCCAACACACTGCCCTTCACAGCATACAGTATTATTCATTTGAAAATCTAACCATATACGTAGGATCAACATCATCATTGGACTTCATTGTGGATTATGCAGAGGCATTGTGTGATGAAGAAAATGCATAAAATAGTGACTTCCCTTATAAATTGAGTGATGTCTTTCATATCAAATGGCCAACGAGTTAAGCTGGCAGCACGGGGGACTGGATTACCAGTGTTACTCCCTTACAAAATTGAACTTCTAAAGAAATGATACTATTAAAGTTTGAATATAAAAGAATTTATCGGCAGTGATGTAAAAACCAATTTTTCTTCCTAATCTTGTACCTTTTTGTTTTATTTGTACATTGTTCCTCCTGGTTCATACATTTTTGTGACTAGTTTTCACTGTGAAACCTCTGGGTTGAACTGGACTGTCACCATCCAATGAGAAAGATTTATCATGACCGTTGATACAGAAAGCCAACAACTTCAGCGAATACTCACTATTGGGATTAAGTTCTAATGACTCTTATTACAGTTACCATGGTGATAAGAATTGATTAAATCGGCACATTTTTTTCAAATAAACTGCCTATATGCTTGATCCATATAAAGTGTCTGTGAATCGATATCATTTTTTTAAATATATATTTTCAGGGCCTTTGCAATATGAAATTTGAAAACCTTTCTTATTGTGTATAACACTTTGATTGTACAGAAGTAAAATAACATAACAAATGATGGTACGCCATTAAAACTGAAAGTGTGCACTACTATGCATCAAAACTGATATTGTGTGTTGGTTATACTTACCTCCAAGCATTTTCTTCGGTGGAAGTCTGGGTACAAGTCGGTATGGAAACCTTTGGAGTAGAATTTCTTGGAAAGCTACAAAATCATTGTACCGACGCATCACTGTGCTTTTATAATACTGAAACAAACGATGAAGAAAGGGAAATGTTAACAGTGCATATTTCAGAATCAATTTCATCCTCTTGAACTATCATCTTTGAGGGTAGCATTTTATGTCAGGAACTGCAAACTAGCTCGTAGAAATTAATCAATCATGTTTATCTTAATTACACTTTAATATAGAAAATTAAGTGTTTGAAATGCGTAATGACTGTCCAGTAAATTTGAAACACTAAGATTCAGCAAACCTTGTGGTTACTTTTCCATAACACAGCATATTTTGCTCAGAATCGCTTTTTTGCAGAGATTCATTCAATATTTAGCAATCCTTTATAACCAAAATAAAAATTTAGGTGGGCCCACCTTTTAGCATGACTAGCAGTGCTAAGTTTGGTAAGGAAGAAGTATAATTTATGCACATCACCCTATTTCTATTTTCAACATTCAAAAAAATTTAACTCCACTCTGGCTGGGTCAAATTTTGTGAAATTTTCACAAATGTTCTTTAAATACTATACAACAAAATCCTTATTTTGTTGGGCAATAATGTTCTTACATTTTGAATAAGAGTCATTTCAATTTTGCTCATCATAATCTTAATTGCTTTTTTAAATGTCAGTCTTTCAACCGCTGCCATGTAAAAATGAGAATAGATAATGCAAAACCTACCATGCCAGGTAATTGTCTTTTTCTACATATACTCTAGTTTCAAATGAGATATTAAATTACATAAAGAAGTATCAAGTTTTCGATGTAAATTATTTTTTATTATTAATACTGCAATTGAGACTTTCTACCCCAAATGTATATCCCTTCCATCCCTCATGTAAGCTATTGCAACCATACTAAAGTTTAGGTTCTCTGCTTTTTAAAATATATGGCACAGGGGGGTTTTCATCTTTGATATGAAATATTGCTTTAACCCTTTCACCACCTTGGTTTGGCCCAAACCCATTGTTATCAATGGTGAGTGTGGACCTGTTTACAGGGAATTGGGGTGAACAGGTTAAAAAATGTATGCTGGTTAAGCGCAACACTACCTTAAAATGTAGAATATCTATGCTTGGCTTTTGAAGATTGTGCATTCAAATGGGATGTTGAACAAGTTTGAACTTGGCTAGTTCTCTCAGTCTTTAACAAAGTCCCACATTTTATATTTTGACAAATTTGGGTTTAATTGTGCCGTAAAACAGACACAATATAACCTTCAATACACAGAAGACAATGTTTCCTACCATCTGAAAGCACATGTTATTTTTTACTGCAGCCCGACCGACAATGTTAAACTATGTACTGCACCAGGTTAATGACCCTAAAGAACATACAGTCTTTTTATCTGTCTCACGCGTCATAAATAATCATTACAACATGCCTGGCTGGCTCTGAAGTGTTCTATTGCAGTAAACCTATGCAAAGTTGATTCAAGGGAAGTAAAAAATTGTGTTTTTACAATTTTGAGGAAGTCACTAAAAACAGCCTACTTTCACGATGCATTAATATAAGACTTCACCTGCAGTGACCATTTCTTCACTGACGGTTCAGTGGTTTTGCTACCTGGCATTTGTGAACTGTTAGTGTCTACTGTCCTTATTTCAGGAACCTATTAATCATGTTTATGAACAAAAACAAAAAAAAATCCCTACACCTAAAGCCACTACATGGTTTGCTTTGAAAAAAGGAAATGAATTTTAAAAATTGTTGAAGAGTATAAACATCACAAGACATTGTATTACTATTAAAGAATGATTCATTCAATGGTTGTGACATTGGTGAGTGTACTATGAATACAACAAGGGGTCATTTTCTGTTTGAACTATACTACCACTAGTCAATTGGGGTCAAAACATTTAATTCACATATGTAATGTATGTAGGTTTAAAACACTGACTTGCATTTAATTAAGCTGAGATATTTGACATTTTCAAAATAAATGTAAAATTAGGTAATGCACAATTTTAGGCCAATGAATAATCCTTATTCACACTGACTCATGACCAATTAATTTTCATTAATACACTCCGCATACACGAATATATTTATTGAGGAAATCAAGCATAGAAAAATGGGCTTTTTCACTTTGTCAGCTACACATGAATTCTGTATTTGAGCACTGTGTACATAACACAAGATATATAAATGTATTCATGTTACCCTTTGCTGTGAAATACCTATATTATCTACACAGTTCAGTCCTATATATAGCTTTCACCAACTATACAGTAGCATGAAATGTAACATCATTTCAATATGCTGCACTGGTGCAAATGTATATCTTTGTTTTAAGTATTTTTTAATTTTTGTGTAATTTTTCATGTTGGTTATTCTAAATGTTGTCACGACCATATCACTGATAACGTTACGCTGAAAGGAATGCAATAATTTCAATTGTCACGTATTGAATATTGATGTGACAGGTGAACTGTGGTGGACTGGTCAGACACAGATGTCTGTGCCCTAAAACTCAAATGCACACAGCTAGGAGGGAAATCCAAGAATTACTGTTCTGATGAACACCTACTTTCACTCTTGTTTTATGGTAGTTTTAGACATTTATTCAGTCACTGTGAGGTACGTTAGAAGAGTTTTCACTTTGTGTGTTATCAGGGATAAGTTTACAAAATACGCAAAAGTAAACCACTTGCTATCTTCATTCACTTAGAGAAATTAGAAATAGGAAAAACACTGCAAGTATTTGTCTGCCCCTTTCTATTCTCTACCCTTTCACCCCCATTATCAAATGTAGAAGTCCACATGTGCTTGTAGAAAACAATAGCTTAACATTTTAACGTTTGTATCGAAATATAGTGAGTGAAAGGACTACAAGTAATATTTCACTGAAAGCACCTCTGTTTGCAGAGATATGTACAATACCGAACTGATGGTATCAGAAATAACACTGGTGATGCATGTCAGTTTGTGCAAACGCTGCCAGCATGTGAGATGGTTGGACCATCACTGTCATGTATTTTTAAAAGACATTCAGGTCAACAACCCTCAGATATCATAAAGTAGTATAAAATGACTACTAAATTCTAAATTCTTTCCTCGTAATCATTCAACCACCAATTTTCTGATAAAAAATATCACCTGATCACAAACAGATACAGCAGATCTTTTGATAACGATGGTATTTTGAATGTCTTTTTATCCATCGTGAAATTACATCACCTAAAACTCTGATACCTAGGGAAGTGATAGGCTATCATACAGTAGATGCAGCCCTTCAAATAGTCTTTATGTACCCGATCACGCCACATCTTCCATTGTCTATTTCTCCAGAGAGAGGTTTCTGAAACTCACAGTAATTGCTTACACTGAAAGCAGAAGGAGAGTGTCTCTTGGACGACAGAATGGTATGCAAATATTGCCATTGCTTTAAACGGACAGGCTGACATCGAGAAAACATCTGCCATTTTTAAACCGGCATTTTAACAGAAACCCTGCTTTTTCGCATGACACTTTTCACTAATTCTACTTTTTCATCAAACGCACTCAAGACTGACCATTCACAATAATCAACTGTTGAAATTAAATAGAATTTTATGAAAAAATTAAATAGCTACCGGGGTATTATAAAGTGTAAAAAGCCTAGCTTAGTCAGCACTGCTTTCATCAATCTATCAATAATTTGTAGATTGGCAAGAACTATTGCACGGTACATAGTTATAACAGACAGTTTGGCACATGTAAAGATTACCTGACACGAACATTTGCATGTGCATCAAAAATGTTCTACTGGGATGTTCAAGCTATGTATCTGTTTCCAGCCTTAACCCTCCTTAAGTTAGTGGTGATTAAAATGCAAAACACTAACTGTATCCACAAATTTTCACTCTTGTCAACAGTTATCAAAATGAACAAATATGTGACAGATGACTAGTACTGTATATGATTACATGAATCAATCAATATACATATGTACAAATTTAACTTGGAAAATTGGTGATTCTCCGGGATGTTACAGTGAGAATGCAAAAACCTGGGACACACCTCTAGTATTATCATCAAACTGAACTGAAGTCACTTCATTAGCCAGAGTTTGATCACTCCAACTACAGAGTGTAATCATATACCATCCGTTCCGTTTTCGTTTCCGTTTAGCTTTGGTTACCAATAGCAACATCTCCAAGGAAACGGTCACAGGTTAGAACGTGAAAATACGCATATTTAAATCACCGAGTCTACATCAACAGTGATCTATAATTTTCAGTTCGTTGTTTATTGAACCGACAATTGATGTTTTTTGTCACCTTTGCAACAAAAATTTACTAGTAGTTTGTGACATTTTACACCTTTCAAGCCCTTTAATCTAAACTCTATTGACAGGTGAGGTAAAGCGTAAAAAGGCTGCAAACATTAATCTGAGACACTGTATTCACTATTGCCCTTTGATATTACGCTGCAACTGCAGATGTGTCATTTTAATTGATGCCTCTGACAGTATATATTAGCCTCTGAATTCAGTACTATCCTTGCTGTAAGGAAACACAAATTGTCATACTGGCAAGTGTTGTATCCAGGTACAAAAGCAAACATTGTGCTGCTTCATTAATATATTACTAGCAGTGCTGCAAAAGTTGAGTTTCTTATCATTTTTTTTATATCATTTTTTACATCTGTTTTTTATGCTTCAAAAGACTTCCTGTACAGGCCATTCAGATGACACATGATTTTCATTATTTTTTATCAAAACATTGCTCTCACAAAGTACAGCCTTTGTGGTTCCTGTGCTTGAAATTTCCAAGGTCTGATAAAAAAATTTCGGAAAAATATTTTTGTACATTCATTGTGTAACTGTGTCTGAAAATCAGGCCTATTGGCCATGATTCAGGTACTTTCACATGACACAGATGAAATGATAAAGCGACCACTCAAAAAATTTCAAGTATTTCCAAAATGTTTTCTTGTAATGGTCATGCTGTGGCTTAGGGCAGAAAACAGCACACGTAACAGTTGGAATCTGTCGTGGTATTTCAGGAAATACTCAACTCACCTGACTCGTGACTTCATATTCGTTATGTTTTAAAAGTAACCCTTTCTTTTCCGGCGCTAATTCTACTTTGATAGTGTCTAGTTCACATAATTCTTGATAGGTATATCCAGTAAATTGGGGTTCTTGTCCCTCCGTATTTGAATGCTTAGAGACTTTAAGTCAGAGAGATCACCCAGTGATGGCTTTGGTAGTTCTGAAATACAATCAATAACACACGTGAGTTTGTTGTTGAAACACTCTTACCTGTAATGAATAGCAAGGAAGGTCTACAATTTGGAAGAATGTTGCAAAAAATTAATAGTGCATTTTGAAAATCGGTAGTGAACAAACTGATGCATGAGCAAATGTGACACTGCCATTGCTTTCAATGACTATATGAACTGAACTGTAACTATCAGTGTTGATACACTTCAAAATGTTGATAACCAGTCACCAGAATTGCATTCAAATCATTAAGAGATTGAAAACCATTTAAAGAGACTTTGCCATAATCCATTGGATCATAGCATTGGTCAAGTAGAGGGATTCTATAAGTGGTCAGTTCTGGCACAGCTCAACAGAGTAACTTGTTTAGCAAACACACAGTTACATTCACAGATACCTCTTGGATCACTCAAAGTAAGGCTTCATAGACATCTGGGTAATTCACTTCTCTGAATGAGTGGACTGGGTTTTTTTTTTTCAAAGGAAAACAAGTTACTGAATATATGGCTAGGTTTTCAAGCGTGGTGCAAAGCAGTGATGAAAAGAGGCAATCTCCTTTTTCTTGTAAAATTGTGGAACACCACATGTTACACTTCTTTGAAATAAAAAAGAAATAAAAACTCAATTAAGCCCATTTTAACTTCTACGACCATTTTAACTTTCGGGTAATTTAATTCACTAATGGCTATAATAACATGCAACTTCCTGTACTGACTGCATGTTTTCTTTATGTCAGGAGTTAAATAAACAAAAGATAGCTACAAAATACTGCTTTACTTCTCCAGGGAACATCACAGCAGTTTTCTGAGACAGATCTAGGAACTCTTCACAAGGGGCTCATTACCCAGAATACATTGCTTTTCAAATATTGATAAATTACCAATAATTCCATAATTCCATAATTATATCAAGTGATTATAAAGGAGGAGCAGGTATACTAGGCCTAGATCAATTTATGTGTGAAATTTTATGATAAATATCATGGTCCTTTTTGAGTCAAACAGACACAAGTTTCCTACAAATAAACAATTACACATATTGCATTGAGACTGCAACAATAGCGATGGCACCCTTAGTCATGCTTGATAAAGCAACCAGGTGCTAAAAAATGATAAATGGAAAATAAGTTATCAATGCAAATCAAATTAAAACTATGCAAAAACAAAGTCCATTATAAAATGTTATATTCTTAGCAATGTCTGACAAGTTTGATTAAGCTAAAAAGTTTGATACTTCCACATTCCCTGAGTGGGTCTAAATTCTAACTTTTTTAATCACACCAGCTGATTAAAACTGTCATAAAATTATATTTTGAACTTAAAAAATTGTGCAATAAAGATACCATAACACTAAATCAATTTCACTGAAAAATACCACAGGAATAGCAAATTAAAAAGGTCAATTATAACAACAAACATATCTTTGGCACATTTTCTTACCTTGATCTGAGAAAGTTTCAAGTAATTTTTCATTGATTGATTTGCCTTGCTGGGCTAGAGCTGTTAAAGCCAGCGCCTTGTAAAGCCCATTCCTTGTTAGGTACCCTTGCTTATTGTCAACTGCGTCCCAAATCTACAAGCAAAACAGGAAATCAAAATGTGAGACTAAGGAAGCATTAAAAATATTATAGTCTATCAGATATGATATATGGGCTTTGACATATGGATACCAATGATGGGGCATTGTGACAATACGTTTCCGTCATACTGTCATCATCATACTATAGTCTGTTTTCTTTATATTTAACCCTTTTAACCCTTTTTGTGCAAAATTTTACCAATTTTAATGATAATTTTAATAATTTTTATGACAATTTGGACCAAATGGACATTTCTTTTCATTGGCTACAGTTTTTGATCAAAATTTTGGAAAAAATCTGAAAAAAAATCGTCTGGGTTACATTTTGTAAAGGCAGCAAAACTGACTTTGGCGCTCAAAGGGATAATGCAATCTGAAATAGGAAACATACTGTAATCATAGCTGTTCATGTAAAACAATGTACACAGTCACGTGTAGGGAGAGATACACTTTAGTACCTCATTTCATTATGCTGGGCTGCCAAAAAGTGTCAAATTTAGCAACAAACTTGACTAAAACCCATACCATACAATATCTGTTACATCGTTTGAAATCAAACACGTCATCCATATCAACACTAACATTCTACATACATCTGCATCATTACAAAAAACACCGTCATTCAAAAGCCAAGTTTGATGTTAAACATGTTTATGAGTCATTAATTCCATCACAATCAAATCAGAACTTACTATTACAGAGTTGATTCCAAGAAGGATATATTTGAAAATGACAGATGGGCCATACCATTAGCTTCCGGGAGTGCTCAGAATGAGAATATGCCAATTTTTTCACAAGTAAGACATTTGATTTTTTTGAAATTGCCAGAGCATGCATACTTTTTATCCATAATTAAATGCAGTAAAGCTTATGTAGCCAGGCTTTTTCATACATTTGTAATTTCACTTTCCACTATATCCTACTATAAAGTGACATCAAACAGCTGCTATTTTAAGGCTATAAACCAAATCTGTTTATGTACAGGATTTATGTTTTGTGGTGATACCAACTACTGAAAGGAAATGGACCAGAAACGACGGGATATAAGTACCTGTAAATTTTTATGACATTTTCATTATTTCTGTTCTGGCAAACATAAAGTATAATTTCTTCTATTTCTTTGATTATGTTGATGTACAGAACACTAGCCTTGTACAAATTGAATTGTGTATAATATGGTAGAAAATTTTTCTGTTGACTAATAAATTCTAGTCCAAACAAAAATTGGGTTGTCAACAATAACATTGACTGTTGTGACAAGTTCAACACAAAGTATTTAACCAGAATTTTCGGAGTAGAACAAAAATCTTTATTTTTAGAAACATACCAAAAATATTTGAAAATACATCCAAATTAACCGCTAATGGAGCTTTAAGCTAAACCAAATCTATTTATATCACAGATTCATTTTTTGTAGTAATACAAGCTGCTGAAAGGAAAGGAAATAAAGCAGAAACATATATTGAGCTATGTCACATTAAGATAATCTGTACTTTATCCTTCAAATTAAACTTAACTTGACAGGATTGTAAAACAATTTCTGTATCAGAATATTACCAAAATCCAGCAAAACAGACAAATTCATCAGAAATGATTTAAGAATTTTCCATATTTTCACCAAGCATCACAGTACACTTTGCTGTTCACACTGTATGCCATAACAGTCAAACATTCACATCTCTAAACATTTTGATGAACATGGACCACCTACACAACACCCTTGTCAATATCACAATACTGAACATCAAGATTCTTCATATCACCGTGGTAATATGTAAATTTTAATCAAAATACATCACACGAGTCCCAAATATTCATGTATCTTGGTTATTCAAGAAGCAAAATATGTAACCATGGCAAAATATAAATTTTGGCTGTGTCCTGGCAATATTTGAATCGCAAAAGTCTGGCATACACTTAAAATTACTACTGTATCACTGATTCTGAAAGAAAGAAAACATACAGCTTACACTATAATGTAACATATCATCTTTGACGGACGAATCTATCCTTACATTTCCTCTGAGTTGGGAAATTCCCCGCCAGGCTGCACATTCCATCCCTACACTGTATGCAATTTCAACTGAATTTCAACATTTGAAAACCTTTCAATGGAATCAGCAAAAACACCTTGTCAAAAACTTTATCTTTCTTTCTTTATCTTTCTCTGAAAACCTCAAGGAAGATGAGGATATGATGCTCTTTTAACAGCAGTGAAATCCTGCCAGTTCAGGATAACCAGGTAAATACGTCCACAAACCTTCATAGAAATGCTAAATTCATAAACAATCTCATTACACTGTACTATCTATCCCATCGCATCATGATACTGGTATTGTAATTTGCATTTCCTCCAAGACCTGGTTCTAAATCCCTCTTTAACCTCCTGCTGTTTTCTGATGACGAGCTATTGCTCCATTAAACACTCTCCCTGAAATCTGCAATTTGATCCCAAAGTCTCAGGAGAGTCTTCACACAGAATGTGAGATGTGTACTGCAGCATGCAGAGGCTGAGGCAATCACAGTAAACATTGGAGTTTCCACTTCAGGCAACTCCACTGAATCACACAAACACGATGAAGCAAACTGAGCAAATGTAAAAGATGGTGGACAGTTGCTCAGGACCTTGTTGATTTTTTTCTCTATTAGCTGTGTAATGAATTTTTTAAGGGTGGGAATTTAGCCGAGATGTTTTGACTGTAACGTCTTCGCTAGGTGACTGGGTGCCATACTTTGTGAGTTCAAATCTACATCAAAAATTTACAAAAAATTTCAAGTAGTTTAGTTCTGTTTGTAACAAAGTTTCAGCTTCTACTCCAAAATCATGGGTGTAATGCTTAATATTATTCTCATACCTGAATTTAATCCAAACTACACTTCAGTTGTTAGCAATTATAACACTTTCCATTGTATACAATACAGAAAATATCCTTGTTGTACAGAACAAAACTGACAAAAATATTGCCTAAAGTTACAGCTATTAGCCCTTTTAACTAGTCATGCAAAAATCCGGAGCATCTGCCAGGTTAGCACATACCCCCTGCTCTCTGTACTGTGAAAAAAGAAACTATACAGGAGAGCATGTACTCAGCTCTGTGCCTATGAAGGGCTTGTCATTGACTCCATCCATACGGAACAATAGGCCATGCAGTTTGTCTAAACAAACTGAACACCCACAGGGGACTATTAACAGTTAATAGTAAGACATCACAGATAACTAGTACTATTAGTGACTGCAAATTACCGTAGACAAAATACCAAGAAGCAGATGACATGCTTTTTCCTCAGATTTCTTCATTCATGATATTTGTTTCTTGTTTGCATAAATAAATATATCAACTGAACACAAAAAATTTACAAGTGACTTAAAATTAACCCTACTGCTTCACAAAATAAGACTAGAGTTTGTCATTTTAGTTTTAGTGTATGTCAAAGAATTGTGAAAGTATTTTACATTGTGTTTACATTTTCCTTGTCATGTATGTTCTACACAGTAAGAGTAACTTTATCACATGAAGCCCCCGATTATGGTAATCTAGACCACTCTTGGCTGGGCAATCACATGCTGCATATCTCACATAGCTTTCACAGACTGCAAATGCTTCCATTTTACAGGGCTATGAAGACTGTTACTATCGCTCAAAGCACTGAATTCCTTCACACATGAATAACTAGGCAAGTTCATCTGACAGTTACCAACCAGAAAAGTGACTACAGCCATCAACTTCAATACTTGAAAGATTCCTCATGCCCCTTAACCCTTTGAGTGCTGTAATTGTCCCCAACAAAATTTGAATGCAACATTTTTAACAGTTTTTATGAATTTTTCTCTAATTTTTTGATAATTTTGGACCAAATGGACATCAAATTTCATTGGCTACAGTTTGTTATCAA